>NC_059201.1:35165716-35530768 GCF_020615455.1 Coregonus clupeaformis | reverse complement strand
TCCTCTCCTCTCTCCTCTCCTCCTCTCTCCTCTCCTCTTCCCTCTCCTGCTCCTCTCTGTCCTCTCCTCTCCTCTCCTCTCCTCTCCTCTCCTCTCCCTCCCTCCTTCTCCCCTCCGCCTCTCCTCTCCTCTCCTCTCCTCCTTTCCTTTCCTTTCCTTTCCTTTCCTTTCATTCCTTTCCTCTCCTCTCCGTCTCCTCCTCCTCTCCTCTCTCTCCTCTCCTCTCCTCTCCTCTCTCTCCTCTCTCTCTTGTCTTCTCCTCTTTCTCTCCTCCTTTCTTTCCTCTCCTCTCCTCCTCTCCTCTCTCCTCTTCTTCCTCTCCTCCTCTTCTCTCCCCTCCCCTCCCCATGCCCTCCTCTTCCTCTTCTCTCCCTTCTCCTCTCCCTCTCCTCTTTCTCCTCTCCTCCTCTTTAACTCCTCCTTTCCCTTTTCCTTTCCTTTCCCTTTTTCCTTTCCTTTTCCTTTCTTACCTTCTCTCTCCTCTCCTCTCCTCACTCTCCCCTTCTCATCTTCTCTCCTCTCCTCTCCTCCTCTTCTCCTCTTCCTGCTTCTCTCTCCTCCTTTCCTTTCCTCTCCTCTCCTCCTCTCCTCTTCTCCTCTCCTCTCATCTTCTCCTCTTTTCTCTCTCCTCTCCCTCTCGTCTTCTCCTTTCCTTTCCTTTCCTTTCCTTTCCTTTCCTTTCTTTCCATCTCCTCTCCTCTCCTCTCCTCTCCTCTCCTCTCCTCTCTCTCCTCTCCTCTCTCTCCTCTCCTCTCCTCCTCCTCTTCTCCTCTCCTCTCCTCTCGTCTTCTCCTCTTCTCTCCTCCTTTCCTTTCCTCTCCTCTCCTCCTCTCCTCTTCTCCTCTTCTCTCCTCTCCTCTCTTCTTCTCCTCTCCCCTCCTTTCCTCTCCTCTCCTCTCCTCTCGTCTTCTCGTCTTCTCGTCTTCTCTCCTCTCCTCTCCTCTCCTCTCCTCTCCTCTCCTCTCCTCTCCTCTCTCTCCTCTCCTCTCCTCTCCTCTCCTCTCCTCCTCTCTCCTCTCCTCTCCTCTCTTCTCCTCTCCTCTCATCTTCTCTTCTCTCCTCCTTTTCCTTTCCTCTCCTCTCCTCCTCTCTCTTCTCCTCTTCTCTCCTCTCGTCCTCTTCTCTCCTTTCCTCCTGTCTTCTCCTCTCCCCTCCTTTCTTCTCCTCTCCTCTCTCCTCTCGTCTTCTCGTCTTCTCGTCCTCGTCTCTCCCTCTCCTCTCCCCCTCTCCTCTCTCTCTCTCCTCTCTCTCCTCTCCTCTCCTCTCCTCTCCTCTCCTCTCCTCTCCTCTCCTCTCCTCTCCCTCTCCTCTTCTCGTCTTCTCTCCTCTCTTCCTCTCCTCTCCCCTCTCTCTCCTCTCCTCTCCTCTCTCTCTCTCCTCCCTCTCCTCTCCTCTCCTCTCCCTCCTCTCCTCCTCTTTCTCTCCCTCCCCGCCTCTCCTCTCCTCTTTCCTCTCCTCCCTCCCTCCTCCTCTCCTCCTTTTCTCTCCTCCTTTCCTTTCCTTTCTTTCCTTTCCTTTCCGGTTCTTTCCTTTCCTTTCCTTTCCTTTCCTCTCCTCTCCTCTCTCTCTCTCCTCTCCTCTCCTCTCCTCTCCTCTCCTCTCCTCTCCTCTCCTCTCCTCTCCTCTCTCTCTCTCTCCTCTCCTCTCTCTCTCGTCTCGTCTCGTCTCGTCTCCCCCTCTCCTCTCGCCTCTCCTCTCCTCCCTCTCCTCTCTTCTCTTCTCTTCTCTTCTCTTCTCTTCTCTTCTCTTCTCTTCTCTTCTCTTCTCTTCTCTTCTCTTCTCTTCTCTTCTCTTCTCTTCTCTTCTCTTCTCTTCTCTTCTCTTCTCTTCTCTTCTTCTCTTCTCTTCTCTTCTCTTCTCTTGTCTTCTCTTGTCTTGTCTTGTCTGTCTTGTCTTGTCTTGTCTTGTCTTGTCTTGTCTTGTCTTGTCCTCTCCTCTCCTCTCCTCTCCTCTCTCCTCCCCTCTCTCCTCCCCGCCTCTCCTCTCCCTTCTCCTCTCCTCCCTCTCCTCTCCTCCTCTTCTCTCTTCCTTTCCTTTCCTTTCCTTTCCTTTCCTTTCCTTTCCTCTCCTCTCCTCTCCTCTCCTCTCGTCTTCTCTCCTCTCCTCTCCTCCTCCTCTCCTCTCATCTTCTCCTCTTCTCTCCTCCTTTCCTTTCCTCTCCTCTTCTCCTCTTCTCTCGTCTTCTCCTCTCCTCTCCTGTCCTCTCGTCCTCTCCTCTCCTCTCCTCTCCTCTCCTCTCCTCTCCTCTCCTCTCTCCTCTCCTCTCCTCTCCTCTCCTCTCCTCTCCTCTCCTCTCCTCTCCTCTCCTCTCATATTCTCGTCTCGTCTCCTCTCCTCTTCTCTCGTCCTCTTCTCCTCTCCTCTCGTCCTCTCCTCTCCTCTCCTCTCCTCTCCTCTCCTCTCCTCCTCTTCCTCTCCTCTCGTTTCTGCTTTCCTCCTTTCTTTCTCTTTGACATTTTTCCTTTCACTTCCTCTTTTTTCTCTCTGTTCATCAAGCCATGTTCCAGTCAGTCAGGCTCTCCCTGAAATAGATAATCTACTGGACATGCAGGGGGACTTTTCGTGTGGAAACACACACACACAAACTCATACACACACACACACACACACACACACACACACACACACACACACACACATATGATTGCCACGGTGTGTGTGATCAATATCCGGTGCGTGTGGACTTCCAGACTCAACCATACCCCATGAGAGATGACGTCTCCTGCAGACAGCCTCTCTCTTTGATCCATGCTTGGGGGGATTTTCTCCTCTGGTGGGTGGAGGGGAGGGAGGGAGGAGGAGAGAAGAGAATACTACTACTTACTAACCTCTCTGTCCTCCCCTTTTCATCTCTACCCCCCCCTCCTCTCTCTCTCTCTCAATTCAATTTCAATTTAAGGGCGTTATTGGCATGGGAAACGTATGTTAACATTGCCAAAGCAAGTGAAGTAGATAGTAAACAAAAGTTAAATAAACAATAAATATTAACAGTAAACATTTCACTCAGAAGTTCTAAAAGAATAAAGATATTTAAAATGTAATATTATGTATATATACAGTGTAGTAACAATGTGCAAATAGTTAAAGTACAAATGGGAAAATAAATAAACATAAATATGGGTTGTGATTGCACACTGTGGTATTTCACCCAGTAGATAAGGGAGTTTATCAAAATTGGGTTTGTTTTCTAAGTCTTTGTGAATCTCTGTAATCTGAGGGGAATATGTGTCTCTAATATGGTCATACATTTGGCAGAAGGTTAGGAAGTGCAACTCAGTTTCCACCTCATTTTGTGGGCAGTGTGCACATAGCCTGTGTTCTCTTGAGAGCCAGGTTGTCACGACTTCCGCCGAAGTTGGTGCCTCACCTTGTGCGAGCAGCTATCGGCGGTCGTCGTCGCCGGCTTTCTAGCTGCCACCAATCTACGTTTCTGTTTTCCATTTGTTTTGTCTTGTTTCTACACACCTGGTTCCCATTGTATGATGATTATTTCCCTATTTAACCCTCTGGTTCCCACATGGTTTTGTGCGTGTTTGTTCGTTGTGTTGTGTCATACGCTTTTGTGAGCTGGTGTGTTTTTCCCTGCGTGGAAATTAGTGTTTGTTTTTCCGAGTAAAGTACGTTGTGTACTCAGTTCTGTGTCCTGCGCCTGACTCTGTCCTACCGCTGCACATTTGACACCCTGACAGAAACACGCACCTAATATGGTGTAGCCAGTCCTCCGGTACCCGTGGAGGAGCGCATCAAGCAGTACGCGACGATGCTCCAGAATCTGGGCACTGCGATGGATCGTGTGTTGCAGACCATGGAGCGATGGGAGAGAGGGGGTTTTCCCACAACCCCAGCAACTTCAGGTCAACCCACACCGATGTCCACCCCTCCGTCACCTGGACCCAGTGGGATTCAGCTCTCGCTACCGAGGGCATATAAGGGGACGGCTGCCAGGTGCCAGGGGTTCCTGCTCCAGGTGGAGCTCTACCTGGCGACCATCCACCCGGCTCCCTCGGGATACGAGAGCGTGTCCGCCCTCATCTCCTGTCTGTCTGGGAGAGCGCTTGAGTGGGCCAATGCCGAATGGGGAAGAATAGACGCAGCGTTGGTTCGCTATGAGGATTTCACCCACCGCTTCCGGACCTTGGTGGCCAGTGCGGGATGGAATGAGAGGGCCCTGATCGACCATTACCAGTGTAGTCTACGTGAGGACATTCGTTGGGAGCTGGCATGCAGGGACACCACCCTTACCCTTGACCAGCTGGTGGATCTATCTATATGGCTGGATAACATTTTGGCCATCCACGGACGTCTGGATCAGGGTCTGTCCCTTCCATCCCCCAGCACCTCCGACCCTACCCCTATGGAGCTCGGAGGTGCTGCTCCTAGGGTGACCGGAAGGGGGCCGGTTCCTGCACCAAGTGTGGCCGCAGAGGGCACACTGCTGGTCGGTGCTGGGGAGGTTCCCCAGGGAGTCGAGGCAGCAGGCAGGGCACTGGTGGATCATCCCAGGTGAGTAGGCACCTGACTTACCCAGAGCTCCCTGTTGCGCACATGTATGTTTGTATAGAATTTCATGAGTTTTCCCCACATTCCCAGCATAAGGCGCTAGTCGATTCAGGCGCAGCTGGGAACTTTATTGACAGGTCATTTGCACGTAGATTAGGGATCCCTATTGTTCCTGTTGATGTGCCCTTCCCTGTACATGCCTTAGATAGTCGTCCTTTAGGGTCGGGCCTGATTAGGGAGGTCACAGCTCCACTATGGATGAAAACGCAGGAGGGTCATGAGGAGAGAATTAGTCTCTTCCTGATCGATTCTCCTGCGTTTCCTGTGGTGTTGGGGCTTCCCTGGTTGTCCTCTCATGACCCCACTATTTCGTGGCAACAGAGGGCTCTCAAGGGATGGTCACGTCAGTGCTCAGGGACGTGTGTAGGTGTTTCCATAGGTGCAACTACGGTGGAGAGTCCAAACCAGGTCTCCACTACGCACATTCCCCCCGAATATGCCGATTTGGCTCTCGCCTTCTGTAAAAAGAAGGCGACTCAACTACCACCCCATCGACAGGGGGATTGTGCGATAAATCTCCAGGTAGGTGCAGCACTTCCCAAGAGTCACGTGTATCCTTTGTCTCAGGAGGAGACGGCGGCTATGGAAACATATGTCTCCGAATCTCTGGGACAGGGATACATTCGGCCTTCCACTTCACCTGCCTCCTCAAGTTTCTTTTTTTGTGAAGAAGGATGGAGGTTTACGCCCGTGCATTGACTACCGTGGGCTAAATCAGATCACTGTGAAGTACAGTTACCCACTGCCTCTCATAGCCAGTGTGACAGAGTCATTGCATGGGGCGCGCTTCTTTACCAAATTGGATCTCAGGAGCGCTTACAACCTGGTGCGTATCCGGGAGGGGGATGAGTGGAAGACGGCATTTAGTACCACCTCTGGGCACTATGAGTACCTCGTCATGCCGTACGGGTTGATGAATGCTCCATCAGTCTTCCAATCCTTCGTAGACAAGATTTTCAGGGACCTGCACGGGCAGGGTGTAGTGGTGTATATAGATGACTTTCTAATATACTCCGCTACACGCGCCGAGCATGTGTCCCTGGTGCGCAAGGTGCTTGGTCGACTGTTGGACCATGACCTGTACATCAAGGCTGAGAAATGTCTGTTCTTCCAACAGTCCGTCTCCTTCCTAGGGTACCGCCTGTCCGCGTCAGGGGTGGAGATGGAAAATGACCGCATTTCAGCCATGCGTAATTGGCCGACTCTAACCACGGTAAAGGAGGTGCAGCGGTTCTTAGGGTTTGCCAACTACTACTGGAGGTTTATCCAGGGCTTTGGTCAGGTAGTGGCTCCCATTAACTCCTTGCTTAAGGGGGGACTGGTGCGACTGCAGTGGTCAGCTGGGGCGGACAGGGCTTTTGGTCACCTCAAGGCTCTGTTTACCTCGGTTCCCGTGCTGGCTCATCCTGATCCCTCCTTGGCATTCATAGTAGAGGTGGACGTGTCCGAGGATGGGATAGGCGCTGTGCTGTCTCAGCGCTCAGGTACGCCACCAAAGCTCCACCCCTGTGCTTTCTTTTCTAAGAAGCTCAGCCCGGCGGAGCGAAACTATGATGTGGGGGACCGGGAGCTGTTAGCTGTTGTCAGGACTCTGAAGGCGTGGAGGAATTGGCTTGAGGGGGCTAAACACCCTTTCCTCATTTGGACTGACCACCGCAATCTGGAGTACATCCGGGCGGCTAGGAGACTGAACCCTCGCCAGGCAAGGTGGGCCATGTTTTTCACCCGTTTTGTTTTCACCCTATCGTACAGACCAGGTTCCCAGAACGCCAAGGCAGACGCACTGTCCCGGATGTATGACACAGAGGAGCGGTCCATGGATCCCACTCCCATACTGCCAACTTCTTGCCTGGTGGCACCGGTGGTATGGGAGGTTGACGCGGACATCGAGCGGGCGTTACGTACGGAGCCCACTCCCACCCAGTGTCCAGTTGGGCGTCTGTACGTTCCGGTTGTTGTCCGCGATCGATTGATCTGTTGGGCCCACACGTCACCCTCCTCTGATCATCCTGGCATCGGTCGGACAGTGCGCTGTCTTAGTGGGAAGTACTGGTGGCCCACTTTAGCTAAGGACGTGAGGGTTTATATTTCCTCCTGCTCGGTGTGCGCCCAGTGCAAGGCACCTAGACAACTACCCAGAGGGAAATTACAACCCCTACCCGTTCCACAACGGCCGTGGTCACACCTATCGGTGGACTTCGTGACGGATCTTCCTCCGTCACAAGGTAACACCACGATCCTGGTCGTTGTGGATCGGTTTTCTAAGTCCTGCCGTCTCCTTCCTTTGCCCGGTCTCCCTACGGCCCTACAGACTGCGGAGGCTCTGTTTACCCACGTCTTCCGGCACTACGGGGTGCCTGAGGATATAGTGTCTGATTGGGGTCCCCAGTTCACATCGAGGGTCTGGAGGGCGTTCATGGAACGTCTGGGGGTCTCGGTCAGCCTGACCTCAGGTTTTCACCCCAAGAGTAATGGGCAGGTGGAGAGAGTTAACCAGGATGTGGGCAGGTTTCTGCGGTCCTATTGCCAGGACCGGCCGGGGGAGTGGGCGGCTTTCATCCCCTGGGCAGAGATGGCCCAAAACTCCCTTCGCCACTCCTCCACTAACATGTCTCCGTTTCAGTGTGTACTAGGTTATCAGCCGGTATAACCCGAAACCTGCCCCTTCGCCTGCCCTGCCGGAAGCTGGGTCCGCAGTTTGTGGGGCCATTTAAAGTCCTGAGGAGACTGAACGAGGTATGTTATAGCTCCCCCCTGATTACCGTATTAACCCCTCGTTCCATGTGTCTCTCCTCAGGCCGGTGGTAGCAGGTCCGCTCCAGCAGTCTGAGGTGCGGGAGGTTCCTCCGCCCCCTCTGGACATCGAGGGGGCCCCGGCTTATACTATACGAGCCATCATGGACTCAAGATGTCGGGCGAGGGGCCTTCAGTACCTCGTGGAGTGGGAGGGGTACGGTCCGGAGGAGAGATGCTGGGTGCCGGTGGAGGACATCCTGGACCCTTCCTTACTGCAGGAATTTTACCGTCTCCACCCGGATCGTCCTGTGCCTCGTCCTCCGGGTAGTCCCCGAGGCCAGAGTCGGCGCGCTGCTGGAGCCACGCGTCAAGGGGGGGGGTACTGTCACAACTTCCGCCGAAGTTGGTGCCTCTCCCTGTGCAGGCGGCTATCGGCGGTCGTCGTCGCCGGCTTTCTAGCTGCCACCGATCTACGATTCTGTTTTCCATTAGTTTTGTCTTGTTTACATTTTTTTTACATTTTAGTCATTTAGCAGACGCTCTTATCCAGAGCGACTTACAGTTAGTGAGTGCATACATTATTAAAAAAATTATAATAATCATACTGGCCCCCCATGGGAAACGAACCCACAACCCTGGCGTTGCAAACGCCATGCTCTACCAACTGAGCTACATCCCTGCCGGCCATTTCCTCCCCTACCCCGACGCTGGGCCAATTGTGCGCCGCCCATGGGTCTCCCGGTCGCGGCCGGCTACGACAGAGCCTGGATACGAACCAGGATCTCTAGTGGCACAGCTAGCACTGCAATGCAAAGATAACATAAGTAAACACAAAATTATTTTTGTTTGTACGCACCTGGTTCCCATTGTATGATGATTATTTCCCTATTTAACCCTTTGGTTCCCACATGGTTTTGTGCGTGTTTGTTCGTTGTGTTGTGTCATACGCTTTTGTGAGCTTGTGTGTTTTTCCCTGTGTGGAAATTAGTGTTTGTTTTTCTGAGTAAAGTACGTCATTTACTCAGTTCTGTGTCCTGCGCCTGACTCCGTCCTACCACTGCACGTTTGACACCCTGACAGAGGTCTGCCTACGGCACCCTTTCTCAATAGCAAGGCTATACTCACTGAGTCTGTACATAGTCAAAGCTTTCCTTAAGTTTGGGTCAGTCACAGTGGTCAGGTATTCTGCTACTGTGTACTCTCTGTTTAGGGCCAAATAGCATTCTAGTTTGCTCTGTTTTTTTGTTAATGCTTTCCAATGTGTCAAGTAATTAGGTTTTTGTTTTCTCATGATTTGGTTGAGTCTAATTGTGTTGCTGTCCTGGGGCTCTGTGGGGTCTGTTTGTGTTTGAGAACAGAGCCCCAGGACCAGCTTCCTTAGGGGACTCTTCTCCAGGTTAATCTCTCTGTAGGTGATGGCTTTGTTATGGAAGGTTTGGGGATCGCTTCCTTTTAGGTGGCTGTAGAATTTAGCGGCTCTTTTCTGGATTTTGATAATTAGCGGGTATCGGCCTAATTCTGCTCCGCATGCATTATTTGGTGTTTTACGTTGTACACAGAGGATATTTTTGCAGAATTCTGCATGCGGAGTCTCAATTTGGTGTTTGTCCTATTTTGTGAATTCTTGTTTGGTGAGCGGACCCCCGACCTCACAACCATAAAGGGCAATGGGTTCTATAACTGATTATTTTTAGCCAGATCCTAATTGGTATGTCACATTTTATGTTCCGTTTGATGGTATAGAAGGCCCTTCTTGCCTCTCAGATCGTTCACAGCTTTGTGGAAGTTACCTGTGGCGCTGATGTTTAGGCAGAGGTATGTATCGGTTTTGTGTGCTCTAGGGCAAAGGTGTCTAGATGGAATTTGTATTTTCCCCCAACACCACTTTCCATCAATTTGTATAGCAGACCCTCATGCCAAATTGAGTCAAAAGCATTTTTGAAATCAACAAAGCATGAGAAGACTTTGCCTTTGTTTTGGTTTGTTTGTCAATTAGGGTGTGCAGGGTGAATAGGTGGTCTGTCGTACGGTAATTTGGTAGAAAGCCAATTTGACATTTGCTCCTGTTCTCTCTCTATCTCCCCCCCCTCTCTCTCTTCCCCCTCTCTTTCTCTCTTCCCCCCTCTCTCCCCCCTCCCCTCTCACTCTCTCCCCCCTCTCAATTTAAATTCAAGGGTCTTTATTGGCATTGGAAACATATGTTTACATTGCCAAAGCAAGTGATATAGATAATAAACAAAAGTGAAATAAACAGTAAAAAATGAACAGTAAACATTACACTCCAAAAAAAATAAAGACATTTCAAATGTCATATTAAATCAAATCAAATCAATTTTTATTTGTCACATACGCCGAATACAACAGGTGTAGACTTTACCGTGAAATGCTTACTTACGAGCCCTTAGCCAACAATGCAGTTCAAGAAATAGAGTTAAGAAAATATTTACTAAATAAACTAAAGTAAAAAATCAAATAAAAAGTAACACAATAAAATAACAATAACGAGGCTATGTACAGGGGGTACCGGTACCGAGTCAATGTGCAGGGGTGCAGGTTAGTCGAGGTTCTCTCTGCTTGCCGTGTGGTAGCAAAGAGAACAGTCAATGACTTGGGTGACTGGAGTCTTTGACCATTTTTTGGGCCTTCCTCTGACACCGCCTAGTATATATGTCCTGGATGGCAGGAAGCTTGGCCCCAGTGATGTACTGGGCCGTACGCACTACCCTCTGTAGCGCCTTAAAGTCGGATGTCGAGCAGTTGCCATACCAGGCGGTGATGCAACCGGTCAGGATGCTCTCGATGGTGGAGCTGTAGAACTTTTTGAGGATCTGGGGACCCATGCCAAATCTTTTCAGTCTCCTGAGGGGGAAAAGGTGTTGTCGTGCCCTCTTCACAACTGTCTTGGGGTCTTTGGACCATGATAGTTTATTGGTGGAACTTGAAACTCTCGACCCACTCCACTACAGCCCCGTCGTTGTGAATGGGGATGTGTCCGGCCCTCCTTTTCCTGTAGTCCACGATCAGCTCCTTATTATGTATATATACAGTGTTGTAACGATGTGCAAATAGTTAAAGTACAAAAGGGAAAATAAATAAACATAAAAAATATCTCTCTCTCTTTCTCTCCCCACCCCTCTCTCTCTCTCCCCCTTCTCTCTCTCCCCCCTATCTCTCTCTCCCCCCCCCCCCTCTCTCTCTAACATCTGGGTCTTTAACAGCTCCACTGCTGCAGCTCAGCTCTGGTGCCACGCTGGAATCTCACATTTTTTCCGGTTTTGTGTGTGTGTGTTTGTGTGTGTGGTGATTCCATGGAGACTGCTGCTCTGTGTGTTTCTGTGTATCTGTGGCACAGAGGCAACAACACTAGAGGAGCAGAATGTGGAGGAGAAATGGACCCCAGCTTACTTCTCTCATCTTCAGTCCTGCCCCCTCCATGTCTCTCTAATGCTGCAGGAATGTATGAAACACTGGAGGAAGACTTTAACTAGAGGAAACATCCAGGCAGTCCAGCCAAGCACAACACATTGGTGTGTGTGTGTGTGGGTGTGAACATGTGATGTCTTAGGGTAGAGGGTGAGGATTGTCCTCCTCCCAGAGTGCAAAGAACCTTGGCGTGACACCGCTAACATCAAAGCGGTGACCCGATCCTGCAGGTTCATGCTCTACAACATTCGCAGAGTACGACCCTACCTTACACAGAAAGCGGCACAGGTCCTAATCCAGGCACTTGTCATCTCCCGTCTGGATTACTGCATCTCGCTGTTGGCTGGGCTCCCTGCCTGTGCCATTAAACCCCTACAACTTATCCAGAACGCTGCAGCCCGTCTGGTGTTCAAACTTCCCAAGTTCTCTCATGTCACCCCGCTCCTCTGCACACTCCACTGGCTTCCAGTTGAAGCTTGCATCTACTACAAAACCATGGTGCTTGCCTACGGAGCTGTGAGGGGAACGGCACCTCCTTACCTTCAGGCTCTGATCCTACACCCAAACGAGGGCACTACGTTCATCCACCTCTGGCCTGCTAGCCCCCCTACCTCTACGGAAGCACAGTTCCCGCTCAGCCCAGTCAAAGCTATTTGCTGCTCTGGCACCCCAATGGTGGAACAAGCTCCCCCACGACGCCAGGACAGCGGAGTCACTGACCACCTTCCGGAGACACTTGAAACCCTACCTCTTTAAGGAATACCTGGAATATAACAGTAATCCTTCTACACCCCCCCCTCCCCCAGTGGTGGTTGTCCCACTGGCTATCCTAAGTTGAATGCATACATTTGTAAGTCGCTCTGGATAAGGGCGTCTGCTAAATGACTTAAATGTAAAAATGTAAAATGTCTAGGGTTTCTGGGATGATGGTTTTGATGTGAGACATGACCAGCCTTTCAAAGCACTTCATGGCTACCGACGTGAGTGCTACGGGGCGGTAGTCATTTAGGCAGGTTACCTTCGCTTTCTTGGGCACAGGGACTATGGTGGTCTATTTGAAACATGTAGGAATTACAGACTCGGTCAGGGAGAGGTTGAAAATGTCAGTGAAGACACTTGCCAGTTGGTCCTGGTAATCCGTCTGCCTTGTGAATGTTGACCTGTTTAAAGGTCTTGCTCACATCGGCTACGGAGAGTGTGATCACACAGTCGTCTGGAACAGCTGGTGCTCTCATGCATTCTTCAGTGTTGCTTGCCTCGAAGCAAGCATAAAAGGCATTTAGCCCGTCTGGTAGGCTCGCGTCACTGGGCAGCTCGCGGCTGGGTTTCCCTTTGTAGTCCGTAATAGTTTGCAAGCCCTGCCACATCCGACGAGCGTCAGAGCCGGTGTAGTAGGATTCAATCTTAGTCCTGTTTTGACGCTTTGCCTGTTTGATGGTTCATCTGAGGGCATAGCAGGATTTCTTATAAGCGTCCGGATTAGTGTCCCGCTCCTTGAAAGCGTCAGCTCTAGCCTTTAGGTCGGTGCGGATGTTGCCTGTAATCCATGGCTTTTGGTTGGGATATGTACGTACGGTCACTGTGGGGATGACGTCATCGATGCACTTATTGATGAAGCCGGTGACTGAGGTGGTATACTCCTCAATGCCATTGGATGAATCCCGGAACATATTCCAGTCTGTGCTAGCAAAACAGTCCTGTAGCGTAGCATCCGCGGCATCTGACCACTTCCGTAATGAGCGAGTCACTGGTACTTCCTGCTTTAGTTTTTGCTAGTAAGCAGGAATCAGGAGGATATAATTATGGTCAGATTTTCCAAATGGAGGGCGAGGGAGAAATTTGTGTGCGTCTCTGTGTGTGGAGTAAAGGTGGTCTAGAGTTGTTTTCCCTCTGGTTGCACATGTGACATGCTGGTAGAAACGAGGTAAAACAGATTTACGTTTGCCTGCACAGTGACTCCCCCAGTGCTCCCACAGACTCCAGTCACAGTGACTCCCCCAGTGCTCCCACAGCCTCCAGTCACAGTGACTCCCCCAGTGCCACATCATCCAGTCACAGTGACTCCCCCAGTGCTCTCACAGCCTCCAGTCACAGTGACTCCCCCAGTGCTCCCACAGCCTCCAGTCACAGTGACTCCCCCACAGCCTCCAGTCACAGTGACTCTCCCACAGCCCACAGCCTCTAGTCACAGTGACTCCCCCACAGCCCAAAGCCTCCAGTCACAGTAACTCCCCCACAGCCCAAAACCTCCAGTCACAGTAACTCCCCCACAGCCCACAGCCTCAGGTCACGGTAACTCCTCCATAGCCCACAGCCTCCAGTCACAGTGACTCCCCCACAGCCCACAGCCTCCAGTCACAGTTACTCCCTCAGTGCTCCCACAGCCTCCAGTCACAGTGGGTCATACATCACTAGCATGTCACTATCTATATCAGACTGCACCCCCCCGCCGCTCTCTCTCTCTGCCCCTCGGTCAAAGACACTCTCTGTCTCTCTGACCTTGTGTCTGCTAGGGTCAATCCTCTACTCTCATGATCCTGCAGTGTGTGTGTATGTGTGTGTGTGTGTGTGTGTGTGTGTGTGTGTGTGTGTGTGTGTGTCGTATGTACGTATGTGTCACATAACAAAGCTGCGCTTTAGGGCACAACAGACAACACTCATACATTTACATTCACTCCGAATCTATTTTCTCCGCTGGATAATCCGTAACACACACACACACACACACACACACACACACACACACACACACACACACACACACACACACACACACACACACACACACACACACACACACACATAGCTTCTGGATATTAAGACAGCAATTACTCACCTCGTATTGGACAAAGATTTTTTCTTGAACGAGTCGGACGCAAAGGATATCCTACAGACACCCGACAAGGCCCAATTCCCCGTCATTCGCAGGAGGAAGAGACAGAGATATCGTGGATGTAGGTCGGGGTGCCTCGTAAGGATCCGACGGCGAGCGAGTAAACAGCCTGTTCCATCAATACTATTAGCCAATCTTCAATCATTGGAAAATAAATTAGATGACCTAAGAGTACGGTTATCCTACCAACGGGACATTAAAAACTGTAATATCTTATGTTTCACCGAGTGGCTGAACGACGACATGGACAACATACAGCTAGCGGGCTATACGCTACATCGGCAGGATAGAACGGCTGACTCCGGTAAGACAAGGGGTGGCGGTCTGTGTATATTTGTAAACAACAGCTGGTGCACAAAATCAAATACTAAGGAAGTCTTGAGGTTTTGCTCGCCTGAGGTAGAGTATCTTATGATAAGCTGTAGACCATACTATTTACCAAGAGAGTTTTCATCTATATTTTTCATAGCTGTCTATTTACCATCACAAACCAATGCTGGCATTAAGAGGCAGCGCTCCTAGTGGCCGGGGACTTTAATGCAGGGAAACTCAAATCCGTTCTACCTAATTTCTACCAGCATGTTAAATGTGCAACCAGAGGGAAAAAAACTCTAGACCACCTTTACTCCACACACAGAGACGCATACAAAGCTCTCCCTCGCCCTCCATTTGGCAAATCTGACCATAACTCTATCCTCCTGATTCCTGTTTATATGCAAAAACTAAAGCAGGAAGCACCAGTGACTCGGTTAATAAAAAAGTGGTCAGATGACGCAGATGCTAAGCTACAGGACTGTTTTGCTAGCACAGACTGGAACATGTTCCGGGATTCTTCAGATAGCATTGAGGAGTACACCACATCAGTCACTGGCTTCATCAATAATTGCATCGATGATGTCGTTCCCACAGTGACCGTACGTACATACCCAACCAGAAGCCATGGATTACAGGCAACATCCGCACTGAGCTAAAGGTAAGAGCTGCCACTTTCAAGGAGCGGGTCTCTAACCCGGACACTTATAAGAAATCCCACTATGCCCTCCGACGAACCATCAAACAGGCAAAGAGTCAATACAGGACTAAGATTGAATCGTACTACACCGGCTCTGACGCTCGTCGGATGTGGCAGGGCTTGAAAACTATTACAGACTACAAAGGGAAGCACAGCCGCGAGCTGCCCAGTGACACAAGCCTACCATTTTTTTACATTTTACATTTTAGTCATTTAGCAGACGCTCTTATCCAGAGTGACTTACAGGAGCAATTAGGGTTAAGTGCCTTGCTCAAGGGCACATTTACGTCATTTAGCAGACGCTCTTATCCAGAGCGACTTACAAATTGGTGCATTCACCCTATAGTCGAGCTAAACCACTTCTATGCTCGCTTCGAGGCAAGCAACACTGAAGCATGCATGAGAGCACCAGCTGTTCTGGATGACTATGTGATCACGCTCTCCGTAGCCGATGTGAGTAAAACTTTTAAGCAGGTCAACATTCACAAGGCCGCAGGGCCAGACAGATTACCAGGACGTGTACTCCGAGCATGTGCTGACCAACTGGCAAGTGTCTTCAACGACATTTTCAACATGTCCCTGACTGAGTCTGTAATACCAACATGTTTCAAGCAGACCACCATAGTCCCCGTGCCCAAGGACACTAAGATAACCTGCCTAAATGACTACCGACCCGTAGCACTAACGTCTGTAGCCATGAAGTGCTTTGAAAGGCTGGTCATGGCTCACATCAACACCATTATCCCAGAAATCCTAGACCTACTCCAATTTGCATACCGCATCAACAGATCCACAGATGATGCAATCTCTATTGCACTCCACACTGCCCTTTCCCACCTGGACAAGAGGAACACCTACGTGAGAATGCTATTCATTGACTACAGCGCAGCTTTCATCACCATAGTGCCCTCAAAGCTCATCACTAAGCTAAGGATCCTGGGACTAAACACCTCCCTCTGCAACTGGATCCTGGACTTCCTGACGGGCCGCCCCCAGGTGGTAAGGGTAGGTAACAACACATCTGCCACACTGATCCTCAACACGGGGGCCCCTCAGGGGTGCGTGCTCAGTCCCCTCCTGTACTCCCTGTTCACCCATGACTGCATGGCCAGGCATGACTCCAACACCATCATTAAGTTTGCCGACGACACAACAGTGGCAGGCCTGATCACCGACAATGATGAGACAGCCTATAGGGAGGAGGTCAGAGACCTGGCCGTGTGGTGCCAGGATAACAACCTCTCCCTCAACGTGACGAAGACAAAGGAGATGATTGTGGACTACAGGAAAAAAAAGAGGACTGAGCACGCCCCCATTCTCATCGACGGGGCTGTAGTGGAACAGGTTGAGAGCTTCAAGTTCCTTGGTGTCCACATCACCAACGAACTATCATGGTCCAAACACACCAAGACAGTCGTGAAGAGGGCACGACAAAGCCTATTCCCCCTCAGGAGACTGAAAAGATTTGGCATGGGTCCTCAGATCATCATAAAGTTCTACAGCTGCACCATCGAGAGCATCCTGACTGGTTGCATCACCGCCTGGTATGGCAACTGCTCGGCCTCCGACCGCAAGGCAGCACAGAGTGTAGTGCATACGGCCCAGTACATCACTGGGGCCAAGCTTCCTGCCATCCAGGACCTCTATACCAGGCGGTGTCAGAGGAATGCCTTCAAAATTGTCAAAAACTCCAGCCACCCTAGTCATAGACTGTTCTCTCTGCTACCGCACGGCAAGCGGTACCGGAGCGCCAAGTCTAGGTCCAAAAGGCTTCTCAGCAGCTTCTACCCCCAAGCCATAAGACTCCTGAACAGCTGATCATGGCTACCCGGACTATTTGCACTGCCCCCCCACCCCCACCCAATCTTTTGATGCTTTTGCTATTCTGTTAATTATTTATGCATAGTCACTTTAACTCTACCCACATGTACATATTACCTCAACTAGCCGGTGCCCCCGCACATTGACTCTGCACCAGTACCCCCCTGTATATATAGCCTCACTATTGTTATTTTATTTTACTTCTGTTCTTTTTTTCTCAACACTTTTTTGTTGTTGTTGTTTTATTTTACTTTTTTATAAAAAAAATAATGCATTGTTGGTTTAGCATTTCACTCTAATGTCTACACCTGTTGTATTCGGCGCATGTGGCAAATACAAATTTGATTTGATTTGATTTGAAATGCTCGCTGGCTTCCCTTGCCTATAATACTATGGGCGGCAACAATGTAATACTCGTTTGGACCAGACAGCATCAGATAGATGGCCTACACATAGAGAGACAGAGAGGCGCTGTTTCGATCGCTCGGATGCTTTCTCCTGTGAGATACATTCAGCCTCTAGTGAATTGAAGGACAATTATGAAACACAGAGGGACGAAAGAAAGATTATTTTATATTTGGTAATTTGATTTGTGCAATAGGCTTCTTTTCCGTCTAGCTGCTATATTTCGGGCCTCGTGAGCAACACTGATCTCGCGAGCTTTCATTAATTTGTTTCACTACAAGGAATCAAGTAAAGTGGAACGAGAACGCAGCAGTCTGGCTGGTCTTGGATCAGGACAGTATGTCTGCCCTCTCTCGCTTTCTTTCTCTCTGCCTCTCTGTTTCTTTTTCTTTCTTTCTCTCTCTCTCTCTTTCTATCTGACATATGTTGTCTAGAACAGTGGTTGCCAAACTGTCATATTAGTCATTGCTTACCTTAGAAAGCTATTTATAACTTGTCAGAAATGTCCAGATCAACTAGCCCATGACAACTTTTTATTTATTTAGTTTTTTTAGCCCATAGATATTGTTGGAATTTTTTAGTCACTCAAACATCACATGAATACACATTAGACATAGCAAAATGGATATAATTGCAAGAAAGATAGCTTTAAAACTGCAACATTTTCTTTGCACCCCATGACAAAATGTGTAGAATTGCAGGAAATAAGCTTTAAACCTGCAATATTCTCTTATGAACAGTACTTGTACCCATAGACATACAGTGCCTTTGTTGTTGTTACATTACAGCCTTATTTTTTAATGGATTAAATCGTAGTTTTCCCTCATCAATATACACACAATACCCCATAATGACAAAACAAAAACAGGTTTTTTGAAATGTTTGCTAATTTATATATATATAAAAAAACAGAAAATATAATAATATAATATAATAATATGCCATTTAGCAGACGCTTTTATCCAAAGCGACTTACAGTCATGTGTGCATACATTTTTACGTATGGGTGGTCCCGGGGATCGAACCCACTACCCTGGCGTTACAAGCGCCATGCTCTACCAATTGAGCTACAGAGTATTAGATTTACATAAGTATTCAGACCCTTTACTCAGTACTTTGTTGAAGCACCTTTGGCAGCGATTACAACCTACACAATAGTCTTCTTGGGTATGACGCTACAAGCTTAGCACACCTGTATTTGGGGAGTTTCTCCCATTCTTCTCTGCAGATCCTCTCAAGGTCTGTCAGGTTGGATGGGGAGCGTTGCTGCACAGCTATTTTCAGGTCTCTCCAGAGATGTTCGATCGGGTTCAAGTCCAGGCTCTGGCTGGGCCACTCAAGGACATTCAGAGACTTGCGTTGTCTTGGCTGTGTGCTTAGGGTCGTTGTCTTGTTTGAAGGTGAACCTTCGCCCCAGTCTGATGTCCTGAGCACTCTGGAGCAGGTTTTCATCAAGGATCTCTCTGTACTTTGCTCCGTTCATCTTTCCCTCGATCCTGACTAGTCTCCCAGTCCCTGCCGCTGAAAAACATCCCCACAGCATGATACTGCCACCACCATGCTTCACCTGGTGCCAGGTTTCCTCCAGACGTGACGCTTGGCATTCAGGCCAAAGAGTTCAATCTTTGTTTCATCAGACCAGAGAAGGTTGTTTCTCATGGTCTGAGAGTCTTTAGGTGCCTTTTGGCAAACTCCAAGCGGGCTGACATGTGCCTTTTACTGAGGAGTGGCTTCAGTCTGGCCACTCTACCATAAAAGCCTGATTGGTGGAGTGCTGCAGAGATGGTTGTCCTTCTGGAAGGTTCTCCCATCGCCACAGAGGAACTCTGGAGCTCTGTCAGAGTGACCATCGGGTTCTTGGTCACCTCCCTGACCAAGGCCCTTCTCCCCCGATTGCTCAGTTTGGCCGGGCAGCCAGCTCTTGGAAGAGTCTTGGTGGTTCCAAACTTCTTCCATTTAATAATGATGGAGGCCACTGTGTTCTTCGGGACCTTCAATGCTGCATACATTTTGTGGTACCCTTCCCCAATCCTGTCTTGGAGCTCTACGGACAATTCCTTCGACCTCATGGCTTGGTTTTTGCTCTGACATGCACTGTCAACTGTGGGACCTTTATATAGACAGGTGTGTGCCTTTCCAAATCATGTCCAATCAATTGAATTTACCACAGGTTGACTCCAATCAAGTTGTAGAAACATCTCAAGGATGATCAATGGAAACAGGATGCACCTGAGCTCAATTTCGAGTCTCATAGCAAAGGGTCTGAATACTTATTTAAATACATTTTTAATAAATTTGCAAACATTTCTAAAAACCTGTTTTCGCTTTGTCATTATGGGGTATTGTGTGTAGATTGATGTGGGAAAAAAATAATGTAATACAGTTTAGAATATTGCTGTAATGTAGCAAAATGTGGAAAAAGTGAAGGGGTATGAATACTTTCCGAAGGCGCTGTAGATGTGGCGCATGCAGGGGGCGCGGGTTGTTCCCCAATGCTGGAAGGGGGGCCCCAAGTGAAAATGTTTGTAAACCCTTGGTCTAAAAGGCCAGGTGGAGTGGTGGTGTCCTACAGTACCTCTCCCTGCTGAGATTTATACCCTGGCTGAATCCTTTGTTTGTTTGCGTGTGTGTGGGTGTGTGTGTATGCGTGTGTGTGTGTGTGTGTGTGTGTGTGTGTGGTTTTCAGGCTTGGCAATAGTGAAATCTGTCTGGACACTCTTGCCCTCCAAGTGACTAGTCTCGTCCAAGTGTCTTCTCTCCTGACCATTATGGGGTTGTGCGTGTCTGTGTGTGTGTGTCTCAGGGTCAGGATTGTACGCTGCACTGCATTTTGGGTTAGTGTCATCCCTGAGCCAGGAGAGAGCGCGAAAGAGAAAGATAGAGAGAGTTTGTTTGTGTGTGATAGCGTGCCTGTCTGTGTAGTTTCACTGTGTTTCTACTCATGTGCCCTGACTGGAACGCTAAATCAAATAAACATGGTGCCCTGACCTACTCTCTACACACACACACACACACACAACCTGCTGTCCAATCTCCATTTTGGGGGATTCCACACCACTATGGCCCTAAACAATCTCTGATTGTTCTGGCAATTCTCACATAAAAACTATATTGAGAGGAAAGATGTTTAACATGCTTTTAACATTTGTAACACAAACCATTTTAGAAAATAATTATGAAAGTGGCCATTTTAGGCCCTTTTTTAGACCTATACATGCCTCCTGTAAAACCCTATGATCCATGAACCGTACATGGTAGAGGAAACATATTGGTGTCATTATACTCCTTTTAAGCCCTGTTTCCATTGTCAACCCAGGTTGGGCTGGCCTTGGTGCCTCCAGAAATGAGAAATTATGTCATTGCTAGGTAGCCAATATGTGACTGCAGCTGGCTTCTCTAATGTTGCTAGCTAGCTAGCAAGATGTTGAAGAATTTAATTCACCCTCACCATGCTGTAACTAACGTTACCCGATACTCCTGCCAGTGCCAGCCAGACTCAGAGCCATGTATTTAGCTTGCTGACGTTAGCTAGCTAGCTAAATGGTTAGCGTCGTCGCTACCATAACAGGCTAGTTAGCTGGCTTAATTCCTACCTTGCTTGCCATGGCATTGGCTTTTAGCTAGCTAGCTTGTTTAAACTCTGATTTGCTAGCTAACGTTAGGTAGGGCTGACTGTTCTCATAAAAGTTTATTGTGTAGTGCAAAAATGAATGAAGGATCCAGCTATGGTGGTAATTCGTGTCATGTCTGACTACTGCAGTACGCTTGTCCATGTGCTAGCTAACTTGCTACATTTGCACACACTGTATATATATTTTCTGTGGTATTTTTGACGTTATGTTTTGTTTTACCCCATATGTAACTCTGTGTTGTTGTTTTTATCGCACTGCTTTGCTTTATCTTGGCCAGGTCGCAGTTGTAAATGAGAACTTGTTCTCAACTGGCTTACCTGGTTAAATAAAGGTTAAATAAAAAATTAATAAAAATGTGCTAGCTAACAGCAACAAGCCCAGACAAGCTAGCTAAACATTGTGTCAGCATCCAGCAGTGATCAGCTTGGTGGTTGCATAGTAACGGCATCACCAGCCCGAATTCTAATTTTATTTTTAGACATTCTTTCGAACAATATACTCTTCAAACACATCACATTTCCAGAGTGGGCTCTCTCCTACCTTTTGAAGACATTATACATGTTTTACATATAAATTGACATTATAGGTCATTGAGTACCACAGTATGAGTCATAAAATCGTTTTTTTCACCATAAATTTTTCCATCTGGGATTTTAGAACTACTTCAAATAAGGTCTGTGTTTCATGTAGGCTTACCCTGGCTTGACGTTTTGATAACCGCGCAAATATCTCTTTTATGAATAATTAGCATTGCGAATTATTGAGAGTTAATTGAGGCGAATATATTGATGAAACTCTCCTTGTCCGAGAGAGAATGACACGGCTATTAAAATAGGGGGGGATAGCCACTGACACACACACACACACACAGATAGTTCTATAAAGTGGGAATGTCTCTAAGCTCTGGGCTGCTGGAGGGAGGGTCTCAGGAATACCAAAGAGGGCAGCTGAGGATATGGATGTCTTGGGGTGTGTGTATGCGTGGTTGAGTGAGTTTACTTGGATTTATGTGTGTGGTATGCCACTAATTTACATGCCTGTCTGTGTGTCGTGTGGTTGGTGGAACCACGTGTGGTTGGTGTGACCACGTGTGGCTGGTGTGAACTAGGCCTGCTGCTGCTGCTGCTGCTAAGCCTTGGGGTTAGAGGTCAAGGTCTCTGTTGCTTCAGGGGATACGAGGTAGCATTGACATACTTTTATTCTGGTAGCAGCTAGCAGAGTGGCATGTTGCTCTCACCAGTCTAACTCACAAGTAAGGCTCAGTGTTTAGTCTTTTAAGTCATATTTCAATAAAGTGTCTCTCTCTTCCTCTTTTTCTGTCTCTTGTTTCAACATTTTACTGTTTGTTCCTTACTTCTAACTTTGGTGGTTTTGTTGAGAGGAGTGACTTTTGATGCATTATGCCCTGCTTAACTCTCTCTCTCTCTCTCTCTCTCTCTCTCTCTCTCTCTCTCTCTCTCTCTCTCTCTCTCTCTCTCTCTCTCTCTCTCTCTCTCTCTCTCTCTCTCTCTCTCTCTCTCTCTCTCTCTCTCTCTCTCTCTCTCTCTGTGTAGGAAGGAGCAGAGTGTGCTGTCTCCAGTCAACTGTTGGAACCTGTTGTTGACTCAGGTGAAGAGGGAGAGCAGAGACCACACTACGCTATCTGACCTTTACCTCAACAACATCATACCGCGCTTCGCCCAGGTCAGCGAGGACTCCGGAAGACTCTTCAAAAAGGTAACACACACGGGAGCACAGGTGCACATGCACGTCAAACACAAATGCATACCATAACACACACACCACAGCCACACATGGGTACGGCCCACTGCTATTTCAGCACACTCTCTATCTTTCACCTCTGTCTCTCTCTGTCCAAAAAACAAACAAACACCTCTGCCAATTTACACGCCGTTATCTCCCTCCCTGGGAGAGCATTGGGCCAGTAACTGAACAGTCGCTAGTTCGAAATCCCAGAGCCGACAAGGTGAAAACTGCCGATGTGCCCAGGAGCAAGGCACTTAACCCTAATTGCTCCAGGGTCGCCGTTGATAATGGCAGACCCTGGCTGTGACCCCACTCGCCAAGGGTATCTCAGGGGGAGTTGGGATATGCAAAAAAACACATTTCCAATTCACACCTACAGGACGTATTAATACACACTTGTACATTTGTGAAGTAGGACAAATATAAGCACCCACCAAATTATTATATTTATTTTGAAAAAGGTCAAAGGTAATCGAGGAGAGGAGGAGAGGAAATGTGGAAACAAATGCGCTTGTAGGAAATGAGACTCTCCAGGCATATGACGAATCCCAAAATATATGTGTAAATTGGCCAGAATGTATTTTGCTAGTTGTGGCAGACATTTTATAGATAAAACGATAAGTAGCATAACGTTTTAAACGTGTGCATACTTTTCTCCTCCGACAAATCAACAGCTGATTGAAGGACTCAGGTAGGATACAGATGACTATCCTTGATAAAAGGTGGAGGGGAGAACACTCTTCCGTTCGTCTACTAATGAATTGACACTCTCCTCAACCACTCGACCACTTATCGGTTTCCGGGTCACAGAGGAGAAAGGACGGAGGAGTCTAGGAGAGGACGGTATTTTTTCCCAAATGAGAATCGCTCCCTCGCTCTCTCTCTCTCTCTCTCTCTCTCTCTCTCTCTCTCTCTCTCTCTCTCTCTCTCTCTCTCTCTCTCTCTCTCTCGCCCTCCCTGTCTCTCTGCCTCCCCCTCCCCATTATCCCTGTATTTGGGATGTTGACAGCTGAGGTCTCAAGGCCACTCTTATCCAAACATCCCTCCAAACTCTTCCCACCTTTCACCTCTCCGCCTGGGTGTGTGAGGGAGTGTTTATTAATGTCTCAGTACAGATAAACCTATGGGATTACTCATCTCTAACCTTTCTTCTGTTAGAGAGATAGCTAGTTGTGTCCCAAATGGCACTATATCCCCTATGTAGTGCACTACTTTAGACCAGGGCCTATCAAAGGTACCACACTACATAGGGAATAGGGTGCAATTTGGAACACAACCCTAGAGAGCTAAGTAACTCCCGATTAGAAAGAGATGACTCAAGTAGGGTTTCAATATTTCAGTAACTTTCCCAAAATTCCCCGGTTTTCCAGAAATCCTGGCTGCAGGATTCCAGATTTTCTGCTTATCCCCTCCTGATTCCAGAGATCTTCCAACCGGATTCTCTGGAAAACACCTTGGTCATTTGGGAAAGATTCCAGAATTTTTCAACCTTACTCAAGAGATTCCAGTTTATTCTGACGCTCAACTATTAATTATAACTGTTCTCTATGGTTGTATGATCTCTGTCATGGTCGGGGGTGTCGGTTCAGCATCTCTGGGTCTGATTGAGAGGAAAGGAGTGAGCCAATCTGGAGTGTCTCGTCAAAACACTGATTATCGATCTGATGATAGCTTCGGTTTGAACTCCACACACACACACACACACACACACACACACACACACACATACACACACACAGACACACACACACACGCACCCACACACACACACAGCAGTGTGCGCATCAGCAAAACTACAGTGGCTAATTAACTAGATAATTAGTTCAATTAAAACATTTCCAGTCAGTGGCATGAGCCAGAGGCTACAAGTCTAAAGCACTCATACACACACTTATACTTGCACACACACAAGCACGCACGCAAATACACACACACACACAGTCGCGTGCTCACACACAGTGGAGCTGTGTGAAGTAGTGCAGAATGATGTCATGTGCTGCTCAGTGGGAAGTGTGTGTGATGTTGTCCGATGAGGCTGCTCATCTGAGAGAAACAGAGAGAGAGAGAGAGAGAGAGAGAGAGAGAGAGAGAGAGAGAGAGAGAGAGAGAGAGAGAGAGAGAGAGAGAGAGAGAGAGAGAGAGAGAGAGCAAGGAAACAGAGAGAGAGAGGGAGAGAGAGAAACAGAAAGAGAGAGGGAGAGAGAGAGAGAGAGTGCGAGAGAGAGAGAGAGAGAGAGAGAGACAGAGAGAGAGAGAGAGAGAGAGAGAGAGAGAGATGAACTTGGAGAAGAGTCCCCTAAGTAAGCTTGTCCTGGGCCTCTGTTCACAAACACAAACAGACCCCACACAGCCCCAGGACAACAACAACAACAACAACACAATTAGACCCAACCAAATCATGAGAAAACAAAAAGAGAATTACTTGACACATTGGAAAGAACAAACAAAAAAACAGAGCAAACTAGAATGCTATTTGGCCCTAAACAGAGAGTACACAGTGGCAGAATACCTGACCACTGTGACTGACCCAAACTTAAGGAAAGCTTTGACTATGTACAGACTCAGTGAGCATAGCCTTGCTATTGAGAAAGGCCGCCGTAGGCAGACCTGGCTCTCAAGAGAAGACAGGCTATGTGCACACTGCCCACAAAATGAGGTGGAAACTGAGCTGCACTTCCTAACCTCCTGCCAAATGTATGACCATATTAGAGACACATATTTCCCTCAGATTACAGCGATCCACAAAGAATTCGAAAACAAACCCAATTTTGATAAACTCCCTTATCTACTGGGTGAAAAACCACAGTGTGCCATCACAGCTGCAAGATTTGTGACCTGTTGCCACAAGAAAAGGGCAACCAGTGAAGAACAAACACCATTGTAAATACAACCCATATTTATGTTTATTTATTTTCCCATTTGTACTTTAACTATTTGCACATTGTTACAACACTGTATATATACATAATATGACATTTGAAATGTCTTTATTCTTTTGAAACTTCTGAGTGTAATGTTTACTGTTAATATTTATTGTTTATTTCACTTTTGTTTACTATCTACTTCACTTGCTTTGGCAATGTTAACACACGTTTCCCATTTATTCCCCAATAAAGCCCTTAAATTGAAATTGAATTGAATTGAGAGAGAGCGAGTGAGAGAGAGAGAGAGAGAGAGAGAGAGAGAGAGAGAAAACAGAAGAGAGAGAGAGAGAGAGAGAGAGAGAGAGAGAGAGAGAGAGAGAGAGAGCAAGGAAACAGAGAGAGAGAGGGAGAGAGAGAAAGAGAGAGAGAGAGATAGAGAGAGAGAGAGAGAGAGAGCAAGGAAACAGAGAGAGAGAGGGAGAGGGAGAGAGAGAAACAGAAAGAGAGATGGAGAGAGAGAGAGGGAAACAGAACGAAAGACGGAGAGAGAGAAACAGAAAGAGAGAGAGAGAGGGAAACAGAAAGAGAGAGGGAGAGAGAGAGAGGGAAACAGAAAGAGAGAGGGAGAGAGGGAAACAGAAAGAGAGTACTTAGCGCAGTATTGAGGGGGAACGTTCCAAACGGTCCAAATGGTCCCCTGAGGTCTAAAACAGCCTGGAGCCGACACAGCTGTGCACAGACTGATAGGAAAGTTCTATTCTATTACATCTTTCCTCTCTCCATATCTCTTCTCATGTTAGGTTTAGGTTTATTTGAACATCTCGGTACATATGCAGAAACATATCAAATGTGTTGTCATACAATATAAAAGTAAAAAGATGTGATTAGGCTAACTATATGGACAGTGCATCATCAATAAGGCGTAAGTCATCAATAAGTCGTAAGTCATAAACAACAAATTGGCATACCAATTTCTCCATACCAGTTTCTCCATGGTGGAAGACAGACTGCGTAGAAGGATACTAGAGGGTTATGGGTCAGAGGTCAGGTCTTGTGTCTGATGGATGGGTGTGTTCTGGCGTGGCAGATTGCTTTTTGATTGACTATCGTTTGGTTATATGTCACTCGATGGACGCTACACACCCTCCAATCAATCAACTGGCTTCAGAGAGGGCTGTCTTCTCCACTCTCTAGTTTTTAGCTGATAGGAGTGGAACCCGGTGTGGTCGTCTGCTGCAATAGCCCATCCGTGACAAGGATTGACAAGTTGTGCGTTCCGAGATGCCATTCTGCACACCACTTCTGTATTTGTCTGTTTGTGGCCCGCCTGTTAGCTTGCACGATTCTTGCCATTCTCCTTTGACCTCTCTCATCAACGAGCTGTTTTCGCCCACAGGACTGCCACTGACTGGATGTTTTTTGTTTGTCGCACCATTCTCGGTAAACCCTAGACACTGTTGTGCGTGAAAAGCCCAGGAGGGCGGCCGTTTCTGAGATACTGGATCCGGCGTGCCTGGCACCGACGATCATACCACGCTCCAAGTTGCTTAGGTCACTCGTTTTGCCCATTGTAACATTCAGTTGAACAGTAACTGAATGCCTCAATGCCTGTCTGCCTGCTTTATATAGCAAGCCACAGCCACGTGACTCACTGTCTGTACGAGCGATCTATTTTTCTGGAACAGGGTAGTGTACCTAATAAACTGGCTGGTGAGTGTATATATCCTCCCCTCATCGCTCTCTTTACTCCTCTGTTCTCCCCCGTCTCCCACTCAACCCCCCCACCCCTCACACACATACCGCCAACGGCTGCAATTTCATAATCAGGAGTAAATGCTTAGAGTTAGAACTCAATTAATCTCTCTCGCCTGGAAAGCCCAGACGTTTTCCATCCAGCACAGATAGAGGAGAGCAGAAAGAACATTTCCCTCAGTCAGTTTCCCAGCAGCCCACTAGTGAGGAGGACTCTGCTATGGAGCTTTCTCTCTGTAGAATCATTTGTCACCTGCAGCCTGTGATTGATGGATGGCTGGCTGGATGGGTGGATAGATGGGTGGATAGATTGAAAGATGGATGACAGTGAGGGGCTGATTGGAGTTTAGATGGATTTATCTTGTTAATGTTAATGATGAGGGTATGTCTATTATTACAGAGGATAGACAGCCTCTCTAATCTTCTCTGTGTCTCTGCAGAGTAAGGAGGTTGGTGTCCAGCTTCAGGAGGATCTGATGAAGGTTCTGAACGAGCTTTACACGGTAAGACTGACTCCACACACACACACACACACACACACACACACACACACACACACACACACACACACACACACACACACACACACACACACACACACACACACACACACACACACACACACACACACACACACATCACAGAAACACACACAGGCACACACACTCTTCACCACAATGAGACTGGTGTTGTATGTGTAGGTCAGTCAACATGGCTGTTTAATAGTCACCATGTGTTTTAACTGTGGTTGTGGAGGAGGAGATATTCACAGGAAAGATTCCCTGCTGGGAGGGAGGTTGTTCTCTGTTTAGGGGCAGCAGAGGAACCATATAACTATGTCCAGGCCAGTAGCAGCAGACTAATAGTGTAATTACACAGTGAGACACTCCACAAGACAGAAATAGACCGGCACATACCCACACACACACACACACACACACACACACACACACACACACACACACACACACACAGACACAGTATGGAGAGAGGACTGGGCTTAACGCCTGCCTCAGTACAGAATCTGACAGAAAGAATGCAGATTATCATATCTATACATCACCTCAACTCCTAAACACCTCAGCTTTAAAACGGCAATCAGCAGTTGAAACAATAACAATAACCAAGCGTCTCCCCGCCGCTGTTTCAGTTAAAAGCTTAGGGACGGGGCTGGAGAAATGTAACAACTCTCAAATGTATAGACATAGCTATGGATGCAACGACTGACCATCCATGATATCAACATATAGCTTTAACCATGTTTTGAGGCTATATAGTGTTTGTTTACAAACGTTGGAGTAAAACAAGCTTATATTTTGGGTTCTGATGGGGTACGACAGTTAAACTAAGCTCATGATTCATTTATAAGTTACATTCTTCATGAATCAATAGGTTCATATCATTAATGTATAAGTCAAAAAATTGATGTAGCAACTGCAGATTGCCCCATTAACTGATCCTTGTTCTAGAGATTAGTGAATCTGAGCCTTGCCTAGCTCTGGCCACACACACACACATACACACACTCTTGTGAAGCAGCGGTCTGATGGTTTAAAGAGGGAAATGTAATGATGGGGTCCGCCCATGTTTCCCCTTTAAGTGGTCAGTGTTAGTGCTGACACTGCACACACTAACATACGTGTGTGTGGCATTCCCTGGCAGAATTGTGTGTGGGTGGGTGAGTGAATGAGAGAGATTGAGAGACAGAGAGACAGAGACAAAGTGAGAGAAAGTGTGTGTGTGTGTTTGTGTATGTACGTACAGTGGGGAGAACAAGTATTTGATACACTGCTGATTTTGCAGGTTTTCCTACTTACAAAGCATGTAGAGGTCTGCAATTTTTATCATAGGTACACTTCAACTGTGAGAGACGGAATCTATAAAAAAAATCCAGAAAATCACATTGTATGATTTTTAAGTAATTAATTTGCATTTTATTGCATGACATAAGTATTTGATCACCTACCAACCAGTAAGAATTCCGGCTCTCACAGACCTGTTAGTTTTTCTTTAAGAAGCCCTCCTGTTCTCCACTCATTACCTGTATTAACTGCACCTATTTAAACTCGTTACCTGTATAAAAGACACCTGTCCACACACCGTATTGAGGGGAGGATGGATGGGGCCATGTATCGCGAGATGGGTCGTGGCTGGGTCTTCCAGCATGACAACGACCCGAAACACACAGCCAGGGCAACTAAGGAGTGGCTCCGTAAGAAGCATCTCAAGGTCCTGGAGTGGCCTAGCCAGTCTCCAGACCTGAACCCAATAGAAAATCTTTGGAGGGAGCTGAAAGTCCGTATTGCCCAGCGACAGCCCCGAAACCTGAAGGATCTGTATGGAGGAGTGGGCCAAAATCCCTGCTGCAGTATGTGCAAACCTGGTCAAGACCTACAGGAAATGTATGATCTCTGTAATTGCAAACAAAGGTTTCTGTACCAAATATTAAGTTCTGCTTTTCTGATGTATCAAATACTTATGTCATGCAATAAAATGCAAATTAATTACTTTAAAATCATACAATGTGATTTTCTGGATTTTTGTTTTAGATTCCGTCTCTCACAGTTGACCTATGATAAAAATTACAGACCTCTACATGCTTTGTAAGTAGGAAAACCTGAAAAATCGGCAGTGTATCAAATACTTGTTCTCCCCCCACTGTATGTATACACATCAGGATTTCCGTTTGGAAAATGTGGCGCCGGACATTTGACCGGCAGCATATTGATTTACAGGACATTTGAAAGAGGGGAGATATAATATGCAACAACTAGCATGGGTTGCTAATATGACTAGGATTTTGATTTTGGCTACTGCACAATGAAAGAAAGTTGATATAAAATAATAGCCTTCACGGATATGGTCTGATTTTGGCTTGGCTACTTTGAAGGAAGGTAAGACATGCCTCATAATATGTATTAAAACTTTCAGGTTTCAAACAATTAAGTATATATTTTCAAAATGCATACTGCCTCCAGCTCATTGCAAAGTGGTAAATGACGCTCTGATGAAGCCTACCTTCCGTTGCCTATACATTTGCTGTTTGAGATGCTGTAGCAGCAGCTCTCCCGCTGTCTGACAGATTTTCCACTCAAAGGCTCTGTATCTGTATGCTGTAGGCGTGTGATAAATAAGGTCAATGTCGAAGGTGTTCATTCCACAGACTCATGTACGTAACAAATATACTGTACAAACGCGGCAATTTAATTCCACTAAATAATGCAAATTAACCTATAGAACGATAAGCATGACCAATTAAATATATTTACATCGACTGGTATTTCAGTCAGTGAATAGGCTAAAAAGCATTATTTCACAATGTGATTTTTTTCTTCTTCTCTCTGAGAATTGGCCGGTGGCAATTTTATTTATCGGCTTTTAAATTTTTTTAGCAGCCAAAAGACGGCTATTACCGGCTAACGGAAACCCTGATGCGGTGTGTGGAATTCCCTGTCAGTGTTGTGGGATGCCAGCGCACCAGGCCTCTTGGGAACGCCAGGCCTCTCATTCCTGACAATCCACTGCTGTCCAGCCGTGCTTCTCAAGGAGACAAACACACACACAACACTCTCTCTCTCTCTCTCTCGCTCTCTCTCGCTCTCTCTCTCTCTCTCTCTCTCTCTCTCTCTCTCTCTCTCTCTCTCTCTCTCTCTCTCTCTCTCTCTCTCTCTCTCTCTCTCTCTCTCTCTCTCTCGACAAAAACCAACAACGCGAATTAAACAAAACAAAGACAAATCAATCAGACATTAACAGTAAACATTACACACACATAAAGTTTTGAGAGAATTACAACGTTTAAAATGTTATATTATTAGCGGTTAAATGTTTTTGTAGAAATAGGCAGGGGGGTGGGGTAATAAATAGACAGATATAGGTTATATTTGCATTGGTGTTTCTGTCCCACTGGTTGACCTTTTCTTGTGGCAGCAGGTCACACATTTTGCTGCTGGGATTGCACACTGTGGTATTTTGCCTAACAGATATGGGAATTTGTCCAAATTTGATTTGTGTTCAAATTATTTTGTGGGTTTGTGTAATTTTAGGGAAATATGTGTTTCATATGGTCGTACATTTAGCAGGAGATTAGAAAGGGCAGCTCGGTTTCCACCTCATTTTTTGGGCAGTTGCCACATATCCTGTCTTCTCTTGAGAGCCAGGTCTGCCTATGGCGACCTCTCTGAATAGCAAGGCTCACTGAGTCTGTACATAGTATTTTCTTCATTTTGGGTCAGTCACAACAGTCAGGTATTCTGCCAATGTGTACTCTCTGTTTAGGGCAAGGTAGCATTCCAATTTGCTCTGTTTTTTGGTTGATTCTTTCCAATGTGTCAATAGTTCTCTTTTTGATTTTTCATAATATGGTTGGATCTAATTGTGTTGCTTTCCTGGGGGTCTGTTTGTATTTGTGAACAGAGCTCCAGAACCAGCTGGCTGAGGGGGCTCTTCTCCAGGTTAATCTCCTTGCAGGTTAGGGCTTTGTGATGGAAGGTTTGGGCATCGCTTTCCTTTAGGTGGTTGTGGAATTTAACAGCTCTTTTCTAGATTTTGATAATTAGTGGGTATAGTCCTAATTCTGCTCTGTATGCATTATGTGGGGTTTTACGTTGTACACAGAGGATGTTTTTGCAGAAATGGGTGTTCGTCCCATTCTGTGAATTCTTGGTTGGTGAGTGGACCACAGACCTCACAACCATAGAGGGCAATGGGTTCTATAACTGATTGGAGTATGTTTTTGCCAGATCCTATTTGGGATGTCAAATGTTATGTTATTTTTGATGGCATAAAAGGCCCTTCTTGCCTTGTCTCTCAGATCGTTCATAGCCTTGTGGAAGTTACCTGTGGTGCTGATGTTTAGGCCGAGGTATGTGTAATTCTTTGTGTGCTCTAGGGCAACGGTGTCTAGATAGAATTTAAGTTTGTGGTCCTGGCATCTGGACCTTTTTTGGAACACCATTATTTTTGTCTTACTGAGACAAGTCTGACAGAACCTGTGCAAGAGATCTAGGTGCGGCTGCAGGCCCTCATTGGTTGGGGGCAGAAGCACCAGGTCATCTGCAGTAGACAGTAGACATATCAGAATCTATTAGGGTGAGGCCAGGTGCTGAAGACTCTTCTGGTGCCCTCGCCAATTCATTTATATGAAAGTTGAAAAGGGTGAGGCTCAAACTGCATCCCTGTTTCACCCCCGATCCTGAGGGAAGAAATATGTGTGTTTATTGCCCATTTTGACCGCACACTTATTGTTTGTGTACATTGATTTTATAATATCGTAGGTTTTCCCCAAAACACCGCTTTCCATCAGTTTATACAGCAGGCCCTCATGCCCACGCATGAGAATACTTTTGTTTTGTTTTGTTTTGTTTGTCAATTAGGTTGTGCAGGGTGTATACATGGTCTGTCATACAGTATTTTGGTAAAAAGCCAATTCGACATTTGCTCAGGACATTGTTTTCACTGAGGAAATGTTGGAGTCTGCTGTTGATGATACTGCAGAGGATTTTCCCTAGGTTACTGTTGATACAGATTCCCCTGTAATTATTGGGGTCAAATTTGTGTCCACTTTTGTGGATTGGGGTGATCAGACTTTGGTTCCAAAGATTGGGGAAGATGCCAGAGCTGATGATAATATTGAGTTTGAGTATAACCAACTTGAATTTGTGGTCTGTATATTTTATTATTTCATTTAGGATACCATCAACATCACAGGCTTTTTTGGGTTAGAGGATTTGTATTTTGACCTGCAATTCATTCAATTTAATTGGACAGTCCAATGGGTTCTGGTAGTCTTTAATAACTGATTCTACATTTTGTAAATTGTCATGTATATGTTTTTGCTGTTTGTTCTTTGTTATATGGCCGAAAAGTTTGGAGAAGTGGTTTATCCATACATCTCCATTTTAGATACACTCTTAGAAAAAAAGGGTCCTTCGACTGGCCCCATAGGAGAACCCTTTGATTAACCCTTTTTGGTTCCAGGTAGAACCCTATTGTGTTCCATGTAGAAACCTTTTCCCAGAGGGTACTACATGGAACCCAAAATAGTTCTACCTGGAACCAAAAAGGGTTCTCCTATGGGGATAGCCGAATAACCCTTTTGGAACTATTTTTTCTAAGAGTGTAGCTAGCTCTTTGTGTTGTTGTTTGTTCAGTGTTTTCCAATTTTCCCAGAAGTGACTTGATTCTATGGATTCTTCAATTACATTGAGCTGTTTTTTGACGTGCAGTTCCTTCTTTTTTCTTAGCCTATTTCTGTACTGTTTTAGTGTTTCCTCATAGTAAAGGCATATGTTCTGGTTTTCTGTGTCTCTGTGTTTTTGGTTGAATAGGTTTCTCAATTTCTTTCTTAGGTTTTTGCACTTTTCATCAAACCATTTCTCATTGCTGTTAATTTTCTTAGGTTTTCTGCTTGAATTTTTATTAGTGGTAATGGCTGGAGTGGAATAGGTGGAATGGTATCAAATACATCAAACACGTGGTTTCCATGTGTTTGATGACATTCCATTCGCGCCGTTCCAGACATTATTATGAGCCGTCCTCCCCTCAGCAGCCTCCACTGGTAAGAGTCCACTTGAAGCCTATGTACAGACCCAGCGTGCGACAGAGCTGAAGGAGTTGTGACCCGTTTTTGTTGGTTATGTTGTCGTAGTCTCTCTCTCTCTCTAACCCTGCACCCACCTGTCCTCCTGTGTAGGTGATGAAGACGTACCACATGTACAACACAGACAGTATAAACTCTGAGAACAAACTGAAGGATGCAGAGAAACAGGAGGAGAAGCAGATGGGGCGCTCTGGTCGCCAGGACGAAAGACAGACTCCCAGGTCACCTGACACACTGGCCAGCATCAAGACGGAGGAGAAACATGTCCGACGCTCCTCAGTCAAGAAGATAGAGAAGATGAAGGAGAAGGTAAAGAGAGAGAGAGAGAGAGAGAGAGTGTGTGTGTGTGTGTGTGTACAGGGACGTTGAGACCTCTACTGACTGATAATGCAGCTCACACAGTACAGTCCATTATAGTGTGTGTGCATATACCTGCATGTGTGTGTGGTCCTCTGTAGCTCAATTGGTAGAGCATGGCGCTTGTAACGCCATGGTAGTGGGTTCGATCCCCGGGACCACCCATACGTAAAAATGTATGCACACATGACTGTAAGTCGCTTTGGATAAAAGCGTCTGCTAAATGGCATATTATTATTATTATTATTATTATTATTCATGAATGATGTATGAGTTTCTAACTGTCTTAATGCTCTAGCCATGTTCTTCTACAGTGGGGCTCTGTTAGAGAGACAAGACCCTACTACTGGCCTTATTATTATCTACCAATAGAGACCATGTTCTCTCTCAATCCTGTTATCTCTCTTTCTCTCCCTCTCTCTTTCTCTCTGTCTCTCTCTCTTTCTCCCCCTCTCTCTTGCTCTCTTTCACCCCCTCTCTATCTCTCTCTCTGTGTGTGTCCCTCTCAGAGGCGGGCTAAGTACACAGAGAACAAGCTGAAAGCGATCAAGGCGAGGAATGAATACCTACTGGCTCTGGAGGCTACCAACAGCTGTGTCTTCAAATACTACATCCACGACTTGTCTGACATCATCGACGTGAGTAACACACACACACACACACACACACACACACACACACACACACACACACACACACAACCTGTTGGACATCGTAAAAATAGATAGTCCAGCAGTCTTTCTGGGGGGCAGAGAACAACTGAGTATGTAGCCCAACCCTCATCCCACCTCCTCCCCCTCTCCCTGCAGCAGGTAGACCTGTCAGCCTCAACTCAATTTAACAAGGCCTACTACAAGCAGAGCAGGGTTCTCCCCTCATCCCCCATCATCCCTACTCCCCCTCATCCCCCATCATCCCTACTCCCCCCTCATCTCCCATCATCCCTACTCCCCCTCATCCCCCATGATCCCTACTCCCCCTCATCCCCCATTATCCCTACTCCCCCTCATCCCCCATCATCCCTACTCCCCCTCATCCCCATCATCCCTACTCCCCCTCATCCCCATTATCCCTACTCCCCCTCATCCCCATGATCCCTACTCCCCCTCATCCCCCATTATCCCTACTCCCCCTCATCCCCCATCATCCCTACTCCCCCTCAGCCCCATCATCCCTACTCCCCCTCATCCCCCATGATCCCTACTCCCCCTCATCCCCCATCATCCCTACTCCCCCTCATCCCCCATGAGCCTCCTCCCCTCATCCCCCATGATCCCTACTCCCCCTCATCCCCCATGATCCCTACTCCCTCATCCCTCATCATCCCTACTCCCTCTCATCCCCCATCATCCCTACTCCCCCTCATCCCCCATGAGCCTCCTCCCCTCATCCCCATGATCCCTACTCCCCCTCATCCCCCATGATCCCTACTCCTCATCCCTCATCATCCCTACTCCCTCTCACCCCCATCATCCCTACTCCCCCTCATCCCCCATCATCCCTACTCCCCCCTCATCCCCCATGATCCCTACTCTCCCTCATCCCCCATCATCCCTACTCCCTCTCATCCCCCATGATCCCTACTCCCCCTCATCCCCCACGATCCCTACTCCCCCTCATCCCCCATCATCCCTACTCCCCCTCATCCCCCATGAGCCTCCTCCCCTCATCCCCCATGATCCCTACTCCCCCTCATCCCCCATGATCCCTACTCCCCCTCATCCCTCATCATCCCTACTCCCTCTCATCCCCCATCATCCCTACTCCCCCTCATTCCCCATCATCCCTACTCCCCCTCATCCCCCATGATCCCTACTCTCCCTCATCCCCCATCATCACTACTCCCCCTCATCCCCCATGATCCCTACTCCCCCTCATCCCCCATGATCCCTACTCCCCCTCATCCCTTCTTTCACACTGGCAGGGCTCCCCTCTTTGCACCCTCCTCCCTCCTCCCTCATCCCCCTCTTTCTCCCTACTCTTCCCTGACCCTTAACAAGGACCACTGACAGGGCTCTCCCTCCTCTCCTGTTCCCTCCTCTCCTGTTCCCTCCTCCTCCCCCTCCTCTTCTGTTCCCCCGTCCTCCCCCTCCTCTTCTGTTCCCTCCTCCCCCTCCTCTTCTGTTCCCTCCTCCCCCCTCTCTTCTGTTCCCTCCTCCTCCCCCTCCTCTTCTGTTCCCTCCTCCTCCCCCCTCCTCTTCTCCTCCCCCCTCCTCTTCTGTTCCCTCCTCCTCCCCACTCCTCTTCTGTTCCCTCCTCCTCCCCCTCCTCTTCTGTTCCCTCCTCCTCCCCACTCCTCTTCTGTTCCCTGCTCCCCCCTCCTCTTCTGTTCCCTCCTCCTCCCCACTCCTCTTCTGTTCCCTCCTCCCCCCTCCTCTTCTGTTCCCTCCTCCTCCCCCCTCCTCTTCTGTTCCCTCCTCCCCCCTCCTCTTCAGTTCTGTCCTCCTCCCCCTCCTCTTCTGTTTCCTACTCCCCCCTCCTCTTCTGTCCCTACTCCCCCCTCCTCTTCTGTTCCCTCCTCCCCCTCCTCTTCTGTTCCCTCCTCCCCCTCTCTTCTGTTCCCTCCTCCTCCCCCCTCCTCTTCTGTTCCCTCCTCCTCCCCCTCCTCTTCTCCTCCCCCCTCCTCTTCTGTTCCCTCCTCCTCCCCACTCCTCTTCTGTTCCCTCCTCCTCCCCCCTCCTCTTCTGTTCCCTCCTCCTCCCCACTCCTCTTCTGTTCCCTCCTCCTCCCCCCTCCTCTTCTGTTCCCTCCTCCTCCCCCACTCCTCTTCTGTTTTACTGCTCCCCCCTCCTCTTCTGTTCCCTCCTCCTCCCCACTCCTCTTCTGTTCCCTCCTCCCCCCTCCTCTTCTGTTCCCTCCTCCTCCCCCCTCCTCTTCTGTTCCCTCCTCCCCCCTCCTCTTCAGTTCTGTCCTCCTCCCCCCTCCTCTTCTGTTCCCTACTCCCCCCTCCTCTTCTGTTCCCTCCTCCCCCCTCCTCTTCTGTTCCCTCCTCCCCCCTCTCTTCTGTTCCCTCCTCCTCCCCACTCCTCTTCTGTCCCCCCCCCCTCCTCTTCTGTTCCCTCCTCCCCCCTCCACAGACTGAGAGCCTTTGGCTATGTGTACAGGAATGATGATGATTGATGAAGTAGTTCTAATGCTCCTTCACTCCTTCCAACTGAAGGGTTAGCATGTAGCATACCTCTCATGAATGATGGTGTAGCATGTACTGTAGCTTGTTTGAATGGACATCGATGGGAATGTCTCATTGCCTAAGACATATTGCTTTGATTTGAACCATGCCTTTGTAAGCATCTCTTTGAATTAAACAACTCTCTCTCTCTCTCTCTCTCTCTCTCTCTCTCTCTCTCTCTCTCTCTCTCTCTCTCTCTCTCTCTCTCTCTCTCTCTCTCTCTCTCTCTCTCTCTCTCTCCCCTCCTTCCCTCTCTCAGTGCTGTGACCTGGGCTATCATGCCAGTCTCCACCGTGCGTTGCGGACCTACTTGTCAGCCGAGATGAACGTGGAGGCATCTAAACACAGCGGTCTGGAGGGCCTGGAGGGGGCAGCAGAGAGCCTGGAGCCCAACGGTGACAAGCAGAGGCTGATGGAGACCTACAACAACGTCTTCTGTCCCCCCATGCGCTTCGACTTCCAGTCACACATGGGAGACACGGTACGGGAGTGGGATGGGGTTTGGTGGGTGGGTGGGTGGTGGTGGGGGTTAGTAAGTGTACGTGTGTGTGTGAACTTAAACCAATTGTGTGTGTCTATCTATTTCTCTCTGTTACTCTCTCCCTCTCTCTCTCTCTATCCCTCTTTCTCTCGCTCCCTCTCTCTCTATCTCTCTCTAGATGGGGGTAGTATGTGCCCAGCAGCCTTTAGAAGGGGAGTTACTCCAGAGGTGTCAGCAGCTGCAGTCCCGTCTCTCCACCCTCAAGATCGAGAACGAGGAGGTGAGACATCACTCCATCATTTAACCCCCTCACCCCCCATCTCTCACCTCATCACTCCATCATTTAAAACCCTCACCCCATATCTCACCTCATCACTAACCCCCTCACCCCCATCTCTCACCTCATCACTCCATCATTTACCCTCCTCACCCCCCATCTCTCACCTCATCACTCCATCATTTAATACCCTCACCCCATCTCTCACCTCATCACTCCATCATTTAACCCCCTCACCCCCATCTCTCACCTCATCACTCCATCATTTAACCCCCTCACCCCCATCTCTCACCTCATCACGCCATCATTTAATCCCCTCAACCCCCATCTCTCACCTCATCACTCCATCATTTAACCCCCTCACCCCCATCTCTCACCTCATCACTCCATCATTTAACCCCCTCACCCCCCATCTCTCACCTCATCACTCCATCATTTAACCCCCTCACCCCCATCTCTCACGTCATCACTCCATCATTTAACCCCCTCACCCCCATCTCTCACCTCATCACTCCATCATTTCACCTCCTCCTCCCCCATCTCTTACATCATCTTGCCATAGCCTTTTCTGTTCACTCTGACAGTTGTTATTCATCTATGTCTTCCCACTCACACATATTCCACCCACAATTGATTTCACCCACTGCTGTTGACCGTTTGACACCATCTCTCCCTCCCTCTCTCTCCCCCTCTCCCACCCCCCTTTCTCTCTCTCTCTCCCCCACTCTCTCCCCCCACTCTCCCCCCTCTCTCTCTCTCTCTCTCTCTCTCTCTCTCTCTCTCTCTCTCTCTCTCTTCCCCCTCTACCCCCTCTCCTCCCCTCCCTCCCTCCCTCCCTCCCTCCCTCCCATCTTCTCTCTCTCTCTCTCTCTCTCTCTCTATTACTCCCCCTCTCTTTCTCCCCCTCTCCTTCCCTCTCTCCCCCCTCTCTCTCTCCCTCTCTCGCTCTCTCACCCTCTATCTCTCGCTCCAGGTGAAGAAGACTATGGAGGCCACTCTGTCGACCATCCAGGACATGGTCACCGTGGAGGACTATGAGGTCAGCGAGTGTTTCCACCACAGCAACTCCATGGAGTCGGTCAAGTCCACCATGAGCCAATCATTCCTCAGCAAACCCAGCCTGGCCAAGAGACGGGCCAATCAACAGGAGACGGAGCAGTTCTACTTCACGGTGAGAACCAACCACAGAGCAGAGATGTGTTGTGTTGAGGACAGTGGTGTGTTATGGGGACACATTCAGACCGAGGAAGAGTCAGTGAGGTCTTGTTATGGTGATATACACACTCACATGCACTGCCTAGGGCGGGGTCAGTGATGTCATGATATTACACACTCAATCATTGTGCACAGTAACTAACTTCTCTCTCTCTCGCTGTTTCTCTCTCGCTGTTTCTCTCTCTCTCTCTCTCTCTCTCTCTCTCTCTCTCTCTCTCTCTCTCTCTCTCTCTCTCTCTCTCTCTCTCTCTCTCTCTCTCTCTCTCTCTCTATGTTGTAGAAACTGAAGGAGTTTCTGGAGGGCCGGAACCTGATCACCAAACTGGAGGCCAAACATGACTTGATACAGAAGACCCTGGGAGAGAGTGAGTCACACGCTAACGCACACACGGTCACATACACACACTACTAGATGTTTTTAACTGAGTGTGTCACTGTTAGGACAAATAGTTGAACAAGTTTCCTTCAGCATGTGAGAGAGATGTTTGTGAGTTTGTGAGAGCAGAGCAGAGCAGGATAGGAGGGAGGTGGGGGTGTAGGCCAGAGCAGGCCACAGAGAGCAGATGTGTGCTGGGACACACAAAGGGCCACACTGGGGAGCAGGATGGGGCAGCGGGGGATAGGATGTGTGTGTTGCACTACAGGCCCATCTGTGGATGTAGCTGTGGGTTGGGGAGGGAGATCCTATGGGATGTGTGTAGCTGGAGCTACACAGGACAGCCATTGACAAGTGTGTGCGTGTAAGCATGTGTGTTAGTGTGTGTGTGTTAGCGTGTGTATGTGTTAGCGTGTGTGTTAGCGTGTGTGTTTTAGTGTGTGTGTGTTAGCGTGTGTTTGTGTATTTCAGGGGAAGTCTGTCACAGTTTGTGTCCAGCTGTGGCCCTCTCCTTCTGTCTCCTGCTCCAGCTATAACGAACTGTCTCTCTCTCTCTCTCTCTCTCTCTCTCTCTCTCTCTCTCTCTCTCTCTCTCTCTCTCTCTCTCTCTCTCTCTCTCTCTCTCTCTCTCTCTCTCTCTCTCTCTCTCTTTCTCCCTCCCTCATATTCTCTCTGCCCTCTCTCTCCCCTCCCCCTCTTCCTGTCTCTTCCCTGCTTTAGGTCAGAAGACTGACTGTTGCCTTGCCAGGTAGGTGTGGTAAAGGAAACATACACACACACGTACCATTGGGAGATTCTATAGTAGGCTCTAAGGTCTGTTTGACTGCTACAATGGTGTGTTTTTGGGTACATACTCATTCTAATATTGCACATTGTGTGTGTGTGTGTGTGTGTGTCCGTGCATGTGTGTGTGTGTCCGTGCATGTGTGTGTGTGTGTCCGTGCTTGTGTGTGTGTGTGTGTGTGTGTGTGTGTGTCCGTGCGTGTGTGTCCGTGCTTGTGTGTGTGTGTGTGTGTGTGTGTGTGTGTGTGTGTGTGTGTGTGTGTGTGTGTGTGTGTGTGTGTGTGTGTGTGTGTGTGTGTGTGTGTCCGTGCATGTGTGTCCGTGCTTGTGTGTGTGTGTGTGTGTGTGTGTGTGCATGAGTTCACATAGATCATTTCCAGAGTTGTGTATAAATAGTATCTCTCTCTCTGGAGGTGTAATGACAGAGCAATGTTTTCTCTTTCTTTCTTTCTTTCTTTCTTTCTTTCTTTCTTTCTTTCTTTCTTTCTTTCTTTCTTTCTTTCTTTCTTTCTTTCTTTCTTTCTTTCTTTCTTCCTCTCTCTCTGCTGTCTCTCTCTCTGCCCTCTCTCTTTCCCCTTCTCTCTCTCTGCTCTCTCTCTCTCTCTTTCCCTCTCTTCCTCCTCTCCAGTGACAGGAGGAACTCTGCCCTACGGAATCAGGTAATTTCTCTCTCTCCATTCAGAGTGTGGTTTCCTGTGTGTATGTTTCTCTCTCTCTGTGTATGTGGTTTTACCTTTTACCTGGAGACACTGTCCACTGCTCTGTAGTGTTATGCACCAGCCCCATGTCATTCTTATGCTAGGTCTACAGACTACCCTATCTGAAACAGTTGTGCAAATAAGATGTACTGTGTTAGAGACGTCTGGTCTATTATATCATGCAGTGAGTGTAGCTAGCTCCCCCTAGTGGGAGCCTTCTTCTATGATCCTCTGCTGTCGCCCCCCATCCAGAGATCAAACAGCAGGCAGCTTCTGAACAGTGTACAACCACACTGATACGCACAGACACATAACACACACACAACAACAACAACAACAACAACAACAACAACAACACACACACACACACAGAGAGCGTTCCCCAGATTCCCTGCCCTCGTCAGATAGTGATCTGTGGAAAACCTAAACAAAGGGAACAGGGAAGAAGCTGTCTCCTAGCAACAGCTGGCTTCTGTATTCCCGCGCTTTCCTCTCCCCTCTGCCCTCCGATACCTCTTCTTCCTTGATGTGTGTGTGGTTCAAGTATGTCTGACTCCTTTTGTATGTGCTGTGTGCCGAATTGGATATGTGACTTGTATCCGTGTGTAAATAATGTTCTCCCTGTCTGAACTCTCAGTCTCAACACTTGCTACTGTTCCTACTGCTCTCCCTCCATCCCTCTCTCCCCCCCCCCCCTCTCTCCCCTCCCCCCTCCCCCCTACAGAGGGAAATGGTCAGGGAATTCTCTCTTTTCACTCTCCATCCCCCTTTCCCCTCCCTCTACTGGTTACCTGTGCGGTGTATTCTCTGCTCCTCTAATCCCCCTCTTCTCTCCTCCTCTTCTCTCAGGAGGCTGGCCATGTCATCCCTCTGATGGTGGAGAGCTGTATCCGCTTCATCAGTCGCCATGGTGAGGACGCCCTGCTCTGTACTCAAATTGGCTGGGTCTCTGTTTCCTCAGCCAATGATTGGCTGTGTCTCTGTTTTCTGGGCCAATAATTGGCTGTATCTCAGCCTTTGTGGATGGATGTTTTGTTGTTTGCTTTGCAGAGGCAAAATATTTGTTTAATAGAATAACCTTAAGTATTGTGACATTGCAATATAAATTATTAAAACACAACAGAAGAATGAAGAGCCTGTGTCTGCTGTCTGTTGTCTAGAAGATCAGTAACACCTCTCTCTCTCTCTCTCTCTCTCTCTCTCTCTCTCTCTCTCTCTCTCTCTCTCTCTCTCTCTCACTCTGTCTGCAGGTCTGCACCATGAGGGCATCTTCAGAGTGTCTGGCTCTCAGGTGGAGGTCAATGACATCAAGAACGCCTTTGAGAGAGGTAAGACTACAACACCCAGAAAGCCCAGCACCAGCCATAGCATAAACAGAAGGACCTGCTTATCTCACAATACTCATTTACCCCCCCTCTTCTCCATCTGTATGTAGGTGAGGACCCATTGGCAGGGGATCAGAATGATCATGACATGGACTCCATCGCCGGCGTTCTAAAGCTCTACTTCAGAGGCCTGGACCACGCGCTCTTCCCCAAGGAAGTCTTCCATGACATCATATCCTGTGTCTGTGAGTCTACGCCAGCGCCACTCCTTTTACATTATCTTACTCTACAAAAAGAGCACTGTCCAGAGTGGTGTGTGTGTGTGTGTGTGTGTGTGTGTGTGTGTGTGTGTGTGTGTGTGTGTGTGTGTGTGTGTGTGTGTGTGTGTGTGTGTGTGTGTGTTTGTGTGTGTGTGTGTGTGTGTGTAGTGTGTGTGTGTAGTGTGCGTGTGTAGTGTGTGTGTGTAGTGTGCTTGTGCGTGTGTATGTGTGTGTGTGTGTGTGTAGTGTGCGTGTGTGTGTGTGTGTGTGTAGTGTGCGTGTGTGTGTGTGTGTGTGCGTGTGCGACGTGGGTGTGTGTGTGTTAACCCTTTGTGTGTGTATGCGTACTGTTTCAGCTATGGAGAACCTGCAGGAGAGGGCTGTCCACATCAAGAAGGTTCTGCTGACTCTGCCCAGCAACACTCTCATCGTCATGAGATACCTGTTTGCCTTCCTCAACTAGTGAGTAACACTGTGCTAACGCTAATACAACGCTACTGGAACATTACTACAGCTCCATCTCAACACATCTTCTGCAGTTCCAAAGATGTGCTCAGCCACTGGTTACACCTCTGTGGTCTGTGGTCTGTGTGTAGCCATGTGGTTTCTCCAGCCAGCGGTGTGTGTGTGTAACAGCTCCCTAGCCGTGTGTGTTTCCCAGGCTGGTAAGAATGGCTGCTCTGTGTCTGTCCATCCTTACAGCTCGCCCCTGGGTCATAAAGGACACCAGACGTGCCAGAATCAACCTTTACTAATGCTACTACTACTACACACACACACACACACACACACACACACACACACACACACACACACACACACACACACACACACACACACAGACCAAGCTACAGACCTCACTTCTAATGCTCCTACCCCCACACAGACACATACACACACACCTAAAATAGGCCAAATCTAATATAGTCTCAGATTTGATGACTAAACCCTCCACTCTGTGGGGGCGTAGGTAGAGTGTCCACATCAGCAACAAACTATCATGGTCCAAACACACCAAGACAGTTGTGAAGAGGGCACACAACACCTTTTCCCCCTCAGGAGACTGAAAAGATTTGGCATAAGTCCCCAGAGCACCCTGACCGGTTGCATCACGGCCTGGTATGGCAACTGCTCGGCATCCGACCGTAAGCCGCTACAGAGGGTAGTGCGTACCGCCCAGTAAAAATTGTCAAAGTCTCCAGTCACCCAAGTCACTGTTCTCTCTGCTACTGCATGGGAAGCGGTACCTGAGCGCCAAGTCTAGGTCCAAAAGGCTCCTTAACAACTTCTACCCCCAAGCCATAAGACTGCGTGGTGGTCCTCTGTAGCTCAGCTGGTAGAGCACGGCGCTTGTAACGCCAAGGTAGTGGGTTCGATCCCCGGGACCACCCATACACAAAAAATTTATGCACGCACGACTGTAAGTCGCTTTGGATAAAAGTGTCTGCTAAATGGCATATATTACTGCTGAACAATTAATCAAAAGCCTCCCAGACTATTTACATAGACCCCCCTTTGTTTTTACGCTGCTGCTACTCGCTGTTTATTATCTATGCATAGTCACTTTACCCCTACCTACATGTACAAATTACCTCGACTAACCTATACCCCCGCACATTGACTCTGTACCGTTACCCCCTGTATATAGCCTTGTTATTGTTATTTTATTGTGTTACTTTTTATTTTATTTTGGACTTTTATTTAGTAAATATTTTCTTAACACTATTTCTTGAACTGCATTGTAGGTTAAGGGCTTGTAAGTAAGCATTTCACGGTTAGGTCTACACCTTTTGTATTCGGCGCATGTGACAAATACAATTTGATTTGATTTGATAGCAAGAGAGCGGGAGAGAGAAAGGGGGAGAGAGAGAGCGAGAGAGAGAGAGAGAGAGAGAGGAGTGTAACTTGAGAGGTAGTTTTCAGTGTTCCCGATAGACCTCCATCATAAATCCAGTTTGGAGCTGGTCCATTTGGTCCAAGTGATTTAACATGACCCCCAACACGCCTGACCCTATCTATCCCCCCAGGTCTCATCCTCTGCTCTCTCTCTGTCTCCATACCTCCACACACACACACACACCATGACCCTCAACACTCCTGACCCTCTCTATCCCCAGCCCCCATGTCTCATCCTCTGCTCTCTCTCTGTCACATACCTCCATACCTCCATACCTCCATAACTCACACACACCATGACAGGGGAGTGTCTCAGAGGGTGGGAGTGGGGTCTGAGGTTGTGGTCAAACTGTCTACCCTTCTCCCCGGGAGTGAACTCATTCACGCAAGAAATGATGGTGGAAACTCCCTTTAAAGCACCAATCAAATGCATTCTTTATTAAGGGGTCTGGAATAGAAAAGGTAATGAGCTGCCTGAGAGCTTTATAAATGGACAAGCACATTCTGCTACCTGAGAGCTTTATAGATGGACAAGCACATTCTGCTGCCTGAGAGCTTTATAGATGGACAAGCACATTCTGCTGACTGAGAGCTTTATAGATGGACAAGCACATTCTGCTGCCTGAGAGCTTTATAAATGGACAAGCACATTCTGCTGACTGAGAGCTTTATAGATGGACAAGCACATTCTGCTGCCTGAGAGCTTTATAAATGGACAAGCACATTCTGCTGACTGAGGGGCTGGAACCATGCTTTCCACTGATCCTGGTTTAAACATTACTGTCCCCCACACACACACACAGTCTCTCTCTCTCCCTCTGGTTTAAACATTATAGCCATATACTACACAGAGTCACAGGCACAGAGGATGGGTAATGATTTCAACAGGAATGTAATGAAGGAAGTATGTGTGTGTGTGTGTGTTTGTGTGCGTCTGTGTTCAGGTTTAACCCTACCCTATAACCTCCTCTCCTCTCTCCCCAGCCTGTCCCAGTACAGTGAGGACAATATGATGGATCCCTATAACCTGGCCATCTGTTTTGGTCCCACCCTGATGTCAGTCCCAGAGAGCTGTGACCAGGTGTCCTGCCAGGCCCACGTTAACGAGCTCATCAAGACCATCATCATCCACCATGACGGGGTCTTCCCCGGACCAGGGGACCTGCAGGGGCCCGTCTACACCTGCCCAGGGGCCACCGACGAGTACTGGTGAGTGGTGGGGCAGGAGGAGGGGCCATTGTGAGTGTGTGTGTGTTTGTGTGTGTGTGAGGCAGAGAGGTGCAGGGGCCCCTATACCGTATATATTATCAGTGGGGTAAACACTAGAGGGTAGGGGGAGGGTAGTGATTTAAGGTTCTGGTCCAGGTCAAAGGGGCCAGGAGGATCAGCTTACCTACAGAGCACTGAACTAAGGCCCAAGACACGCACACACACACACACACACACGTCAACACACACACACACAGAGTCACAGACACACACACACACACACACAGGCCTAGGTTGGATCAGACCAGACACTGTGTGTGTGTGATATGTGTGTGTGGACAGTCCATTAGTAGTGTAACAGTAGTAGTGGCAGACAGACAGACAGACAGACAGACAGACAGACAGACAGAAAGAAAGAAAGAAAGAAAGAAAGAAAGAAAGAAAGAAAGAAAGAAAGAAAGAAAGAAAGAAAGAAAGAAGGACGGACGGACGGACGGACGGACGGACCGGACCGGACCGGGCAGCTTCCCAAAGCAACTCAGAGACATTATACCATACAGCTACAGTATACAGAAACTTCAAATGTTTCTTGGGTAAAGAAGATGTCTCTATCTCTGGCCAGACCTGAAGTGTCTGCTTGAAACTAGATGAATGGAAATATCTGATGTTGTCATATTGAAACCATTTACTCTCTTGTTCTCTCATTTCATAAACATATGAGTTAATTGAGCTGAAATGTGTGTGTGTGTTTATTAACTGTAAGTGACCACATGGTACACACGCTGAAGCACACACACACACACACACTGAACCACACACACACACACACACACTGAAGCACACACACACACACACACACTGAAGGACACAAACACACACTGAAGAACACACACACCCACACACTGAAGCACACACACACACACACTGAAGGACACAAACACACACTGAAGAACACACACACACACACACACACACACACACACTGAAGCACACACAAACACACACACACACACACACACACACACACACACACACACACACACACACTGAAGCACACAAACACACACTGAAGAACACACACACACACACACTGAAGCACACACACACACACTGAAGAACACACATACACACACACACACTGAAGCACACACACACACACACACACACACACACAAACTGAAGCACACACACACACACACTGAAGCACACACACACACACACACACACACACACTGAAGTACACACACACACACACTCCCTGAGGGAAAACGTATGTACATATCTGGTCTGTTTTACTGCATGGCCAGCTGTTCCACCAGTCACTGAACCCCCCCTTCTCTCTCTCTCTCTCTCTCTCTCTCTCTCTCTCTCTCTCTCTCTCTCTCTCTCTCTCTCTCTCTCTCTCTCTCTCTCTCTCTCTCTCTCTCTCTCTCGCTCTCTCTCTCTCTCTCTCTCTGTCTCTCTCTCTCTCTGTCTCTCTCTCTCTATCTATATCTCTCTCTCTCTCTCTCTCTCTCTCTCTCTCTCTCTCTCTCTCTCTCTCTCTCTCTCTCTCTCTCTCTCTCTCTCTCTCTCTCTCTCTCTGTCTCTCTCTATCTGTCTCTCTCTGCTCTCTCTCTCTCTCTCTCTCTCTCTCTCTCTCTCTCTCTCTCTCTCTCTCTCTCTCTCTCTCTCTCTCTCTGTCTCTCGGTCTCTCTATCTCACTCTCTCTCTCTCTCTCTCTCTCTGTCTCTCTGTCTCTCACTCTCTCTCGCTCTCTCTCTCTCACTCTCTCTCTCTCTCTCTCTCTCTCTCTCTCTCAGTGAGCCCCCCCTGGTGGATGAACCTGCTCCTGACACAATCTCTGTCATCCACAACAGCGAAGATGGTGAGTACACAGCAATATGTACACACACACACACACACAAACACACACACACACACACACACACACAAGCACACACTGTTAAAGACATTTCCCCATAATTCTTCTGTGAACTGTAATTAGCTGAAGCCCACTGATCTCTGCCCACTGACACCCAGCCTTGATGCCCACGGATGCCACTCACACGCTCTGCCCCTAACTCTGAACCTGCTTCCCTAAGTAACATTCTGCTTCTCACAGCAACATGCTGCTTCTCACAGCAACATGCTGCTTCTCACATCAACATTCTGCTTCTCACATCAACATTCTGCTTCTCACAGCAACATTCTTCTTCTCATAGAAACATTCTGCTTCTCACATCAACATTCTGCTTCTCACATCAACATTCTGCTTCTCACATCAACATTCTGCTTCTCATAGCAACACTCTGCTTCTCACATCAACATTCTGCTTCTCACATCAACATTCTGCTTCTCACATCACATTCTGCTTCTCACATCACCCACCTCCGCTAGCAGACCACACCATACAGTCACACTCTGACCTCTTATAACCCACTTATGAACACTTTATAACAGCTGGATGATCACTACTATATGACTGCCTGCGCCACAACCCCTCTGCCTGTAACCAACTGCTGTGTCACTAACCTGCTTGGCACTAACCCGCCTCCCTCTCTCTCTCTCCTCCTGCCCCTCCTTCCCTTCTCCCCTCTCTCTCCCCTGTTCCTCCCCTTCTCCTCTCCTCCTTCTCTCTGTTTCTCCCCTTCTTCTCTCGATCTCTGTCTCTCCCTCCCTCTCTCTCCCCCCCTCTCCCCCCCCCTCTCTCTCGCTCTCGTCTCTCTCTCTCTCTCTCTCTCTCTCTCTCTCTCTCTCTCTCTCTCTCTCTCCCTCTCCCTCTCCCTCTCCCTCTCCCTGTCCCCCTCCCTCCTCCCTCCCTCCCTCCCTCCCTCTCTCTCTGACTCTCAGGCTCGTTGGTCGTTTCAGAATCTGACCCAATAGAGGCCATCGCTCGCTTCGACTACTCTGGACGGACCAACCGGGAGCTGTCATTTAATAAGGGCGCGTCTCTCCACCTTTTCCAGCGAGCCAGTGATGACTGGTGGGAGGGCCGACACAACGGAGTGGACGGACTGGTGCCTCACCAGTACATAGTGGTTCAGGACATGTAAGAAACCAGAAGACCAGTGTTTAGACAAGTACAAACCTGTTCAGACCAATATAGACCAGTAAAACAAATGTAGACCAGTACAGTGCAGGCCACCATAGACAAGATGAGAGAATGGTGTTCTAGTTGGCTTGTCTGTAGTGTGATTATGTGTGTGTTCCAGGCCGGACAGGGCTGTAGTGTATTTATGTGTGTTCCAGGCCGGATGGGTCTGTAGTGTGATTATGTGTGTGTTCCAGGCCGGACGGGTCTGTAGTGTGATTGTGTGTGTGTTCCAGGCCGGACGGGGCTGTAGTGTGATTATGTGTGTGTTCCAGGCCGGACAGGGCTGTAGTGTGATTATGTGTGTGTTCCAGGCCGGACGGGGCTGTAGTGTGATGGTGTGTGTTCCAGGCCGGACAGGGCTGTAGTGTGATGGTGTGTGTTCCAGGCCGGACGGGGCTGTAGTGTGATTATGTGTGTGTGTTCCAGGCCGGACAGGGCTGTAGTGTGATTATGTGTGTGTTCCTGGCCGGACGGGTCTGTAGTGTGATTATGTGTGTGTTCCAGGCCGGACGGGTCTGTAGTGTGATTGTGTGTGTTCCAGGCCGGACGGGGCTGTAGTGTGATTATGTGTGTGTGTTCCAGGCCGGACAGGGCTGTAGTGTGATTATGTGTGTGTTCCAGGCCGGACGGGGCTGTAGTGTGATTATGTGTGTGTGTTCCAGGCCGGACGGGGCTGTAGTGTGATTATGTGTGTGTTCCAGGCCGGACGGGGCTGTAGTGTGATTATGTGTGTGTTCCAGGCCGGACGGGTCTGTAGTGTGATGGTGTGTGTTCCAGGCCGGACGGGGCTGTAGTGTGATTATGTGTGTGTGTTCCAGGCCGGACAGGGCTGTAGTGTGATTATGTGTGTGTTCCAGGCCGGACGGGGCTGTAGTGTGATTATGTGTGTGTTCCAGGCCGGACGGGTCTGTAGTGTGATTGTGTGTGTTCCAGGCCGGACGGGGCTGTAGTGTGATTATGTGTGTGTGTTCCAGGCCGGACAGGGCTGTAGTGTGATTATGTGTGTGTTCCAGGCCGGACGGGGCTGTAGTGTGATTATGTGTGTGTGTTCCAGGCCGGATGGCGGCAGAGGCAGTACTAAGACTGAGGCGGAGTTGCAGGAGGAGAGAGTGTCCACTAGGGGCACTGCTGCCTCTCCCACTGGAGCTCATGTAGCTGACATCTACCTGGCCAACCTCAACAAGTAAGACACACACACACAAGCACCAATCACAACGCATCATCTCCTCATTTACACCTTCACTGACCCAATTAGATCGTAATGTAACCTGGTAACCTGTCTAAATGACTATCGACCCGTAGCACTCACATCTGTAGCCATTACATTTACATTTTAGTCATTTAGCAGACGCTCTTATCCAGAGCGACTTACAGTTAGTGAATACATTTTTTTTTTATACTGGCCCCCCGTGGGAATCGAACCCACAACCCTGGCGTTGCAAACGCCATGCTCTATCAACTGAGCTACATCCCTGCCGGCCATTCCCTCCCCTACCCTGGACGACGCTGGGCCAATTGTGCGCCGCCCATGAGTCTCCCGGTCGCGGCCGGCGGCGACAGAGCCTGGATTCGAACCAGGATCTCTAGTGGCACAGTTAGCACTGCGATGCCATGAAATCCTTTGAAAGGCTCGCCATGGCTCACATCAACACCATAATCCTAGACACCCTGGACCCACTCCAATTCGCATACCGCCCCAAAATAAAAAAAATGTACATTCCAAAAACAAAACAAAAATGTATACATACGAACAACAACTTACTGACCCGCATGCTCACATCCCCATCCCTAGAGCCTGCATTATTGTTTAAATTGTACCAATTCGTTTTTCTCAGTTGCTCATGATATTTCAATATTTCAATAATAAATAATTTGATTTTTCCATTGTATCAATGATGGCGGATTGATTGACTTCCAAGTTTTTAGTATACGTTTTTTCTAAATGATTGATGAGAAAATAATCTTCCAAGCCATTGGGTATCTCACTACACCCCCATATGTTATGTCTTGAAATATGCAGACAGATCGATTAAAAGTAAGTTTATATTGTAATATTCTGACAACTTTCTAGCTCCACCCACAACTTCCAAGCTTTATAGCATTCCCAGAAAGCATGGTTTATTGAATCATTATTAGTTTTACATTTGAGACATGACTCTGCCGTTGTGCTGTAGAATTTGTGAATATTGTCTCTTGTATAATAAATTCTATACTGTACATTAGTTTACAGTGGGGGAAAAAAGTATTTAGTCAGCCACCAATTGTGCAAGTTCTCCCACTTAAAAAGATGAGAGAGGCTTGTAATTTTCATCATAGGTACACGTCAACTATGACAGACAAAATGAGAAAAAAAAATCCAGAAAATCACATTGTAGGATTTTTAATGAATTTATTTGCAAATTATGGTGGAAAATAAGTATTTGGTCAATAACAAAAGTTTCTCAATACTTTGTTATATACCCTTTGTTGGCAATGACACAGGTCAAACGTTTTCTGTAAGTCTTCACAAGGTTTTCACACACTGTTGCTGGTATTTTGGCCCATTCCTCCATGCAGATCTCTCTAGAGCAGTGATGTTTTGGGGCTGTCGCTGGGCAACACAGACTTTCAACTCCCCTCCAAAGATTTTCTATGGGGTTGAGATCTGGAGACTGGCTAGGCCACTCCAGGACCTTGAAATGCTTCTTACGAAGCCACTCCTTCGTTGCCCGGGCGGTGTGTTTGGGATCATTGTCATGCTGAAAGACCCAGCCACGTTTCATCTTCAATGCCCTTGCTGATGGAAGGAGGTTTTCACTCAAAATCTCACGATACATGGCCCCATTCATTCTTTCCTTTACACGGACTTTCCTTTACAGTTATATTTTGGTTTCATCTGACCATATGACATTCTCCCAATCCTCTTCTGGATCATCCAAATGCACTCTAGCAAACTTCAGACGGGCCTGGACATGTATTGGCTTAAGCAGGGGGACACGTCTTGCACTGCAGGATTTGAGTCCCTGGCGGCGTAGTGTGTTACTGATGGTAGGCTTTGTTACTTTGGTCCCAGCTCTCTGCAGGTCATTCACTAGGTCCCCCCGTGTGGTTCTGGGATTTTTGCTCACCGTTCTTGTGATCATTTTGACCCCACGGGGTGAGATCTTGCGTGGAGCCCCAGATCGAGGGAGATTATCAGTGGTCTTGTATGTCTTCCATTTCCTAATAATTGCTCCCACAGTTGATTTCTTCAAACCAAGCTGCTTACCTATTGCAGATTCAGTCTTCCCAGCCTGGTGCAGATCTACAATTTTGTTTCTGGTGTCCTTTGACAGCTCTTTGGTCTTGGCCATAGTGGAGTTTGGAGTGTGACTGTTTGAGGTTGTGGACAGGTGTCTTTTATACTGATAACAAGTTCAAACAGGTGCCATTAATACAGGTAACGAGTGGAGGACAGAGGAGCCTCTTAAAGAAGAAGTTACAGGTCTGTGAGAGCCAGAAATCTTGCTTGTTTGTAGTTGACCAAATACTTATTTTCCACCATAATTTGCAAATAAATTCATTAAAAATCCTACAATGTGATTTTCTGGAAAAAAAATTCTCAATTTGTCTGTCATAGTTGACGTGTACCGATGATGAAAATTACAGGCCTCTCTCATCTTTTTAAGTGGGAGAACTTGCACAATTGGTGGCTGACTAAATACTTTTTTTCCCCACTGTATACTGGATTCATTAAGTGTACATTTTTGTTAACTGTAATTTCGTTAGTTATGTTCCAACTTTCCCTCCATTTTATGCCAACATTTGTTAATCTTGGTTCCAATCGTTTATAATGACAAGAGGTTGTCAGTTGGATATGCTCTCTGCAAGGTTTTGTATATCTTTCCTATCATATGAACATCCTTTTCTGATTACCTCAAGATCTACCTCGAAATTTCGTGATATTTAACTTTTAAGTTGCATTTGTATAAGTTGTATTTGAAACTATCTACATTGGTCAGTCCAAAATTATTTCTAAATTCTGTCATGGAAGTAAATGTATTTCTTGTTGCCAAGTCATTTACAGTTTCTATGCCTTTAGTTTTCCATGTGGACCAATTTATCTGTGAATTCTGAAAAGCTATCCAAGGATTGTTCCATAAGGTTGTGTTTCTAGGGAGTGATATTGTAAAATAGGTTTAATTTTCTTCCATATCGTTATAGTGTTCTTAACTGTGAAGTTGTTAATGTTCTTAGCTTTATCCTTTGGAAATCGACACGTAAAAATATTCTGGGGATGAGCATGCGCATCTTCAATATCTACCCATTGTTCCTCTTTAGTGCATTCAACTACATGTCGCAAGGAAAAGCCTTGGGTAACGAGTTGATACAATTCCAAGTCTGGAAGATTAAAACCACCCCAGATCTAGGAAGATGTAAAACTTTCCTTTTAATTCTATGAATTTTATTTGCCCATGTAAAGTCTGTTATGACCGAGTATACTTTTTTAAAGAATGTCTTCGGTGGGGTAATTAGTATTACTGGCAGACAAAACTTTGGCAGACATGCCATTCTAAAGAGGTTTATTCTACGTATAACATTTGTCGGAAGATTATTCAATTTCATTAAATCTGCTTTCATATTGTTGAGTAATGTGATAAAGTTGTCTTTATATATTTGTTGTTTGTTGTCACTTATTAAGCATCCTAAGTATTTAATATTTTTTGTGTTCCATTTAAATGATTGCTGTAGATCATGAGTTATTCTTTTTCCTATTGCCATGATTTTGTTTTTTCTGAGTATTCTGAAAATATTTTTAGCAAACGGGCATTGAGTTTTGACGCAGAGATGACGCAATCTCTATTGCACTCCACACCTTCCTCTCCCACTTGGATAAGAGGAACCCCTATGTGAGAATGTTGTTCATTGACTACAGCTCAGCATTCAACACCATAGTGCCGTCCAAGCTCATCACTAAGCTCAGGACCCTGGGACTGAACACCTCCCTCTTCAACTACATCCACCACGCTGACCCTCAACACGGGGGCCCCTCAGAGGTGCGTGCTCAGTCCCCTCCTGTACTCCCTGTTCACCCATGACTGCATGGCCAGGCACGACTCCAACACCATCATTAAGTTTGCCGACGACACAACAGTGGTAGGCCTGATCACAGACAACGATGAGACAGCCTATAGGGAGGAGGTCAGAGACCTGGCCGTGTGGTGCCAGGATAACAACCTCTCCCTCAACGTGACCAAGACAAAGGAGATGATTGTGGACTACAGGAAAAAAAAGAGGACTGAGCATGCCCCCATTCTCATCGATGGGGCTGTAGTGGAACAGGTTGAGAGCTTCAAGTTCCTTGGTGTCCACATCACCAACAAACTATCATGGTCCAAACACGCACTGCTTGGTATGGCAACTGCTTGGCATCTGATTGCAAGGCGCTACAGAGGGTAGTGCGTACGGCCCAGTACATCACTGTGGCCGAGCTCCCTGCCATCCAGGACCTTGGTGTCAGAGGAAGGCCCTAGAAATTGTCAATGACTCGAGCCACCCAAGTTATAGACTGTTCTCTCAGCTACCACACGGCAAGCGGTACCGATGCACCAAGTATAATACCCCCAAGCCATAAGACTGCTAAATAGTTAAACAAATAGCTACCCGGAACATCTGCATTGTCCCCCCTTTGCACTAATCCTTTTGACTCAACATATACGCTGCTGCTACTGCTTATTATCTATCCTGTTGCCTAGTCACTTTACCCCTACCATTATGTACATATCTACCTCAATTACCTCATACCCCTGCACATCAACGGTACTGGTACCCAATGTATATAGCCATGTTATCATTACTGATTGTGGATTTATTCCTCATGTTATTATCTTTGTATTATTTCACTGTTAGTCTACACTTGTTGTTTATCAAACGTGACAAATCAGATTTGATTTTTCATCTTCTCACTAACCAATCCCCCCCCTTCTCTCTCTCTCACTCTCTTCCGCTCTCTCTGTCAGAATGAGGAAGAGGCCAGAGTCGGGGAGTATCCGTAGAACATTCCGGGTGTCTGAGGGAGGCCAGGGGGGTGACGTGTCCCAATCGGGGGCGACCGGCGGGGGTGTGAGGATGGCCAGTCTGCCGGTGGGAGGGGCTCTGGTGAAGGAGGGCGGGGACAAACGACCGGTCAGCGCCCACAGTGTCCTCAACTCCTCCATCACACGCCACTCCTCTCTCAAGACCAAGGTAGCTTTTTATTACCACTGTACTATTGTCTGTTGTTGGGTATTATTATCTGTCATTCTTGTTATTGCTGATTGTAAGGAGTGTTATTTGTTGTACAGGTGGAAAGCCCTCAGTTCCGCAAAGCGACCACCGCGGGGCGCTCTAAGAGCTTCAGCAACCACAGACCGCTGGACCCTGAGGTCATCACTCAGCTGGAGCCTACCTCACAGGTTCGCCCACCTCTGACCTCTGACACCTCACCACTCACCTTTGACCCCTCACCTCTCAGCCCTACCAAATGAGCGTGTATGTGTGTGTGTTCTGATTTGTATCTCTGTCTGATATCTTCTTTTCTGTTTCAGGATATCGAGGCAGCTATGAGCTCTGCTCTGAGTGAGCTGAGAGAGCTGGAGAGGCAGGGCAGTGCCAAGCACACACACACCCCTGACGTGGTGCTGGACACACTGGAGCAGCTGAAGGGTGTGTGTGGTGGGGGAGGCGGGGGTACATCAGAGCCCTCCAGTCCCCTCCACTCCCGTCTGCTGAGGGACAGCGAGGGAGCAGGATCTCCACACTCACACCCCCTTCAACGAAGCGCTTCGTCCGCTAGCGACGTCCCCTCCTCCTTCCGCCCTTCCTATCCCAGGAGCTCCCTGCCCTCCTCCACATCCTCCTCTCTCACCTTCTCAGCCCTCTCTTTCTCCACTCCCTCCTTCCGAGAGCCTCGCCCTCCAGCCACGCGGCCCAAGCCGGTGGTCTTCCCCAAGGGAGGAGGAAGCAGCAGTCCGGCTATGGGGTCCCCAACCTCCACTGTCCCCCCAGCCCCTCCTCCCCCTCCCCCACCCCCACCCCAGCCCAACGACAAGTCCTGCCCCGCCTGAGGGGGTAGGATCTCACACATACAAACCACTTCCCCTATCTTCCCTCACCCAATGACAAGTGGGATAGCTCTCATCTAGGATCAGCTTACCCTCCCAAACTCTAAGCATTATGGGGGTTAGACTGTATAAAGCATCCATGACTCAAACAAGGGATCAAAACGGACATAAAGCATGACAATAAAGAGATATGGAATCTGTGCTGTATATACTGGTGTGAAGTGTGTGTGTGCGGGCAGGCCTGTGTGAGGTGTGTGTGTGCGGGCGTGCCTGTGTGAGGTGTGTGTGTGTGCGGGCGTGCCTGTGTGAGGTGTGTGTGAGCGTGCCTGTGTGAGGTGTGTGTCGCATACCTTATACTTGAGAGCACTGTTTGATTTTGAATAGATGGAACATTTAAGGACATTTCCCAGGTAGTCTCTCCTTTTTATCCCCAATGAACCCTGAGAAGACTGGCGTGGACAGGAGGACTGGTTCACCTGGATGGCTGTGTGTGTGTGTGTGTGACTCCTGGATCCAGACTCTCTGAGAACTCACAGACAGACTGTGGAACACAGAACACTGTATAACTCAGAAGAAACTCAGTATCTCCGAGCTCAGTATCAACTTTGACTGGCTACATTCACTCGCTGCTTCAAGGCTGGATCTGCCAACCTGGACAGAAAGAGAGAGAGATGGACTGATAGATGGATGGATGGAGTGGGCAGTGGAATGCCTGTTTGAGAGGGCAGTGGAATGCCTGTTTCTATGTGAAGAGAAGAGGGCTAGGCTACAACTCTGATCCTCCTGTGTCTAGGCAAGCTGAGTGTTGTGGTGATTCATTCTAACAACAACGCTCACCAGTAAAGCTACTACATGCTAGGCTCTTTTCTACTGTATTCTACTAGACTCTACTATACTCTTCATCAGGGCTATTCAATTAGCGGCCCTCAGGGGCCAAAGGAATGCTGGATTACTTTTCTAAGTGGAAGTTGTAATGTAATTGATTGGCCAGAAAGTCCAATCACCTGTGTCCCAGGTGTGAAGAAAATAATGTAATGCAGTAGTGATGGGGCCCTCCAGGACAATAGTTAAAAGCCCTTCTCTACATTCTGTATTTACCGACATAATGCAACACTTGTCTAGCTTTCCAACAGCACCTCCTGCTGGTATTTTAAGTGCATGACATGGCCATTGTCAATAACCAACCTTTCTTTAGCAATAAGAGTCTGACTCAGACTCATCAGTTTAGCAGCATGCCAGGCCTGCTGCTTCTCTCTCCCTTAGATTCCCAGCATCAATATACACTCTATTACAGAAGTGGAATAGACACACACATGCACATGTGTGTGACATGTGTGTGTGTGCTGTGGTAGCTAAATGTCTTTCAGTTCTCCTCGCATGCAGGAGCCACAGCAGTCGCAGTGCTGACTGACTGACTGACTGACTGACTGACTGCGTCTATTTTCAATACTATCAAATGCCCCTCTTAGACCAGCTTCACACAAATTATTATTCCAAACATAAATCAGCAAAAAGGGTATTTTTAGGTGTATAGTTTATTAACCATGGTGATAACTGGAAATGTGCAGATGAGGAATCTCAGTGAGGTGGAAGAGTTTGTAGCAGACACAAACAGACACAAACCAGCAGACACAAACCTTGTCAAGCGCATTCAAAAAAATTACTTTATCCTTGTTTACTTCCACTTGTTAGTTTATTATGTGTGTGTGTGTGTGTGTGCGTGTGCATGCGTGCGTGTGCGTGCACGCGTCGGTGACTCTTCACAGCTCTCAGAAGTCAGCATTAACCACTCATCATAAAGGGAACCAACTAATGTAATGCCTGCTCTCTGGAGACAGGGGACCAACAGGATGGGACATACAGACAGCAGAACCACTTCCTGTGTCTCCAGAGCCACTCTGCTACCAGTATCACTGTTCACTAGGCTTAATGTTTGTGTGACTGACTAGTTCTCAGTCCCAGCCGCTAAAGACAGAGGACAACAGGAAAAGTGTCACACTGTCTCCTCTGTCGCTCCTCTACCAATAGCATTGTTGTGTGTCATGGTGGACCCGCATCCAATAATTGATTGGATTCATCTTTAACAGAACTTCTTCTGTGACTCCCTGACTGTCTATTACACAACTCTGACTGTCGCATCATGTGGTCAATGTCAAACCGGTCCTGTCCTGTCTGTCACTGGTAGAATTTCCATTTTCTGTAGTCTGAACTGTGATTTGTCAAGGGGAGGAGACAGAATGTTTTGATTGCTCAAGGTTAGTGGGAGGCGGCGGGATGCTTTAGTTATTGACAGCTTTAACACTGTCTGAGACCAGGATATTTAATGTCAGGGCTTAGAGAACCCTGATGTTAGAAAAGCCATTAGTTAACCAGGCAGACATTTCTGTCTTTCCGCCTCTCCCTATCACCTTCCTCTCTCTGTACCTTTCTCCTCCTAGCATTCTGCCTCTGTTCCCACAGACACACACCTTTTCCTTACAAATATCCCTCTGTCTGTTTCCTCCCTTATTCATTCCTCCCTGCCCTGCAGGTATATAATTGTATTATTGCATTCCCAAATGATCTGTAACAGGGGATTTAATTCTAATTGTAATGTTTTATCTCTATGTGTGTATTTCAAGATGTATTTTACATTGTGTTGCTCCTCTTACCTCATCTTGGCAACTGGAGGGATTGTGTGTTTGTGTGTGTGTGTGTGTGTGTGTGTGTGTGGTGGGGTGGGGTGAATAGGCATTAACACACACGTCATACGAACATACACTCATGGGTGATGCTTTGTGGTTGGTGTCTTTGTGTTATCCTGGCTTTGTTGTATAGGAGCTAGGAACCTCAGTCTCCACACCATATTATCAGTTGAGCTCAAATCAATCATCATGCACTTGAAATTACATGGTGTGCTCGTGGACTGATTGAGTGAGGATGATTTTATTATGATTAACTATTGTTAGATATGCATTTCTTGTCCATTTGAAAACACAAGATCTAAAAAATGACTGTAATGTCAAATATATTTATAGTTGTCTCTGTATTACTGGAGAATCCTGTGTTAAGATGTACTTTGTATATACAATGTTGTACATTACAGAGGTACACTCTTTTTTTGGTACAATATTGTACAGTAATAGCAATAGTAGTTTAATCAAATAGGCCTAACATAATTCTATGTGTAGTTCTTGTAGTATACTTTTTTAAATAAACATTGCTTGCTATAAAGGTCTCTGCGTTGTTGTGGAGATTATGATGACAGTGATGATGATGATGATGATGATGACAGTGATGATGATGATGATTGGGATGAAGATTATGGTAATGATAGTTCAGGGATGATGATGATGATGATGATGATGATGATGATGATGATGATAGGATTGATGATGACAGTGATGATGATGACAGTGATGACAGTAGAGATAGTGATGATGGCAGTGATGATGATGATGATGATGATGATGGATTGCATGCATCTGGTTCTCTGACTCTCTCACTCGCTCTCTCTCACACACACACACACACACACACACACACACACACACACACACACACACACACACACACACACACAGTGGATGAGACTCTTTTCCATTGACCACACTTATATCTTCAGAAGAGCTGCTTCCACAGGGCTTTATTACTGACAGAGGCTTCTTTCTTGTCTCCTCCTCAATTATTCTCCTACAACAACTCCCCATCAGGATGTGGTTTGAGGCATCCTACCATAGGCAAGGTATGTTCCCCATACGCTACCCACCACTGTGACCTGTACGCTCTTGTTGGCTGGTCCTCACTACATGTTCGTCGTCAAACCCACTGGCTCCAGGCCATCTATAAATCACTGCTAGGCAAATCCCTGCCTTATCTTAGCTCATTGGTCACCATAGCAGCACCCACCCGTAGTCTGCGCTCCAGCAGGTATATCTCACTGGTCATTCCCAAAGCCAACACCTCCTTTGGCCGCCATTCCTTCCAGTTCTCTGCTGCCAATGACTGGAACGAATTGCAAAAATCTCTGAAGCTGGAGACTCTTATCTCCCTCACTAACTTTAAGCATCAGTTGTCAGAGCACCTTACCGATCACTGCACCTGTACACAGCCCATCTGAAATTAGCCCACCCAACTACCTCATCCCTATATTGTTATTTATTTTGCTATTTTGCACCCCAGTATCTCTATTTGCACATAATCTCTTGCACATCTAGCATTCCAGTGTTAATACTATTGTAATTATTTTGCACTATAGCCTATTTATTGCCTTACCTCCATAACTTGCTACATTTGCACACACTGTATATATATTTTCTGTTGTATTTTTGACTTTATGTTTTTTACCCCATATGTAACTCTGTGTTGTTTTTATCGCACTGCTTTGCTTTATCTTGGCCAGGTCGCAGTTGTAAATGAGAACTTGTTCTCAACTGGCTTACCTGGTTAAATAAAGGTGAAATAAATAAATAAAAATTTGCCTATCATTAGTGGTCAGGAGAGAATTTAATAGGAAACCTTAAGGAACACCCCTTACAGTTATTTTTAATAGTCCAGGCCTGGACTTCATCAACAATGTCACTATTATTATCTGTCCTTCTCCAACCTGGATTTTCAAACTGGAAGTTTGCAATAAATTAAATTACAGTGTGAGACCTCAAACACTATGGGTGTAGTACACAATATATGCCACTAGATATCGCCAGAGCTTATCTTTAAAGTGGGCTGGTGCAAAACTCGGAAGTTACAGCACTGAACCGAAACTGACATAGAACGCAGACAGACTGTAGTAGCATTTCCGCCGAAGTCTTCCACGATAGCCCCGTTCAGTGACGGATAATTGGTGCGGTTGCCATCGGTTTTTTCGGGAAACGTCAGTGAAATGTAGCAGATTGTGGATTAAAATAGTTGGAATTTGTCCCTGTGACAAAAACGACACAGGTAGGCTACCTTTTATTCAAGACCTCGAACCTTGAACTTCAGTTGGAGTTTTGGCAAGTGTGTCAATGTTTGCCTATCCGTTTTTAAACACACATATTGTCTGAATTATTGTGTAAAAAATCATATTTGTTTTCTGACTAAGCCTTGTCACAAAGCCCACCCCGGTAGTGCACATCACAACATCTGACTGGTCTCATCTGTTCAGAACGTTACAGTGTATATCTTCGTTTTCAACAGAAATATGTATCAACATTGATAGTCCCTACCATAGACCGTATGATTAGGGGCAGTGGAATGTATCTATTCACTTCACAATTTCCCCTTGTTGTTTACCTTTCTGACGATAGAGAAGTCCACATTTCCTCTGACTTTATATTAACCACAACCCCTTCACTCTTCATTCCCCACCAACATCCTGTGAATAGGTTTCATTCTGAAGAGAAGGTGTGTTTCAGTTCTTGACTCATAGCCTACTGTATATTCCCTACCGCCGCCAATCAGACTCCTCCAGGCTGTATATGACAGAGAAGATGACTGCGAGCACAGCCAACTACCTGTGGTCTCTGGGAGATGTGCTTGGTCAGGGGGCCACAGCCAGCGTCTACAAAGCCCGCAACAAGGTAGGACTCTAAACTCACCTTTACAAAAAAAAGATTGTAGTTACAGTAGTATGCTAGGTGCAATGGCGACGCGTCATTCAGGGCAGGTGTTTTGAGCCCCCACCTGTTTAGCAACAAAAACTAAATAGTAATGTTCTCTAGTTGTGCCGTGATTGGCTCACTGTTCTGTCATTCATGGGGACACTACTTCACTGCAAAATCTACAGGTAGAGCTCGAAAATTCAAGCCCCTTGGGTGCTGCCATAGACTTACATTAGAAGTGACCATCAAAGAAGGCTCAAGGTCATTGGCCACAGATAAAATGACGTCAAATCACGGTATATATACGGTAGCTTTGATTGGACTGATCATGTCAACATCATACTTTCAAAATCTTAGCTAGCAAGCTAGACAAGCAGTCATCATCATGCATCAAGTCGGCAATCTACTTTCAAATCCTTTTCAATCCTTGTCACATGAAGATAAATTATAGATAAAACGTATCGGTGCTCATCGGCCATTGGACATAAACATTACAACAAGTTGGAAATCGTAAATTCAACAACTATGGCGCCACTGCAGCCCCGGGTTCGATCCCAGGCTGTGTCATAGCCGGCTGTGACCAGGAGACCCATGAGGCGGTGCACAATTGGCCCAGCGTTGTCCGAGTTAGGGGAGGGTTCGGCCAGCCGGGATCTCCTTGTCTCATTGTGCTCTAGCGACTTCTTGTGGCACCTGTAAACTGACTTCGGTCGTCAGTTCAACAGTGTTTCTTTCGAGACTTTGGTGCGGCTGGCTTCCGGGTTAAGCGAGCAGTGTGTCAATAAGCAGTGCGGCTTGGCTCTCGACCTTCGCCGAGTCCGTAGGGGAGTTGCAGCGATGAGACAAGATCGTAACTACCAATTGGATATCACGAAAAAGGGGGTAACGCAATGGGCCAGAAAAGTTTGAATACATTGGCCATGCTGTCAATCCAGCATGACTTCTTCCGCGTTCAAAACAACTGGAAACTCGGAACTGGGGAATCTCAGACTTCAGTGAGTTCAAGACAACTGGGACCTTGGATAAAACTAGCTCCGACTGGGAAAATACGGAAAATAATTTTAAACGGTCATCCAACTCGGAATTCCAAGTTGGGATTTCTGGCCTCTTTCTAGAGCCCACAAGAAGCAACCCCGCGCCACCTTCCTGTTCAAGTGAGCACAGCACACCAAGGTGAGTCCAAAAATGTGTTGTATGCTGCTGCATAAATTATGTAATATGAAAGGGAGATATGTAACTGTAGCCAAGAAAGTAATACTAAGTGTACAGTGAGGGAAAAAAGTATTTGATCCCCTGCTGATTTTGTACGTTTTCCCACTGACAAAGAAATGATCAGTCTATAATTCTAATGGTAGGTTTATTTGAACAGTGAGAGACAGAATAACAACAACAAAATCCAGAAAAACGCATGTCAAAATGTTATAAATTGATTTGCATTTTAATGAGGGAAATAAGTATTTGACCCCCTCTCAATCAGAAAGATTTCTGGCTCCCAGGTGTCTTTTATACAGGTAACGAGCTGAGATTAGGAGCACACTCTTAAAGGGAGTGCTCCTAATCTCAGTTTGTTACCTGTATAAAAGACACCTGTCCACAGAAGCAATCAATCAATCAGATTCCAAACTCTCCACCATGGCCAAGACCAAAGAGCTCTCCAAGGATGTCAGGGACAAGATTGTAGACCTACACAAGGCTGGAATGGGCTACAAGACCATTGCCAAGCAGCTTGGTGAGAAGGTGACAACAGTTGGTGCGATTATTTGCAAATGGAAGAAACACAAAAGAACTGTCAATCTCCCTCGGCCTGGGGCTCCATGCAAGATCTCACCCCGTGGAGTTGCAATGATCATGGGAACGGTGAGGAATCAGCCCAGAACTACATGGGAGGATCTTGTCAATGATCTCAAGGCAGCTGGGACCATAGTCACCAAGAAAACAATTGGTAACACACTACGCCGTGAAGGACTGAAATCCTGCAGCGCCCGCAAGGTCCCCCTGCTCAAGAAAGCACATATACATGCCCGTCTGAAGTTTGCCAATGAACATCTGAATGATTCAGAGGAGAACTGGGTGAAAGTGTTGTGGTCAGATGAGACCAAAATGGAGCTCTTTGGCATCAACTCAACTCGCCGTGTTTGGAGGAGGAGGAATGCTGCCTATGACCCCAAGAACACATTTACATTTAGTTACATTTACGTCATTTAGCAGACGCTCTTATCCAGAGCGACTTACATTTAGTGAATACATATTTTTTTTATACTGGCCCCCCGTGGGAATCGAACCCACAACCCTGGCATTGCAAACGCCATGCTCTATCAACTGAGCTACATCCCTGCCGGCCATTCCCTCCCCTAACCTGGACGACGCTGGGCCAATTGTGCGCCGCCCATGAGTCTCCCGGTCGCGGCCGGCTGCGACAGAGCCTGGATTCGAACCAGGATCTCTAGTGGCACAGTTAGCACTGCGATGCAGTGCCTTAGACCACTGCGCCACTCAGGAGTTACACCATCCCTACCGTCAAACATGGAGGTGGAAACATTATGCTTTGGGGGTGTTTTTCTGCTAAGGGAACAGGACAACTTCACCGCATCAAAGGGACGATGGATGGGGCCATGTACCGTCAAATCTTGGGTGAGAACCTATTTCCCTCAGCCAGGGCATTGAAATGGGTCGTGGATGGGTATTCCAGCATGACAATGACCCAAAACACACGGCCAAGGCAACAAAGGAGTGGCTCAAGAAGAAGCACATTAAGGTCCTGGAGTGGCCTAGCCAGTCTCCAGACCTTAATCCCATAGAAAATCTGTGGAGGGAGCTGAAGGTTCGAGTTGCCAAACGTCAGCCTCGAAACCTTAATGACTTGGAGAAGATCTGCAAAGAGGAGTGGGACAAAATCCCTCCTGAGATGTGTGCAAACCTGGTGGCCAACTACGAGAAATGTCTGACCACTGTGATTGCCAACAAGGGTTTTGCCACCAAGTACTAAGTCATGTTTTGCAGAGGGGTCAAATACTTATGTCCCTTATTAAAATGCAAATCAATTTATAAAATTTTTGACATGCGTTTTTCTGGATTTTTTTGTTGTTATTCTGTCTCTCACTGTTCAAATAAACCTAACATTAAAATTATAGACTGATCATTTCTTTGTCAGTGGGCAACGTACAAAATCAGCAGGGGATCAAATACTTTTTTCCCTCACTGTATGTTGTGTAGTAAGCTGTTAGTAGCCATGTCTAATTAGCCACCCTAATCATTAGGTCCCTTTCCTCCCTCATAACTTAGCCTACTGTTCTGACTTGGTGGTACACATGTAGCCTATGGCGTGTTTTAGACAAATGTAATCATTGAATATTGTAAGAGCTTTCATTGTCTGCTTATATGCCCCCTTTATTTATCCTACGGTTCTGACTTGGTGTACAGGGAGAATACTGTAAGAACGGCCCATGTTCTGAATTCTGTCTCTGTACATTTCAAAAGTGCTGAACAAATAGTTATATTGACTACGTCTGTCCTAGCTCGCTCATTAATGTCTTAATCGAAATTACGGATTGCCTATTATCCGCTCGTCGTCCCCTTATGCCATAGTTTGTACATCTCAATTGTCAGTAGAAACCACATTTGTTTAAGCAAGTCAGCCATATCAGCTATGCTTTTTTTTAAAGGCAGTAAATTAGTCTGAATGAACTGTTTCCCTGACAGACAAGGCTCTGCTGATAGCCAGGTGTAGCAGTGGTAAGGATTCACTACATGTTGCTGAAAAGAAAGCTCTGCTGTCAGGCCAGCTTTATGTAGGCCCTAACAGTTTGTGGGCACCGTTTGTCACCGTTATAGTGCAATTAATGTATTGTTTAGTGTTGTGTTGTGTAGTGGCTTTGCTGGCATGCATCTAAAACAAATTTGGGGGAGTTTGCCCCACCAAGATTTACATGCTAAAATCGGCACTGGCTAGGTGTCAAAGTGATGCTCAGAGCCACATCCGGCACACACAGTTGGTTCCCAGGGTCAACATTGAGAATCACTGACCCTGATATACGCCATAAACCATTATACACGTCAGCATCTCCCCACAGACTACATTATTACAAACATCAGCATACGCCCACATACATACACACACACACACACACACACAGACACAAACACACACACACACACACACACACACCCACCACCACCACCACCATTACAGTACATCAAAGAAAAAGCTAACGAGATCAAAAACTTCAGCGTGAATGAGATGTAATCTGCATCTAAACTTTGAAGTGTAGGCTACTTCTTACACCCACTGAGGGAAACATACTTTCTGTGACGGAACACATCTTCACTGTGATAACCTAGCATGTCTATCATGGAGCCCAATGGTAACACTGTACACTTATAACAACTACATAACAATGTCATATGACAAAAAAGCTGACAACTAATAACTATGTAACTTTTTATAACTGATTTTGTGTGTGTGTGCCCGTGTGTAGAGGACAGGGGAGCAGGTTGCGGTGAAGGTGTTTAACCAATTGAGCTACAGCCGTCCGTATGAGGTTCAGATGAGAGAGTTTGAGATGCTCAGGAGACTCAACCACAACAACATCGTCAAGCTCTTCTCTGTGGAGGAGGTGAGGAGGGGAGGAGTTAAGGATGGGAGAGGGGAGAGTTGGGATGGGAAGAGGTGAGGAAGGAGGAGGGGAGGAGTTAAGGAGGGAGGAAAAGACCTGTATTAGTCTGCCGTTTCAACTCTCCCTTGTATTTATGTATTAACTCTAACTCTCTCTCTCTCTCTAGCTGAACAGTAAACAGAAGGTGTTGGTGATGGAGTATTGTTCAGGAGGCAGTCTGCTCAGTCTGCTGGAGGAGCCAGAGAACGCCTTCGGTCTGCCAGAGACAGAGTTCCTCATAGTACTACAGTGTGTGGGTGTGTGAGGAGGGGTAGAGAGGTTAGGGGCCTGGGGATGAGGGAAGAAGTTAGTCCCCCCCAATTAATGGAATGAACCATTCCTCCTATTTCTTCTAGTGCAAGGGATGAACCATCTGCGTGAGAACGGGGTGGTGCACCGGGACATTAAGCCTGGGAACATCATGCGTCAGGTGGGAGAGGACGGGAGTTCCGTCTATAAGCTAACAGACTTCGGAGCGGCCAGAGAGCTAGAGGATGATGAGAAGTTTGTCTCCATCTATGGAACAGAGGAATACCTGGTGAGAAAGGGAGGAGTAGAGAGGAAAGGTAGTGGAGGAGAGAATACAGGGAGGCTATGGGGAGAAGAGGGGAAAGGTAAGAGAGAGGGAGAGATTACATTTATTGTTTACTGAGATGTATGAGCCTGCAGTTTTGCATAACCCTCAGCAGATAACATAAGTTAGGGCAGGCTATGGTGTTTGTTTTTGTGTTATTGAGCTTGTGTGTGTGTGTGTGTGTGTGTGCGTGTGTGTGTGTGTGTGTGTGTGTGTAGCACCCAGACATGTATGAGCGTGCAGTACTGCGTAAGCCCCAGCACAAGGCCTATGGTGTGAGTGTTGACCTGTGGAGTATTGGAGTGACGTTTTACCACGCTGCCACCGGTACTTTACCCTTCACACCCTACGGAGGACCCCGCAGGAACAAACCCACCATGTAAGTCTGTGTGTGGTGTGTTTCATAGCTTCAACAGTGAGTGTGCAGTTAATTACTATGGTGAAATTGTCTAATAATTGCTATTTTATTTATTTGGGATTCGTCCAAATAAACACAACAACAGCTGAAATAGGACTGTAAAATAAGGAGCTAGTGTCTTCTCCTCTCTCTGCTCCTCCTCTTCCCCTGTCTGTGCCGTGCAGGTATAAGATCACCAAAGAGAAGCCGGTAGGGGCCATTGCTGGAGTCCAGAGGGTCAACGACGGACCTATAGAGTGGAGCTACCACCTACCACACAGCTGCCTGCTCTCAAAGTCAGTACCTTTGATTTGATTTGTTAGGATCCCCATTAGCCGACACCAATGGCGACAGCTAGTCTTACTGGGGTCTGATATATAACAAAAAAGACATTACAGACAAAATACTTTACAATTTACAAACATTTAAAAACATTAATATGAAGTGTTTGTATTTGTATTTATTATGGATCCCCATTATTTCCTGCCATGGCAGCAGCTACTCTTCCTGGGGTCCAGCAACATTAAGGCAGATACAATTTTAAAAACATTACAATACATTCACAACAGATTTCACAACACATTAGGTGTGTGCCCTCAGGCCCCTATTCTACTACCACATATCTACAACACAAAATCCATGTGTACGTGTGTGTATAGAGCGTATGTTATCGTGTGTGTGTATGCATGTGTCTGTGCCTATGTTTGTGTTGCTTCACAGTCCCCACTGTTCCAAAAGGTGTATTTTTATCTGTTTTTAAATCTAATTTTACTGCTTGCATGAGTTACTTGATGTGGAATAGAGTTCCATGTAGTCATGGCTCTATGTAGTACTGTGTGCCTCCCATAGTCTGTTCTGGACTTGGGGACTGTGAAGAGACCTCTGGTGGCATGTCTTGTGGGGTATGCATGGGTGTCAGAGCTGTGTAACAGTAGTTCAAACAGACAGCTTCGTGCATTCAACATGTCAATACCTCTCACAAATACAAGTAGTGATGAAGTCAATCTCTCCTCTACTTTGAGCCAGGAGAGATTGACATGCATATTATTAATGTTAGCTCTCTTTGTACATCCAAGGGCCAGCTGTGCTGCCCTGTTCTGAACCAATTGCAATTTTCCTATGTCCCTCTTTGTGGCACCTGACCACACGACAGAACAGTAGTCCAGGTGCGACAAAACTAGGGCCTGTAGGACCTGCCTTGTTGATAGTGTTGTTAAGAAGGCAGAGCAGCACTTTATTATGGACAGATTTAGCTACTATTATCCCCATCTTAGCTACTGTTGTATCAATATGTTTTGACCATGACAGTTTACAATCCAGGGTTACTCCAAGCAGTTTAGTCACCTCAACTTGCTCAATTTCCACATTATTCATTACAAGATTTAGTTGAGGTTTAGGGTTTAGTGAATGATTTGTCCCAAATACAATGCTTTTAGTTTTTGAAATACACTAACTGTCAAAAGTTTTGGAACACCTACTCATTCAAGGGTTTTTCTTTATTTTGACTATTTTCTAAATTGTAGAATAATAGTGAAGAAATCAAAACTATGAAGTAACACATATGGAATCATGTAGTAACCAAAAACATGTTAAACAAATCAAAATAGATGTTATATTTGAGATTCTTCAAAAAGCTGTGGTAGCCATGCTGGTTAAGTGTGCCTTGAATTCTAAATAAAATACAGACAGTGTCACCAGCAAAGCACCCCCACAACATAACACCTCCTCCTCCATGCTTTACGGTGGGAAATACACATGCAGAGATCATCCGTTCACCCACACCGCATCTCACAAAGACACGGCAGTTGGAACCAAAAATCTCAAATTTGGACTCCAGACCAATGGACAAATTTCCACCGGTCTAATGTCCATTGTTCGTGTTACTTGGCCCAAGCAAGTCTGTTCTTCTTATTGGTGTCCTTTAGTAGTGGTTTCTTTGCAGCAATTCGACCATGAAGGCCTGATTCACACAGTCTCCTCTGAACAGTTGCTGTTGAGATGTGTCTGTTACTTGAACTTTGTGAAGCATTTATTTGGGCTGCCATTTCTGAGGCTGGTAACTCTAATTAATTTATCCTCTGCAGCAGAGGTAACTCTGGGTCTTCCATTCCTGTGGAGGTCCTCATGAGAGTCAGTTTCATCATAGCGCTTGATGGGTTTTGCGAATGCACTTGTAGAAACTTTCAAAGTTCTTGAAATATTCCGGAGTGACTGACCTTCATGTCTTAAAGTAATGATGGACTGTCGTTTCTCTTTGCTTATTTGAGCTGTTCTTGCCATAATATGGACTTGGTATTTTACCAAATAGGGTTATCTTCTGTATACCCCCCTACCTTGTCACAACACATCTGATTGGCTGAAACGTATTAAGATGGGAAAAAAATCCACAAATTAACTTTTAAGAAGGCACACCTGTTAATTGAAATGCATTCCAGGTGACTACCTCATGAAGCTGGTTGAGAGAATGCCAAGAGTGTGCAAAGCTGTCATCAAGGCAAAGGGTAGCTATTTGAAGAATCTCAAATATAAAATATATTTTGATTTGTTTAACACTTTTTTGATTACTACATGATTCGATATGTGTTATTTCATAGTTTTGATGTCTTCACTACTTTCTACAATGTAGAAAATAGTAAAAATAAAGAAAAACCCTTGAATGAGTAGGTGTTCTAAAACTTTTGACCAGTAGTGTATTTAGGACTAACTTATTCCTTGCCACCCATTCTGAAATTAACTGTAGCTCTTTGTTAAGTGTTGCAGTCATTTCAGTCACTGTAGTAGCTGACGTGTATAGTGTTGAGTCATCTGCATACATTGACACACTGGCTTTACTCAAAGCCAGTGGCATGTTGTTAGTAAAGATGGAAAAAAGCAAGAGGCCTAGACAGCTGCACTGGGGAATTCCTGATTCTACCTGGATTATGTTGGAGAGGCTTCCATTAAAGAACACCCTCTGTGTTCTGTAAGACAGGTATGTTTTTATCCACAGTATAGCAGGGGGTGTAAAGCCATAACACATAAATTTTTCCAGCAGCAGACTATGATCGATAATGTCAAAAGCCGCACTGAAGTCTAACGAAACAGCCCCCACAATCTTTTTATCATCAATTTATGATCAGTCATTTGTGTAAGTGCGGTGCTTGTTGAATGTCCTTCCCTATAAGCGTACTGAAAGTCTGTTGTCAATTTGTTTATTGTAAAATAGCATGTGCATCTATCAGTTACACATGTCAGTATATACACACAACAAGTAGGTCACATGGGGGAGAGGTGTTGTGCCGTGAGGCAGTGTTTCCTGTGGAAAAATGTGTAGGAGTGGGGGGGGAAAGGTCGCGGAGGGGGGTTGAAGGGGGTGGGTCTTTCCTATAATTTTTATGTAGAAGGACTGAGGAGCTGTCACGCCCTGGCTCTGGGGACTCTAGTATGTTGAGCCAGGGTGTGAGTTTTCATGTGTGTTGGTTCTAGTTGTTGTATATCTATGTTGGCCAGGGTGGCTCCCAATCAGAGACGGCTGTAGCTCGTTGTCTCTGATTGGGAGTCATACTTAGGTAGCCGTTAGCCATTCATTCATTGTGGTTTCTTGTTCCAGTGTGGTTTGTGTTAAACCGTAGACGTCACGTTATCGTTTTGTTGTTTTTGATCGTGTGATCATTATATAAATAAATATGTTCGCATTCAACGCTGCGCCTTGGTCCTCCTCTCTCACCGACGATCGTGACAGAAGAAACCACCAAGACTGGACCAAGCAGCGTGTCCAGGAGCCATCGCCAGGGAGATCTCTAGCAGATCTCCTTCGCCTCCTCGACTGGGTCAAGCCGGGTGAGGAAGAGAAGGGCTTGACATGGAAGCAGAAGGGCGAAAGGCTGGCGAGGGACATGGAGACCTGGTCCACGGGTAGGAGAGACGCCCAGAAATTTTTTAGAGGGGGGCTAACGCCGTGGACGACGGGCCAGCAGGAGACCGCGGCAGAGCGGCCCAGCGGGTTGGCAGAGGAGGCCGCCAGGTTACGGGGGCCACTGGTCGAAGAGGGGATGGAAGGTGTAGAGGCACGGCGAGAGGTACTGGGGTGTGTTACCAGTCCGGTCCGGCCCATTCCAGATCCCTGCGTAGGACCAGTGGTGTGTGTCCCCAGTACGGTCCGGCCTGTTCCTGCTCCCCGCACCAGGCCAATGGTGCGCGTCGTCAGCCCGGCTCGGCCCGTTCCTGCTCCCCGCACCAAGTCAGTGGTGCGCTCCCGTCAGCCCGGCTCGGCCCGTTCCTGCTCCCCGCACCAAGTCAGTGGTGCGCTTCGTCAGCCCGGCTCGGCCCGTTCCTGCTCCCCGCACCAAGTCAGGGGTGCGTTTTGTCAGCCCGGCTCGGGCCGTTCCTGCTCCCCACACCAAGCCAGTGGTGTGCGTCGTCAGTCCGGCACAGCCCGTGCCTGTTCCACTGGTGTCTGGTTCAGCACGGGTCAGCTGCTTCACGCCGGAGCCAGAGCAATCCGCTCCACCAGTGTGCAGTCCAGCTCCGGTCAGCAGGGCCAGACCGGACCAGGGGTACCTTGGGGGGTTGGAGAGCGAGTGGGGATCATGCCCGGAGCCGGATCCGCCGCCAAGGCGGAGTGCCCACCCGGTCCCTCCCCTGTGGTGTTTGGTTGGCGCGGTCGGAGTCCGCGCCTTTAGGGGGGGGTACTGTCACGCCCTGGCTCTGGGGACTCTAGTATGTTGAGCCAGGGTGTGAGTTTTCATGTGTGTTGGTTCTAGTTGTTGTATATCTATGTTGGCCAGGGTGGCTCCCAATCAGAGACGGCTGTAGCTCGTTGTCTCTGATTGGGAGTCATACTTAGGTAGCCGTTAGGCATTCATTCATTGTGGTTTCTTGTTCCAGTGTGGTTTGTGTTAAACCGTAGACGTCACGTTATCGTTTTGTTGTTTTTGATCGTGTGATCATTATATAAATAAATATGTTCGCATTCAACGCTGCGCCTTGGTCCTCCTCTCTCACCGACGATCGTGACAGGAGCTCAGTTCTGGTGACTTTTTAAAAGGACATTCTACTCCAAAATGAATTAAAATAAGTATGCTGACACCATCTAAAATAGAATATTCACCTCCAGAAATCAGCCCAATAACACATTGGTAAAATTATTTGTAAAAATGATTTAAACATATTGGGCCATGTACAGTATATAGCCTATGCATGGTCCATATGATTGTCACGATCGTCAGGGAGAGAAGTAGACCAATGCGCAGCGTGATGAACGAACATGTTACTTTATTATATTAAAGCACGAAACAAAACAATAAACGACTCGTGAAGTCCACGGTGACAATGACCGACAAGGAACAAGAACCCACAAACACAAAAGGAAAACAGACAGTATAAATATGGCTCCCAATCAGAGACAACCAGCCAACAGCTGACACTCGTTGCCTCTGATTGGGAGTCACTCAGGCCAACATAGAAATACACAACCTAGAACCCCCAACATAGAAATAGAACACATAGAATGAACACACCCTGGCTCAACATATAGAGTCCCAGAGCCAGGGTGTGACAGTACCCCCCCCAAAAGGCGCGTACTGCGACCGCGCCTCAATAAGAGCAAAACAGGGGAGGGCTGGTTGGGCATACCTCCTCGGCGGCGGTTCTGGCTCCGGCCTTGCCCACCACCCTCCAATAATCCCCCCATAGCGCCCCTGGTCCGGTCTGGCCCCGCTGGCTGGAGCTGACCTGAACGTAGCAGGAACGGCTAGCTTCAGCTCCGTTGTGGAGCAGTTGAGCGGTACCTGATTTGGCACCGATGACCCAGGCACGGGTTGTGCCGGACTGACGACGCGCACCCCTGGCTTGGTGCGTGAGGCCGGAACGGACCGGACCGGGCTGACGATGCGCACCCCTGCCTTGGTGCGTGGAGCAGCAACGGGCCGGACCGGGCTGACGATACGCACCCCTGGCTTGGTGCGTGGAGCTGGAACGGGCCTCACCGGACTGACGACTCGCACCCCTGGCTTGGTGCGTGGAGCAGCAACGGGCCGGACCGGGCTGACGATGCGCACCCCTGGCTTGGTGCGAGTAGCAGGAACGGGCTGGACCAGGCTGACGACTCGCACCCCTGGCTTGGTGCGAGTAGCAGAGACGTTCTGGACCAGGCTGACGACTCGCACCCCTGGCTTGGTGCGAGTGGCAGGAACAGGCCGGGCCGGGCTGGCGACTCGCACCCCTGGCTTGGTGCGAGTGGCAGGAACAGGCCGGGCCGGGCTGGCGACGCACACCGTAGGCTTGATGCGAGTGGCAGGAACAGGCCGGGCCGGGCTGGCGACGCGCACCGTAGACTTGGTGCGTGGAGCAGGGACAGGCCGGGCTGGGCTGGCGACGCACACCGTAGGCTTGGTGCGTGGAGCAGGGACAGGCCGGACTGGGCTGGCGACGCACACCGTAGGCTTGGTGCGTGGAGCAGGGACAGGCCGAACCGGGCTGTGGAGACGGATAGGAGACCTGGAGTGAAGAGTGGCCACAACCCGTCCTGGCTGAATGCCTACCCTCACACACTCTGTGTGAGGCATCCGCACAGGACGTACAGGGCTGTGTACCCGTACTGGCATAACAGCACGTGACACTGGAGCAGGATATCCGGGACCGCGGAGAGGCATTGGAGACCACGAGCGTTGAGCGGGCACACTCCGTCCTGGCTGCATACCCCCCTTCGCACGACACGTGCGGGGTGCTCGCACAGGACGTACAGGACTATGCCGGACCACTCGTGGCACAGTACGCCGCTCCGCATACCGCGGAACCTGCCCCGTCCCATGCTGCCATGCCTGAGTACGGGAAGTTGGTTCCGCTCTCCATCCAGGCTCCGCCAACCTGCCTTCTGGCCCCCTAACCCGGTGGCCTCCTCTCCAATCGCCCTGTGGCAGCCTCCTGCTGCCCAGCCGCCCATGCCGTGTGCCCCCCCCTAAAAAAATGTTGGGGTTGCCTCTCGTCCGTCCGACGATGGCACTGCTGACGCCGCTGCTCCTCTCTCGCCAGGGCCTTAATCCTAGCCCAAGGTCCCTTGCCCCCGAGCATGTCCTCCCAGGACCACGATTTGCCCACCTGGGCCATCGCCAACCTCTCCATCTCCTTACCCGGCGCTTCCTCCCATGTCCAGTCTGCCTGCTCCTGGACACGCTGCTTGGTCCTTTTATGGTGGGTTCTTCTGTCACGATCGTCAGGGAGAGAAGTAGACCAATGCGCAGCGTGATGAACGAACATGTTACTTTATTATATTAAAACACGAAACAAAACAATAAACGACTCGTGAAGTCCACGGTGACAATGACCGACAAGGAACAAGAACCCACAAACACAAAAGGAAAACAGACAGTATAAATATGGCTCCCAATCAGAGACAACCAGCCAACAGCTGACACTCGTTGCCTCTGATTGGGAGTCACTCAGGCCAACATAGAAATACACAACCTAGAACCCCCAACATAGAAATAGAACACATAGAATGAACACACCCTGGCTCAACATATAGAGTCCCAGAGCCAGGGTGTGACAATGATCAGGTATGCTATTAGCAATAAACATTATCACCTTTAGCCCAACTGATGCAGCAAAGTGCAAATAAATAGGCTGAAGCATGGGGTTGCCTATCTGCATTTACCCTATTGGGCTAATCATTAGGCAGATCTCAAATGTGGTCTTTTAACTAGTTATTATCATATTGATTAATTTTATGTCCCAAAAAACTTGCATAAACACTGAATATAATGTAGGCCTACCTGTTATGGTAACTTAGGATAACTCGCCACCTGGGGTAAAAAGCCCCCTGCCTGTACTTCTCACAGAAACCACTTCATGTCACAATTTTCCCCCCAACACTTTCCCTGGTTTCCACTACTCTTGCTCATCAAAAAAATGTAAGTCATTCCAAATAAATGATTTTGAGGTAGAGAGGCGTTGTACCCCAAGTCACCCTACAATTGACCGGTGTTACATTTAGCCCCACTCCCCAATGCACTCACTGCGAATTACGGAGCGGTAACATGCTTAACCATGCTATTACTAAAAACCCCGGGTTTAAAATAGCGTAGTTCCCACATATTTAGGAGTTGAGAAATAAATAAAGTAGGAATGGAAAGCTGGGAGACCCCTCTTTTGAACAAAAGCCATCAAAACTGCTGTTTTCACAATTGCAAGAATTGTTGTGCATTGACTGCTTGTCAGAATGCATGTCTGGTGGGGTAAGTGTGTGTGTCAGTGCTGTGTGTAAGTTGACTATGCAAACAATTTGGAATTTCCAACACATTAATGTTTCTTATAAAAACAAGAAGTGACGCAGTCAGTCTTTCCTCAACTCTCAGCCAAGAGAGACTTGTCATAGCTCTTTTAATGACTGTGTCTGAAGTTGCAGTTTAACCCTCTGTCTTTCACTCTCTTTTGTATAGGGGTCTGAGGGGTCAGCTAGTGCCAGTGTTAGCTGGTATACTGGAGGCAGACCAGGAGAAGTGTTGGGCATTTGACCAGTTCTTTTCTGCCACCACAGACATACTACAGAGAGTCTCAGTCTATCTTTTCTCCCTGCAACAGGCCACAGCTCACCGCTTATACATACACCACTACAACACGTGAGTCACACGCACACACACATGCACACACACACTTGTGTTTACCTAAACCCACCCTGCCCCCCATCTCTCCCGTCTCGCTCCCCAGGGCGGCCATCTTCTGTGAGGAAGTGGCATCTCAGACGGGGGTGGGGCTGGAGAAACAGCACTTCCTGTTCCTGGGTCATGACCTTTCCCTGGAGGGCTCTATGAAGGTGGTCAACTTCCCCCCTACCTCGCCCTCCCAGCCGCTACTGCTGCTCAGCCGCACTCCAGAGACACACGCTGGCCTCCCATACAGAGAACGTAAGACACACACACATACACTGAGTTTACAAAACATTAAGAACACCTGCTCTTTCCATGACATAGACTGACCGGGTGAATCCAGGTGAAAGCTATGATCCCTTATTGTTGTCGCTTGTTAAATCCACTTCAATCAGTGTAGATGAAGAGGAGACAGGTTAAATAACGATTTTTAAGCCTTGAGACAATTGAGACATGGATTGTGTATGTGTGCCATTCAGAGGGTGAATGGGCAAGACAACATATTTAAGTGCCTTTGAACGGGGTATGGTTGTAGGTGCCAGGCGCACTGGTTTGAGTGTGTCAAGAACTGCAATGCTGCTGGGGTTTTCATGCTCAACAGTTTCCCGTGTGTATCAAGAATGGTCCACCACCCAAAGGACACAACTGTGGGAAGCATGTGAGTCAACATGGGCCAGCATCCCTGTGGAACAATTTAGGCACCTTGTAGAGTCCATGCCCCGACGAATTGAGGCTGTTCTGGTGGGGGGTGCTGTCCTTAATGTTTTGTACACTCAGTGTATATGGATATTGTATTTGTAATTGATTAATAAACTATAAATGATGTGTGTTTTGTCCTCTAGCTGAGATGCCCAACATCCCATCCCGGTTTGACGTTGTGTCAGACTACTCTTTCTCCAAGGTAAGAGTGTCACTCCACACACGTGAGTCATGACATGGGATCCAGCACTGTGTGACCAACTGGAAGAGAGTTAAAGCTGTCAGCTGAATGATCTGTTGATGGTTGTGTTTTTCTATTTATTTACTCAAACCCTCTCTTTTCTCTCCTCTCCCATTCTCCTCCTCTCCCATCTCTCCTCTCTCTCTTCTCCTCTGTCTAGTTGATAGTAGGAGTGGTCCATCAGTACCTGAGGATAGTGCGTTCCTTACACACACACAGAGAGCTGTTCATACATGGATACTACAGCTACATGTGAGACACACACACACACCGTGAGAACAAACCAGCAACATCCCATTGATTTGCCATGACCCATGCTCTCCCCCCCTCTCTCTACCCAGAGAGAAGGTGCGTAGGGAGTGTGGTGACGCGCTGCTCAGTATCAGCATGGTCAACATGAGACTGCAGTCCTGCCTCAGCTCTGAGCACAGACTACACACACTGTGAGTGACAGACAAGACCACATACAGTGGCTTGCGAAAGTATTCACCCCCTTTGGCATTCTTTCCTATTTTGTTGCCTTACAACCTGGAATTAAAATAGATTTTTGGGGGGTTTGTATAATTTGATTTACACAACATGCCTACCACTTTGAAGATGCAAAATATTTTTATTGTGAAACAAACAAGAAATAAGACAAAAAAACAGAAAACTTGAGCGTGCATAACTATTCACCCCCCCCAAAGTCAATACTTTGTAGAGCCACCTTTTGCAGCAATTACAGCTGCAAGTCTCTTGGGGTATGTCTCTATAAGCTTGGCACATCTAGCCACTGGGATTTTTGCCCATTCTTCAAGGCAAAACTGCTCCAGCTCCTTCAAGTTGGATGGGTTCCGCTGGTGTACAGCAATCTTTAAGTCATACCACAGATTCTCAATTGGATTGAGGTCTGGGATTTGACTAGGCCATTCCAAGACATTTAAGTGTTTCCACTTAAACCACTCACGTGTTGCTTTAGCAGTATACTTAGGGTCATTGTCCTGCTGGAAGGTGAACCTCCGTCCCAGTCTCAAATCTCTGGAAGACTGAAACAGGTTTCCCTCAAGAATTTCCCTGTATTTAGCGCCATCCATCATTCCTTCAATTCTGACCAGTTTCCCAGTCCCTGCCGATGAAAAACATCCCCACAGCATGATGCTGCCACCACCATGCTTCACTGTGGGGATGGTGTTCTCTGGGTGATGAGAGGTGTTGGGTTTACGCCAGACATAGCATTTTCCTTGATGGCCAAAAAGCTCAATTTTAGTCTCATTTGACCAGAGTACCTTCTTCCATATATTTGGGGAGTCTCCCACATGCCTTTTGGCGAACACCAAACGTGTTTGCTTATTTTTTTCTTTAAGCAATGGCTTTTTTCTGGCCACTCTTCCGTAAAGCCCAGCTCTGTGGAGTGTATGGCTTAAAGTGATCCTATGGGCAGATACTCCAATCTCAGCTGTGGAGCTTTGCAGCTCCTTCAGGGTTATCTTTGGTCTCTTTGTTGCCTCTGATTAATGCCCTCCTTGCCTGGGCCGTGAGCTTTGGTGGGCGGCCCTCTCTTGGCAGGTTTATTGTGGTGCCATATTCTTTCAATTTTTTTATAATGGATTTAATGGTGCTCCGTGGGATGTTGAACGTTTCTGATATTTTTTTTATAACCCAACCCTGTTCTGTACTTCTCCACAACTTTGTCCATGATCTGTTTGGAGAACTCCTTGGTCTTCATGGTGCCGCTTGCTTGGTGGTGCCCCTTGCTTACTGGTGTTGCAGACTCTGGGGCCTTTCAGAACAGGTGTATATACAGTGGGGGAAAAAAGTATTTAGTCAGCCACCAATTGTGCAAGTTCTCCCACTTAAAAAGATGAGAGAGGCCTGTAATTTTCATCATATGTACACGTCAACTATGACAGACAAAATGAGGAAAAAAAATCCAGAAAATCACATTGTCTGATTTTTTATGAATTTATTTGCAAATTATGGTGGAAAATAAGTATTTGGTCAATAACAAAAGTTTCTCAATACTTTGTTATATACCCTTTGTTGGCAATGACACAGGTCAAACGTTTTCTGTAAGTCTTCACAAGGTTTTCACACACTGTTGCTGGTATTTTGGCCCATTCCTCCATGCAGATCTCCTCTAGAGCAGTGATGTTTTGGGGCTGTCGCTGGGCAACACGGACTTTCAACTCCCCTCCAAAGATTTTCTATGGGGTTGAGATCTGGAGACTGGCTAGGCCACTCCAGGACCTTGAAATGCTTCTTTACGAAGCCACTCCTTCGTTGCCGGGCGGTGTGTTTGGGATCATTGTCATGCTGAAAGACCCAGCCACGTTTCATCTTCAATGCCCTTGCTGATGGAAGGAGGTTTTCACTCAAAATCTCACGATACATGGCCCCATTCATTCTTTCCTTTACACGGATCAGTCGTCCTGGTCCCTTTGCAGAAAAACAGCACCAAAGCATGATGTTTCCACCCCCATGCTTCACAGTAGGTATGGTGTTCTTTGGATGCAACTCAGCATTCTTTGTCCTCCAAACACGACGAGTTGAGTTTTTACCAAAAAGTTCTATTTTGGTTTCATCTGACCATATGACATTCTCCCAATCCTCTTCTGGATCATCCAAATGCACTCTAGCAAACTTCAGACGGGCCTGGACATGTACTGGCTTAAGCAGGGGGACACGTCTGGCACTGCAGGATTTGAGTCCCTGGCGGCGTAGTGTGTTACTGATGGTAGGCTTTGTTACTTTGGTCCCAGCTCTCTGCAGGTCATTCACTAGGTCCCCCGTGTGGTTCTGTGATTTTTGCTCACCGTTCTTGTGATCATTTTGACCCCACGGGGTGAGATCTTGCGTGGAGCCCCAGATCGAGGGAGATTATCAGTGGTCTTGTATGTATTCCATTTCCTAATAATTGCTCCCACAGTTGATTTCTTCAAACCAAGCTGCTTACCTATTGCAGATTCAGTATTCCCAGCCTGGTGCAGGTCTACAATTTTGTTTCTGGTGTCCTTTGACAGCTCTTTGGTCTTGGCCATAGTGGAGTTTGGAGAGTGACTGTTTGAGGTTGTGGACAGGTGTCTTTTATACTGATAACAAGTTCAAACAGGTGCCATTAATACAGGTAATGAGTGGAGGCCAGAGGAGCCTCTTAAAGAAGAAGTTACAGGTCTGTGAGAGCCAGAAATCTTGCTTGTTTGGCCAAATACTTATTTTCCACCATAATTTGCAAATAAATTCATTACAAATCCTACAATGTGATTTTCTGGATTTTTTTTCTCAATTTGTCTGTCATAGTTGACGTGTAGCTATGATGAAAATTACAGGCCTCTCTCATCTTTTTAAGTGGGAGAACTTGCACAATTGGTGGCTGACTAAATACTTTTTTTCCCCACTGTATACTGAGATCATGTGACAGATCATGTCACTTAGATTGCACACAAGTGGACTTTATAAAGACGTTTTTTTTTTCATTTCACTTTTTTAATGTTTTTATTTTAGCAGACGCTCTTATCCAGAGCGACAGGAGGCCAATTTGGACTATTTTGTGTATGTCCATTACATAATCCAAATAAAAATCAATTTATATTACAGGTTGTAATGCAACAAAATAGGAAAAACGCCAAGGGGGATGAATACTTTTGCAAGGCACTGTACACACACTCACATACAAAACACTTAAAATCTCAGTCATTGTAACATTGTGAGCAGTGAACACCTAAACCAGTTGTAGATTTACTTTAATTCACCTCTCACCCTCCCTCCCTCCCTCCTGTCCTCCTCATCCTCACCCTCCCTCCCTCTTGTCCTCCTCCCTCCCTCCCTCCCTCCCTCCCTCATCCTCTCCTCTCACCCTCCCTCCCTCCTGTCCTCCTCTCATCCTCTCCTCTCACCCTCCCTCCCTCCTCACCTCTCACCCTCCCTCCCTCCTGTCCTCCTCATCCTCACCTCTCATCCTCACCTCTCACCCTCCCTCCTGTCCTCCTCATCCTCACCTCTCATCCTCTCTCCTCTCACCCTCCCTCCCTCCTGTCCTCCTCTCATCCTCTCCTCTCACCCTCCTCTGTCCTCCTCTCACCCCTCTCACCCTCCCTCCCTCCTCATCCTCACCTCTCACCCTCCCTCCCTCCTGTCCTCCTCTCATCCTCTCCTCTCAACCTCCCTCCCTCCTCATCCTCACCTCTCATCCTTTCCTCTCACCCTCCCTCCCTCCTGTCCTCCTCTCATCCTCTCCTCTCACCCTCCCTCCCTCCTCATCCTCACCTCTCACCCTCCCTCCCTCCTGTCCTCCTCTCATCCTCTCCTCTCAACCTCCCTCCCTCCTCATCCTCACCTCTCATCCTCACCTCTCATCCTCTCATCCTACCTCTCACCCTCCCTCCATCCTGTCTTCCTCTCATCCTCACCTCTCACCCTCCCTCCCTCCTGTCCTCCTGTCCTCCTCTCACCCTCCCTCCCTCCTCATCCTCACCTCTCATCCTCTCATCCTCACCTCTCACCCTCCCTCCATCCTGTCTTCCTCTCATCCTCACCTCTCACCCTCCCTCCCTCCTGTCCTCCTCTCATCCTCTCACCCTCCCTCCCTCCCTCCCTCCTCATCCTCACCTCTCATCCTCTCATCCTCACCTCTCACCCTCCCTCCCTCCTGTCATCCTCTCATTCTCTCCTCTTGCAGAGGACAGTTCCCCCTGGAAGCCCCAGACTCCACTGATGACAGCAAGAAGCTGCGACTGGTGAGAGACATACGGTTGAAACTGACTGGGGAAGGGTGTTGTGTGGTGGGGAGGGATCCTTGACACTGGCCATGGCTGTCTCTCTAGAAGTTTGGGCTGGTGTTGTTTGTCCCTGTTCACTCCTTGTAGATCAGGGAGAACCTGCCAGTGTACGCCGGAGGGATCCGGGAATTCCAGACCCGTCTAGAACACCTGCACATAGAACTGGCCAAACACTCTGAGAGTCTGGCTGAGGACAAGAGGTGAGACTTCCTTCATCATTTTTATACCTGTCCCGTCCTTATTCACATCTCTACAAGGGCTCGGGGCCAAGGGGTTGCAGTGTGCAGAGTTGGGGTTAAAATGGCGTCTGGTGTGAACTCTGACCCCTGACCTCTACAGCATCCAGAAGATGGAGGTCCTCCTGGAGAAGATCATGGCCATCCACCAGCAGTACCGCAAGGACCGACTGACTGGAAGTATGTGTGTGTGTGTGTGTGTGTGTGTGTGTGTGTGTGTGTGTGTGTGTGTGTGTGTGTGTGTGTGTGTGTGTGTGTGTGTGTGTGTGTGTGCGTGTGCGTGTGCGGTGCGTGTGCGTGTGCGTGTGCGTGTGCGTGTGCGTGTGCGTGTGTGTGCCCTTGCATGTCTAACGTGTGCCTCCTGTGTGTTGAGTGTTTAATAAATCTCTCCCTTGTGTTTGTCCTAGAACTTGCCTACAATGATGAGCAGATACACAAGTTTGAGAAGTGAGTATGTCAGCATTGTTTCTGAGGAAAATGTGTTATTTGTGTGTGTGTGTAACACATCTCTCTCTCTCTCTGCTAGGATCCACCTGTCGTCCCATATAAAGCGCGTGAAGGGTCTGTTTAGAGAGGAATGTCTACAGAAGTATCGAGACCTGCTGGCCTCAGCATCGACCTGGAGCAGGTTAGACACACACACGCACACACACACCTTTTAGTGATATCAACTTGCTCATCATACTGTTGTGTTGTTATTGTTCTTTATTTGTGTGTTGTCAGTGTTCTCCGTGAGATGCAGTGCAGGCTGTCAGACTTTGGCAATTTCTCCCGAGGGCTGATGGGGGACCTGGAGATGTGTGAGGAGCGCCAGAACAAGGTTTCCCTTAACTATAATAATTGTTTAATAATAAATAAATAAAAATATTTTAAAAAGATATTGATATAGAGAAATATAATAAGTATATAATAATTAATAACTGACTAACAATACAAAATTAAACAAGATATTGAGGGAGAGAAAAAATTTGTTTGACCTCTTACCTGTTATCTCTAGCATCATCCTGTCATGGAAATTACTTCACAGGGGCACTCGAAGTCAATCTTAAATGAATCACTCTTTATTGTCAGCAAGCTGGAGAGGTCACAGTCAAACTTAGATGAGTAAAGTACCGGTCTGAAGTGAGCTCTAACGGGACAGTCCTGTTAGTTCCCTTTATATACTGACAAGTTATATTTGCATGATTTAGCTTATTCATTATTCATAATTAATGTTTGCTTCATTCATGTGACTTACCAATACTGGGTCATGCATGTGACAGACCAATCCCTCATGAGGCTTCTTCTCTCTAAACTGAGACCTTGAAACTGAGATATCCCTTTCTCTAAACAAGGTTCTGGGTGTACTGCCAAATTGCAGATACTTATAGTGAGGATTCATTCAATCAGTCACTTGCATGAACACAGAAATTGGTTATTAGAAAAGCACAAACATAAATGTCCATCACAATCCCTACACCAATAAGTGGCTTTAAAGATAACACTGACCATTGTCCTGCTGTGCTCTCCTCAGTTCCTGGACAGAGTCCTGCTCAGAGCCCAACCAGGACCAGGGGGTCAGGAGGCCACACCCAGGGAGAAGGAACACATGGTCCTCAGGTGTGTGTGTGTGTGTGTGTTATGTGCCTGGCTGCATGTGCGTGTAAACCCCTGTGTTTTATCATTGTGTGTCCAGGATGCACCGACTAAAGGAAGAGATGGAGATAGTGGTGAGAGAGTTACAATCCAACAACAGCGTCATTGAGAGGTCAGTGGCCTTAACCCCTAACCTCCTAACCTTAGCCCCTAACCCTTAACCCTATCTCTTAACTCTAACGCTAACCTCCTATCCCTGCCAGATCACACATAGTTGGCCCCTCAAGTGTTTCATCTGAATGACAAACTGTAGCATTGACTATGTCCCAAAATACGTCTCAAATGGCAACCTATTCCCTATATAGTGCACTACATTTGACCAGGGCCCAACGTAGTGAACTATATAGGGAATAGGGTGCCCTAATGGGACACACTTTATTTAGACCTGACGCTTTGTCTCCTGCAGTCTGGGAGCTGTTAACTCTGCAACCATGCTGGAGCCTGATCTACCCAGACCCATCGGACTGTGACCAGACAACCACTCACACACTCTCAGAAAGAGAGAGCGAGAGAAGATGGCTCTTGTGACATATTCCAAATACAAACCTCATCATTGTCTTGAATGTTATAGTTGTTCTACTAGACTGTCATTGTGTGATAGACTGTTATGGTAAAATAATTGAATGTCTCTGTCTTACTCAGCTGCTTTGGAAGTCACTGGCCTTGTCTCCTCTAATCTCCATAGTAACAACGTTAACTGGAGAATTCTTAATGGCAAACTAACGTAATAAATATCGACATCTGCCTCTGTTCTGCTGACAGGATGTTTGTGATGAGAGAAAGAGGAGGGCTAAAGACCGAGAGAGAAGAGGAGAGACTGACAGACAGACGAACAGACAGACAGACATACAGATGAACACACATACAGATGAACAGACAGATGAACTGACAGACAGATGAACAGACAGAAGAGAGAGGGGTAGATAGAGTACCTCATCTACTCAGTGCTCCTACTGAAATGGGACAAACGGAAGCTCAGGACCAAAGCCAATATGGTGTCATTATTATGTGTGTACCGTGATTAAAACCATAAATGAACCACTGGACGTGTGAAATCATAATGCGGTTTAAACATTTGTTTATGTTGATATGATTGCCAGGCTACAAAGTCACAAGGGAGGACATACAGTGAGTGACATCAGCTGCCATCAGACATGAAACATGAGGGAATTACATATAGAGAACACACTCACAGAGCACACACATATGGTAGCCATTTGATTAGCTATTTAGCCGTCTTGTTTAGTAGTCTTATGTCTTGGGGGTAGAAGCTGCCGCTTGACATGCGGTAGAGAGAACCGTCTGTAGCTTGGGTGGCTGACAATTTTTTGGGCCTTCCTCTGACACCGCCTGGTATAGAGGTCCTGGATGTTAGGGAGCTCGGCCCCAGTGATGTATTGGCCATACGCACTAGCCTCTAGCGCCTTGCTGTCGGTTGCCAAGCAGTTGCCATACCAAGATGCTCTCGATGGTGCAGGTGTATAACCTTTTGAGGATCTGAGAGCCCATACCAAATATTTTCAGCCTTCATTGTGCAATTACTGAATATCTACAACCTCCCAAGTTCAAATCATTCCAACTGGTTTGAGAATGACAGATAAAGAGTAGGCTGACAAACAGGAGGTTTTCCTGAGTAAACAAACAACTAAACGCATCACAATGTAAACTAAATACACTTTCATAATGTGAAAGTCAAAGGTGTTTGTGTGTGACCATTATGTGTGCGTGGGTGGGTGTTTGTGAGAGGGGTGTTCTGCAAACCGTTGGGGGAATTTCTGTCTCATGGGGAACAAGCTCACTGCGTCATGTGGTTTCTTAAAATACAGATGATGTATTGTGACATGGAAATTTAATAATTTTCCTCATCATAACACAATAGACTACAGTGCCTTGCAAAAGTATTCAGCCCCCTTGGCGTTTTTCCTATTTTGTTGCATTACAACCTGTAATATAAATTGATTTTTATTTGGATTTCATGTAATGGACATACACAAAATAGTCCAAATTGGTGAAGTGAAATGAAAAAAATAACTTGTTTCAAAAAAATGTATAACGGAAAAGTGGTGCGTGCATATGTATTCACCCCCTTTGCTATGAAGCCCCTAAATAAGATCTGGTGCAACCAATTACCTTCAGAAATCACATAATTAGTTAAATGAAGTCCACCTGTGTGCAATCTAAGTGTCACATGATCTCAGTATATATACACCTGTTCTGAAAGGCCCCAGAGTCTGCAACACCACTAAGCAAGGGGCACCCTCAAGCAAGTGGCACCATGAAGACCAAGGAGTTCTCCAAACAGGTCAGGGACAAAGTTGTGGAAAAGTACAGATCAGGGTTGGGTTATAAAAAATAAAAATAAACTTTCGACATCCCACGGAGCACCATTAAATCCATTATAAAAAAATTGAAAGAATATGGCACCACAATAAACCTGCCAAGAGAGGGCCGCCCACCAAAGCTCACGGCCCAGGCAAGGAGGGCATTAATCAGAGGCAACAAAGAGACCAAAGATAACCCTGAAGGAGCTGCAAAGCTCCACAGCTGAGATTGGAGTATCTGTCCATATGACCACTTTAAGCCGTACACTCCACAGAGCTGGGCTTTACGGAAGAGTGGCCAGAAAAAAGCCATTGCTTAAAGAAAAAAATAAGCAAACACGTTTGGTGTTCGCCAAAAGGCATGTGGGAGACTCCCCAAACATATGGAAGAAGGTACTATGGTCAGATGAGACTAAAATTGAGCTTTTTGGCCATCAAGGAAAACACTATGTCTGGCGCAAACCCAACACCTTTCATCACCCCGAGAACACCATCCCAGTGGCTAGATGTGCCAAGCTTATAGAGACATACCCCAAGAGACTTGCAGCTGTAAGGGGGAGGGGGGGTGAATAGTCATGCACACTCAAGTTTTCTGTTTTTTTGTCTTATTTATTGTTTGTTTCACACAAAAAATATTTTGCATCTTCAAAGTGGTAGGCATGTTGTGTAAATCAAATGATACAAACCCCCAAAAAATCCATGTTAATTCCAGGTTGTAAGGCAACAAAATAGGAAAAATGCCAAGAGGGGTGAATACTTTCGCAAGCCGTTGTAAATGTATTGCATTCGTACTTCTTCATAAACTACGTACATGGATGTATTCACTGTTGTCTATTATTTTACTATCCTCTACTACTATCTTTCTATGCTGTATTGTGACTATACTGTGTTATGATGTTACTAGAACCAACCTCCCAGGGTGTACAGTATGACAGTGATGTCACTCACTGATGCTGCCATGGAAGCCCCATGTTTATAGGTTCAATGTACTGTAGGCTAATGGCAACAGAACAAGTTCAGAAGTTCATGGAGTTTTGTCTTTGGGCTCAATCACCAACAAATTACTCCATAATAATGATTGGAAAGAATGGTGAAAAGCAAAATATGTCTATATCATCATCTGTAGCAGTAGCCTAGTAGTAATATAGTGCAGTAGTAGTAGCCTATACTAGGCCTATACATAGCGTAGTAGTAGTAAAATGAATAATAGTACTGTAGTATTAGTAGAAGTAACCTAGTAGTAGTTTAATCCCTGTTTAGCCTACACTGTCATGTAAAAACCCTGAATAATCCCTGGATTAGGTACACTGCCGCTTTAAGAGTGCTCGTCCCCCTGTGGCATTTAAACGCTTTCAGATTCATCGTTGGGGATGTGTCACACTCCATGCCTGGCTCGCGCTTCAATTTAGTTTACATTCACCGCACACGCACGGATACACACACTGCTCACATTTACACACATTAGGGCATTGGATTAGGAGCAGGGCAATGGCTTCAGTGAGTGTGGTAGGACCAGGACAGCATCGCCCGGCTCCAGAACAGCAGTGTTTCTTTTTGAAGAAAATAACGTTATCGAGGAAAACCTCCCAGGATAAGATGATGTTCAGGAAGAGCTCGGTGACGGCGGTGTCAGCAACCACAGCATCCCCGCTAAACCCGTCCCAGACCCCGGCACACCAAGGAGCCGTAGCCGGGGTAGGAGTAGGGAATCCCGGGGTGAGATGTGGGGCTCAGCCGAGGCTGGTGCCACGTAGCTTGGACAGAGAAAGCGACAGCAGCAGCCCTGACTGTGGGCACACCGAGAGAGACACGACAGCCGCGAGGCAGAAGGACACTGGTCAAAGCGGACGGAAGGCAAGCGGCAATGGCTATGTCGGTGATCGAGGGAGTTCAATGATGACCGTCACAAATGTTCTGTCAAGCACATTGGCTAATGGACAGATAGCAGATGCCAAGTGTGACAGATCAAGCGCGCCCACAAACGGACACACGGGCGCACACTCTCATCGGGACCAGTCAGTCAGGATGCGCGCATCCCCCAGCCCTCCTGGTGAGACCACCGGGCCGGGGACCAAAGGGGACACCGGGGGGCCGCCGATGGAGCGGTTGACACAGGGAAGGACAGGAGTCGTTAAACTCGCGCGCACAGAACCCCACCGGATGGAGGCCTGGTCAATATTTGCCTCCCAGGAGGACCCGCGCGTGCGGGCGGAGACAGGAGAGGGCCACCTGTTCTGGACCAGAACAGTTACGCAGGACTGGTGCGACGTGTGTAACCAGCCAATCAACGCGCAGCAGGCGCTCAAGTGTAAAAGTAAGTAGTAGGCTACACCATGACTGGAGAGGACAAATACATTTCCAGTTATCCAGGGGAAGGTGTAACTGTTCCTTTACTAATATAATAGAGATGGTTTGTGCTTGATTCATTTCTTTCACCTGGTGAGATATGGGATGATAGTGCAGAATTGCTTTGATGGGTGTGCTGTGACATCATGGTTTGGAGATGAGGCTTGGATATTGACCTCATACCAAGGTGGATGCTGCTGGCTGTTGCGTCCAGCTTTAATGTGAAGGGCACTATCAGGCCAGGACTAAAATAGCAATATACTCTTCAGAGAGAGAGAGGGATAGAGCGTGACTTTGCCAAGTATTCAGAGCTGCAGCCAGTAACCTCCTACAGAAACCTCATTATCTTGTCCTCCCAGACTCGTCTCTCTGTCCCCCTATCCTCCTCCAGCCTCCCCTGCCCCGCCTCCCAATGTCTCAGTGTCACAGCCTGATTTGAAAGCACAGCTTCAGGAATTAGCCTACACAGAGAGACAGGAATGAGGGAGTGAGAGAGAGAGAGAGCGAGAGAGAAAGCGAGAGAAGGACAAAGTTAGTTTGAGGAGTCTAGAGTTATGCGTGTGTGTTTGTGTAATATTAACCTAGTGCATGTGTCAGTACTACCGTAGGCCATCTGCCATTGTCATATCTGTATGGGGATATTTTGGTCACAGTTATCTTGTCATGTGTGACTGCTCTGGAGGGTTAGGGGAGGGCATGTTTGTGTCTGTGTGTGCGCATGCGTTCATAATCTGTGTGTGTTTTAACTGGAGGTTCAAAAAGACATAGCTCAGGTGTCATCTGGCCCACATTTAATCCTACTGTTCTCTCTCACCACTGTTCTCTCTCACACACATCACACTACTTTCTTCGGTACGCATAGCATCTTTCTGCTCTACTTCCACAGTGTTAACAACGCAACAACAGTGACTCAAGCGCTGACTCCTTCATGGTCTCCTCCACTCTGTGTCTGTCCTATGTAGGCTCTATGTCAGGGCGCTCAGGAGCGGAGGAGAGGGGAGGGCAGGGGAGCGGGGGAGTGGGGGAGAGGGCAGGGGAGTGGAGGGGAGGGCAGGGGAGCGAAGGGGTGGGGAGGGCAGGGGAGCGGAGCAGAGGGGTGGGGAGGGCAGGGCAGGGGAGTGGAAGAAGAGAGCAAGAAAATGGAAGAGATAAAGAGTGGAAAGACTGAAACAAAGAGAAAAGCTGAACAGAGTGAAAAGAGAGAGGAAGAAAAGAGGAGAAGTGTTGCTGATGAGGAGAGGGCGGAGAGAGAGGGCACAGGGAGAGGGCGGAGAGAGAGGGCGGAGAGAGAGGGCACAGGGAGAGGGCGGAGAGAGAGGGAGGAGAGAGAGGGCACAGGGAGAGGGCGGAGAGAGAGGGCACAGGGAGAGGGCGGAGAGAGAGGGAGGAGAGAGAGGGCACAGGGAGAAGGCAGAGAGAGAGAGAGGGAGGAGAGGGAGGGCGGAGAGAGAGGGCGGGAAGGAAGGAAGACAGGAAAGAGTGAAAGCAAGAGAGAGAGAAGAGGATGGAGAGAGAAAGGGATGAGAGAGAGTAATAGAAAGAGAGGGAGAGTAGATGAGAGGACCTCAGCCACCCGAGCCACGGCCTGTTCATCCCACTACCATCTAGAAGGTGGAAACAGTACAGGTACATCAAACCTGGGACCGAGAGACTAATAAACAGCTTCTATCTCAAGGCCATCAGACTGTTAAATAGTCACCACTAGCCGGCCTCAACCTAGTACCCTGCCCTGAACTTAGTCACTCTTACTAGCGGGATACCACCCGGTACTTTACCATGCACCTTAGAGGCTTCTGCCCTATGTGTCATTGAACACTGGTCACTTTGATAATGGCTACCACCCGGCCATACTGTTTTACCCACTTCATATGTATATACTGTATGGCTCATCCTATATAACTACTGCTGTACACACCTTCACTATTCATATACAGTGAGGGAAAAAAGTATTTGATCCCCTGCTGGTTTTGTACATTTGCCCACTGACAAAGAAATGATCAGTCTATAATTTTAATGGTAGGTTTATTTGAACAGTGAGAGACAGATTAACAACAAAAAAATCCAGAAAAACACATGTCAAAAATGTTATAAATTGATTTGCATTTTAATGAGGGAAATAAGTATTTGACCCCCTCTCATTCAGAAAGATTTCTGGCTCCCAGGTTTCTTTTATACAGGTAACGAGCTGAGATTAGGAGCACACTCTTAAAGGGAGTGCTCCTAATCTCAGTTTGTTACCTGTATAAAAGACACCTGTCCACAGAAGCAATCAATCAATCAGATTCCAAACTCTCCACCATGGCCAAGACCAAAGAGTTCTCCAAGGATGTCAGGTTCAAGATTGTAGACCTACACAAGGCTGGAATAGGCTACAAGACCATCGCCAAGCAGCTTGGTGAGAAGGTGACAACAGTTTGTGCGATTATTCGCAAATGGAAGAAACACAAAAGAACTGTCAATCTCCCTCGGCCTGGGGCTCCATGCAAGATCTCACCTCGTGGAGTTGCAATGATCATGAGAACGGTGAGGAATCAGCCCAGAACTACACGGGAGGATCTTGTCAATGTTCTCAAGGCAGCTGGGACCATAGTCACCAAGAAAACAATTGGTAACACACTACGCCGTGAAGGACTGAAATCCTGCAGCGCCCGTAAGGTCCCCCTGCTCAAGAAAGCACATATACAGGCCCGTCTGAAGTTTGCCAATGAACATCTGAATGATTCAGAGGAGAACTGGGTGAAAGTGTTGTGGTCAGATGAGACCAAAATCGAGCTCTTTGGCATCAACTCAACTCACCGTGTTTGGAGGAGGAGGAAGGCTGCCTATGACCCCAAGAACACCATCCCCACCGTCAAACATGGAGGTGGAAACATTATGCTTTGGGGGTGTTTTTCTGCTAAGGGGACAGGACAACTTCACTGCATCAAAGGGATGATGGACGGGGCCATGTACCGTCAAATCGTGGGTGAGAACCTCCTTCCCTCAGCCAGGGCATTGATGGGTCGTGGATGGGTATTCCAGCATGACAATGACCCAAAACACATGGCCAAGGCAACAAAGGAGTGGCTCAAGAAGAAGCACATTAAGGTCCTGGAGTGGCCTAGCCAGTCTCCAGACCTTAATCCCATAGAAAATCTGTGGAGGGAGCTGAAGGTTCGAGTTGCCAAACGTCAGCCTCGAAACCTTAATGACTTGGAGATCTGCAAAGAGGAGTGGGACAAAATCCCTCCTGAGATGTGTGCAAACCTGGTGGCCAACTACAAGAAATGTCTGACCTCTGTGATTGCCAACAAGGGTTTTGCCACCAAGTACTAAGTCATGTTTTGCAGAGGGGTCAAATACTTATGTCCCTCATTAAAATGCAAATCAATTTATAACATTTTTGACATGCGTTTTTCTGGATTTTTTTGTTGTTATTCTGTCTCTCACTGTTCAAATAAACCTACCATTAAAATTATAGACTGATCATGTCTTTGTCAGTGGGCAAACGTACAAAATCAGCAGGGGATCAAATACTTTTTTCCCTCACTGTACTGTCCATACTGTCATTACACACCATTATATACATATATATTTATATTACCGGACTCTGACATTGCTCATTCTGATATTTCTTAATTTATTTCTTTAAATTCTTTGGATTTGTGTGTATTGTTAGGTATACTGCACTGTTGAAGCTAGAAACATAAGCATTTAGCTGCACCAGCGATAACATTTGCTAAATATGTGTTAGCGACCAATAAAATGTGATTTGAGAGAGAGCGGAGTAGAGGGATAGAGGAGAAAGGAGAGTGGGAGCCCAGTACTGCAGTGCTGTCTGATTTAGTGTGCAATCAGCAGGGGATCACTGGAGCGAGACCAGAGACACACTATAGCTCCGCACTGACACTAGCCAACACTGTGTGTGCATGTGCGTGTATGTGTGTTATGTGTGGAGTAGTCCCCTGTAGCTCAGTTGGTAGAGCATGGCGCTTTCAATGCCAGGGTTGTGCGTTCGTTTCCCACGGGGGCCAGTATGAAAATGTATGCACTCACAACTGTAAGTCGCTCTGGATAAGAGCGTCTGCTAAATGACTAAAATGTAAATGTAAATGAGTTGTAGGATCCATATATATAGAATCCATATAGTGCAAATAATCTTCATAAAATGCAGGTTATAATCTCATAGAGCAGTTTGGGCTAGAAGCAGTAATTCCTCTGTATGTATTCATCTTGTCTGTGTGTGTGTGCACGTGTGTGTGCATGTAGGTGTGTGTGGAAATGTGGTCGTCTGTGTATGTGTTCCACATATAGCTTCCACTCACTCACTCCATCCACCACCACCAATTCCTTATGAACCTGACTGTGAGTGTTGCATTATAGCCATTTTGTGCCTTAGTGAAGCCCAACACTATACAGTTTCTTACTTTACCTCCCCTTGGTCTAAAACTGCAACCTCACAAAATGATAGTGTTCTCCAGGTACAGGAACAATGGAGAGGGAGGAGTTCTCAGCTAGGCTGGCGTTATAGGGGAGATTCAAAGGCAACAAGGGGTGAATGGGGCATTTGGGGTTTCGGGGTATTTGTAGTGGTGATGAACTTGGCCCCTCAAGCTAAACAAACATCATGGCTGGGTCTTCAGATCAGTGTTTTTTTAACACACACATACATACACACACACCAAATAAATAAATACACACACAGTGTTGTATTCATGAATTTTCTGGACCTTTTGGAGGTAAAAATGGATTCCCATTCAAAATCCTATTTTCCCTAACCCCTAAACCTAACCCTTAACCTAACCCTAACCTTAACCCCAAACCCCTAAACCTAACCCTAACTCCTAACCCCAACCTTAACCCCAACCCCTAAACCTTATCATACTATCCAGGTCAGTGCCCAAAAAGTTTGAGCTTCTACTTCTAAAAATCCACCTTTCCAGAAATAAGTCTCTCACTGTTGTTGCTTGCTACAGACCCCCCTCAGCCCCCAGTTGTGCCCTGGACACCATATGTGAATTGCTTGCCCCCCATCTATCCTCAGAGTTCGTACTGCTTGCTGACCTAAACTGGAATATGCTTAACACCCCGGCCGTCCTACAATCTAAACTAGATGCCCTCAATCTCACACAAATTATCAAGGAACCTACCAGGTACAACCCTAAATCCGTAAACATGGGCACCCTCACAGATATCATCCTGACTAATTTACCCTCTAAATACACCTCCGCTGTCTTCAACCAGGATCTCAGCGATCACTGCCTCATTGCCTGCATCCGTAATGGTTCCGCGGTCAAACGACCACCCCTCATCACTATCAAACGCTCCCTAAAACACTTCAGCGAGCAGGCCTTTTTAATTGACCTGTCCCGGGTAACATGGATGGATATTGACCTCATTCCGTCAGTAGAGGATGCCTGGATGTTCTTCAAAAGTGCTTTCCTCTCCATCTTAAATAAGCATTCCCCATTCAAAAAATTCAGAACTATGAACAGATATAGCCCCTGGTTCACCCCAGACTTGACTGCCCTAGACCAGCACAAAAACATCCTGTGGCGTACTGCATTAGCATCGAACAGCCCCCGCGATATGCAACATTTCAGGGAAGTCAGGAACCAATATACACAATCAGTTAGGAAAGCAAAGGCTAGCTTTTTCAAACAGAAATTTGCATCCTGTAGCACTAACTCCAAAACGTTTTGGGACACTGTAAAATCCATGGAGAATAAGAGCACCTCCTCCCAGCTACCCACTGCACTGAGGCTAGGAAACACTGTCACCACCGATAAATCTACGATAATCGAGAATTTCAATAAGTATTTTGCTATGGCTGGCCATGCTTTCCACCTGGCTACCCCTACTCCGGCCACCAGCTCTGCACGCTCCGCTGCATCTTGCCCATGCCCCCCGCTTCTCCTTCACCCAAATTCAGATAGCTGATGTCCTGAAAGAGCTGCAAAATCTGGACCCCTACAAATCAGCTGGGCTAGACAATCTGGACCCTTTCTTTCTAAAATTAGCCACCGAAATTGTCGCAACCCATATTACTAGCCTGTTCAACCTCTCTTTCGTATCGTCTGAGATCCCCAGAGATTGGAAAGCTGCCGCGGTCATCCCCCTCTTCAAAGGGGGTGACACTCTAGATCCAAACTGTTACAGACCTATATCCATCCTGCCCTGCCTTTCGAAAGTATTTGAAAGCCAAATTAACAAACACTGACCATTTCGAATCCCACCGTACCTTTTCCGCTATGCAATCTGGTTTCCGAGCTGGTCATGGGTGCACCTCAGCCACGCTCAAGGTCCTAAACAATATAATAACCGCGATCGATAAAAGACAGTACTGTGCAGCCGTCTTTATCGACCTGGCCAAGGCTTTTGACTCTGTCAATCACCGCATTCTTATTGGCAGACTAAATAGCCTTGGTTTCTCAAATGACTGCCTCACCTGGTTCACCAACTACTTCTCAGATAGAGTTCAATGTGTCAAATCGGAGGGCCTGTTGTCTGGACCTCTGGCAGTCTCTATGGGGGTGCCTCAGGGTTCAATTCTCGGGCCGACTCTATTCTCTGTATATATCAATGATGTCGCTCTTGCTGCTGGTGACTCTCAGATCCACCTCTACGCAGACGACACCATTTTGTATACATCTGGCCCTTCATTGGACACTGTGTTAACAAACCTCCAAACGAGCTTCAATGCCATACAACACTCCTTCTGTGGCCTCCAACTGCTCTTAAACGCTAGTCAAACTAAATGCATGCTCTTCAATCGAACGCTGCTTGCACCCGCCCGCCCGACTAGAATCACTACTCTCGGCGGGTCTGACTTAGAATATGTGGACAACTACAAATACCTAGGTGTCTGGTTAGACCGTAAACTCTCATTTCGGATTCACATTAAGCATCTCCAATCCAAAGTTAAATCTAGAATTGGCTTCCTATTTCGCAACAAAGACTCCTTCACTCATGCTGCTAAACATGCCCTTGTAAAACTGACTATCCTACCGATCCTTGACTTCGTTTTGTCACCAAAGCCCCATATACTACCCACCATTTTGACCTGTATGCTCTCGTTGGCTGGCCCTCACTACATATTAGTCGCCAAACCCACTGGCTCCAGGTCATCTATAAATCACTTCTAGGCAAATCCCTGCCTTATCTTAGCTCATTGGTCACCATAGCAACACCCACCCATAGTATGCGTTCCAGCAGGTATATCTCACTGGTCATCCCCAAAGCCAACATCTCCTTTTGCCGCCATTCCTTCCAGTTCTCTGCTGCAAATGACTGGAACGAACTGCAAAAATCTCTGAAGCTGGAGACACTTATCTCCCTCACTATCTTTAAGCATCAGTTGTCAGAGCAGCTTACCGATCACTGCACCTGTACACAGCCCATCTGTAATTAACCCACCCTACTACCCCATCCCCATATTGTTATTTACATTGTTATTTATTTTGCTCATTTGCACCCCAGTATCTCTATTTGCACATCATCTTCTGCACATCTATCACTCCAGTGTTAATACTAAATTGTAATTATTTTGCACTATGGCCTATTTATTGCCTTACCTCCATAACTTACTACATTTGCACACACTGTATACAGATTTTCTATTGTGTTATTGACTGTACGTTTTGTTTATTCCATATGTAACTCTGTGTTGTTGTTGTTTTTATCGCACTGCTTTGCTTTATCTTGGCCAGGTCACAGTTGTAAATGAGAACTTGTTCTCAAATGGCTTACCTGATTAAATAAAGGTGCATTTTTTTTTAAACAACCGTAAGCCTAAAATAGCATTTTAACAAATTCAGGACGTGAAAAAAGTATTGACTTTTACAAAATATATTGTTTTCCTACCTTGTCAGGACATTCTGGTGACTTGTGGTCCTGATAAGGTAAGAAAACATGTGCACACAGGTTTCTCTCACACACACACACACACACACAATACACATACACATTCACACACACACACACACAGCTCAGCTGACACACACATTCACTCACACACATAATGACAGGGAACTGTATTTGAGGCAATGTCAAAAACAGTAAACAACCACCTCTCTCTCTCTCTCCGTCTCTCGCTCCCTCTCCTCTCTCCCCCCTCACTCACTCTCTCTCTCTCTCTCTCCCTCTCTCTCTCCCCCCTCACTCTCTCTCTCCCTCTCTCTCCCCCCTCAGTCTCGCTCTCTCCCCCTCACTCTCTCTCCCCCTCTCTCTCACCCCCTCTCCCCCTCTCTTTCTCTCCCCCTCACCTTCTCTCTCCCCCACTCACTCTCTCTCCCCCCTCACTCACTCTCTCTCTCCCCCTTCACTCACTCTCTCTGTCCCTCTCTCTCTCCCCTCTCTCTCTCGCTCTCTACCCCTCACTCTCTCTCCCCTCTCTCTCTCTCCACCCTCACTCTCCCTCTCTCTGTCTTTCTCTCTCTCTGTCCCTCTCTCTCTCTCTCTCTCTCTCTCTCTCTCTTTCTCTCTCGCTCTCTTTCGCTCCTCCCCCCCCTCCTCTCTCTCTCCCCTCTCTCTCTCTCCTCTCTTTCTTACTCTCTAATTTATCTCAAGCCTTCCGTCTGTGTTGGTATTGTTGAATATATAGCCTATAGAAATAACCTCTGGTTTAGCCCCTTGGGAGAGCTTTGCTTCATCTCAGAAAACAGACAAACTAGTGGTCTATTGTTGCCATGATTCTCAACTTGATATTATACAGTTGAGTGAGTTGGGGAGTGATGAGATATAGCCTAGTCTTATGTTGTGGTCCTCTGTAGCTCAGCTGGTAGAGCACGGCGCTTGTAACGCCAAGGTAGTGGGTTCGATCCCCGGGACCACCCATATACAAAAAATTTATGCACGCATGACTGTAAGTCGCTTTGGATAAAAGTGTCTGCTAAATGGCATATTATTATTATTATTATGTTAGATCAGCCCCTCCCCCAGCCACGCATGGCAGGCAGAAAGACAACTATAATACTAAGAGCAGACATCCAGTCTAAAAGGCTGGTGACAGACAGATATAATACCTATGACAGACATGAAACAGCTCCTTGTGTCTGTCTGTCTGACACTAATCTGGCTAGTTTAGGATCACTCCTCCCCTCCTCCCCCCTCTATCCTCGCTCTCTTTCCTCTCGCTCTTCCTCCTTTTTCCTCTCCTCAGCCTCGTTACTTCTCTTTTCCTCTCCATTTTATCTCTCCTCTTCCTCTCGTTCCTCTCTTTCTCTCACTCTACCCCCTCTTTTCTCTGTCTATCTCTCATCCTCCCTCTCTCTCTTGTTATGGTGTCTGCAGTGGGTTTGTAATCCCAGATGAGGCAGCTCCTTCTGTGGGATTAAGAGATTAACTTTTAATTAAAGGTTTCTAAAGTTGTTGTCGTAGAAACACACACATAGATACACACACACACACATACACTCTCTCCTGTTCTCTCTCTCTCTCTCTCTCCTGTTCTCTCTCTCTCCTGTTCTCTCTCTCTCCTGTTCTCTCTCTCTCTCTCTCTCTCTCTCTGTCTCTCTGTCTCTCTGTCTCTCTGTCTCTCTGTCTCTCTGTCTCTCTGTCTCTCTCTCTATCTCACTCTCTCTCTCTCTCTCTCTCTCTCTCTCTCTCTCTCTCTCTCTCTCTCCAGAGAGGCAGGCAGGCGTTGGGTCGGTCTCTGGTCACTGCTTCCACAGGAAAACATGGGGAGTGACACTGCCACTGATAACACAGTAGGCAGGCAGACAGACTGGGGACATTTTTGCAGAAACTCCCATGAATTAAATAAATACAGAATGAAAACTGAAAGCAGAGGAAATAGGAGATCAACCCTCCTTCTCTTGCAGTGAGCCTGTTTATTTTGGCCTGTTGTGATGTGTCACTGTTGCCTTAGGCCTAACGAAGCTCTCTCCATTGGTAGCTAGTATACTGGTAGTTTATGGAGATAAAACACTTTCTATACTCTCCATATGCCCTTCCTAAAGTATAACCCTTAGCCTCCATATACCCTGTACCCTCCCTGTACCCTAAACCCTATGCCCTCCCCCATCCCCTACACAGTGCTGGCCTTGTCTTCAGCAGCAGCCATAGCAGTCTGACCGTGTGTTACTCTCAAAGCTTCATTGACTCCAGCAGAGGAAGCAGAGGGTGTTAATGTCTCTTAGCTTCCTGTACTCACATACCACTGCTACACATGTTTAATAAACCACCAGCCTAGCATAACTACAAATGTCTAACATAATCCCTTCTGACCACGCTAGTCTCGTCTGAGCAGAGAGTTCAACATTGGGCCAGACAGGCAGAAATGTTCAAAGTGTGTGCAGGGATGTTGTCAGTCATGGAGTTGTTGTCAGTCATAGAGAGAAACATTCTTGGCAACTTTAGAACTCGATGCCATGATGCTGCCTCCGAGCTTTCTATTCACCCCTTCATGATGAGTTTATGGCATGCATGGTTAGGGTTATGGCTAGGATTAGGGTTGAGCCGAGGTGTTGACATGAAGCAAGAGCTAGGGTTAAGATTAGGGTTATGGCTAGGGTTAGGGTTGGGCCAGGGTGTGGACATGGAGCTAGGGTTAGGTTTAGGGTTGAGCTAGGGTATGGACATGGAGCTAGGGTTAGGTTTAGGGTTGAGCTAGGGTGTGGACATGGAGCTAGGGTTAGGTTTAGGGTTGGGCCAGGGTGTGGACATGGAGCTAGGTTTAGGGTTGGGCCAGGGTGTGGACATGGAGCTAGGGTTAGGTTTAGGGTTGGGCCAGGGTGTGGACATGGAGCTAGGGTTAGGTTTAGGGTTGGGCCAGGGTGTGGACATGGAGCTAGGGTTAGGTTTAGGGTTGAGCTAGGGTGTGGACATGGAGCTAGGGTTAGGTTTAGGGTTGGGCCAGGGTGTGGACATGGAGCTAGGGTTAGGTTTAGGGTTGGGCCAGGGTGTGGACATGGAGCTAGGGTTAGGTTTAGGGTTGGGCCAGGGTGTGGACATGGAGCTAGGGTTAGGTTTAGGGTTGGGCCAGGGTGTGGACATGGAGCTAGGGTTAGGTTTAGGGTTGGGCCAGGGTGTGGACATGGAACTAGGTTTAGGGTTGAGCCAGGGTGTGGACATGGAGCTAGGGTTAGTTTTAGGGTTGAGCCAGGGTGTGGACATGGAGCTAGGGTTAGATTTAGGGTTGGGCCAGGGTGTGGACATGGAGCTAGGGTTAGGTTTAGGGTTGGGCCAGGGTGTGGACATGGAGCTAGGGTTGGGCCAGGGTGTGGACATGGAGCTAGGGTTAGGTTTAGGGTTGGGCCAGGGTGTGGACATGGAGCTAGGGTTAGGTTTAGGGTTGGGCCAGGGTGTGGACATGGAGCTAGGGTTATGTTTAGGGTTGGGCCAGGGTGTGGACATGGAGCTAGGGTTAGGTTTAGGGTTGGGCCAGGGGTGTGGACATGGAGCTAGGGTTAGGGGTTGGGCCAGGGTGTGGACATGGAGCTAGGGTTAGGTTTAGGGTTGAGCCAGGGTGTGGACATGGAGCTAGGGTTAGGTTTAGGGTTGAGCCAGGGTGTGGACATGGAGCTAGGTTTAGGGTTGGGCCAGGGTGTGGACATGGAGCTAGGGTTAGGTTTAGGGTTGGGCCAGGGTGTGGACATGGAGCTAGCGTTAGGTTTAGGGTTGAGCCAGGGTGTGGACATGGAGCTAGGGTTAGGTTTAGGGTTGGGCCAGGGTGTGGACATGGAGCTAGGGTTAGGTTTAGGGTTGGGCCAGGGTGTGGACATGGAGCTAGGGTTAGGGTTGGGCCAGGGTGTGGACATGGAGCTAGGGTTAGGTTTAGGGTTGGGCCAGGGTGTGGACATGGAGCTAGGGTTAGGTTTAGGGTTGAGCCAGGGTGTGGACATGGAGCTAGGGTTAGGTTTAGGGTTGAGCCAGGGTGTGGACATGGAGCTAGGTTTAGGGTTGGGCCAGGGTGTGGACATGGAGCTAGGGTTAGGTTTAGGGTTGAGCCAGGGTGTGGACATGGAGCTAGGGTTAGGTTTAGGGTTGGGCCAGGGGTGTGGACATGGAGCTAGGGTTAGGTTTAGGGTTGGGCCAGGGTGTGGACATGGAACTAGGGTTAGGTTTAGGGTTGGGCCAGGGTGTGGACATGGAGTTAGGTTTAGGGTTGGGCCAGGGTGTGGACATGGAGCTAGGGTTAGGTTTAGGGTTGGGCCAGGGTGTGGACATGGAGCTAGGGTTAGGTTTAGGGTTGGGCCAGGGTGTGGACATGGAGCTAGGGTTAGGTTTAGGGTTGGGCCAGGGTGTGGACATGGAACTAGGGTTAGGTTTAGGGTTGGGCCAGGGTGTGGACATGGAGTTAGGTTTAGGGTTGGGCCAGGGTGTGGACATGGAGCTAGGGTTAGGTTTAGGGTTGGGCCAGGGTGTGGACATGGAGCTAGGGTTAGGTTTAGGGTTGGGCCAGGGTGTGGACATGGAGCTAGGTTTAGGTTTAGGGTTGAGCCAGGGTGTGGACATGGAGCTAGGGGTTAGGTTTAGGGGTTGGGCCAGGGTGTGGACATGGAGCTAGGGTTAGGTTTAGGGTTGGGCCAGGGTGTGGACATGGAGCTAGGGTTAGGTTTAGGTTGAGCCAGGGTGTGGACATGGAGCTAGGGTTAGGTTTAGGGTTGAGCCAGGGTGTGGACATGGAGTTAGGTTTAGGGTTGAGCCAGGGTGTGGACATGGAGCTAGGTTTAGGTTTAGGGTTGGGCCAGGGTGTGGACATGGAGCTAGGGTTAGGTTTAGGGTTGAGCCAGGGTGTGGACATGGAGCTAGGGTTAGGTTTAGGGTTGAGCCAGGGTGTGGACATGGAGCTAGGGTTAGGTTTAGGGTTGGGCCAGGGTGTGGACATGGAGCTAGGGTTAGGGTTGGGCCAGGGTGTGGACATGGAGCTAGGTTTAGGGTTGAGCCAGGGTGTGGACATGGAGCTAGGGTTAGGTTTAGGGTTGGGCCAGGGTGTGGACATGGAGCTAGTGTTAGGTTTAGGTTTAAAGGTGTGATTTAAGATTCAGAAAATTAGTTTAACTGTTATGGCTGCCATGGGATGAATATCAACAAGTGATGTTGTCTTCACATAAGAGACTATCTCCTATATCTGTTGTGTGTGTGTGTTTGTGAAAGCTGGTGCAGTTCTCCTGTATGTTTGACAGATCTGTGGGGAGTTTTACTCAGGCTATATTTAGGGTGCCCTTGGCAGGCCCTGGGACTACTCAGAGGTGACGTGTGGAGACGGCAGTGTGTGTGTGTGTGTGTAACTGCCTCGTCTTAAAGGGTGTTTGAGAGAGGAGGAGAGGGCACACAACAGGCGCTACAGCTATACACACACACACACTCACACACACACACACACAAAGAAGACAGTAGTGTAAAACAGGATGTATTAAGTGGGCGCATGGAGAGATGGTGCTATTGGTGATATAACTGCATGGTGTCATAATCATATCATCTGTATTACTCATGCTGTTGCAGATGATTATGTCATATAGGTGTGTGTGTGATTTGATGAGGGCTGGTACATCCTGTGCCTCCAAACTCATTAGGCTCAGAAGTAGGGCAGGAAAAGTCCCAGCAGCCCTCTCGCTGTCTTCTCCAGGGCATATTAATAGCCGATGGAGTGTGTATCAAATACACCAAGATACGCACATGCACACACACACATAATAATACACACACACAGAGAGCCGGTGCGATGCATGTCATACAGTAAAAAGATTTCCCACCGTTTCACAACGAGAGAGAGAGAGAGAGAGAGAGAGAGAGAGAGAGAGAGAGAGAGAGAGAGGAGAGAGAAGAGAGAGAGAGAGAGAGAGAGAGAGAGAGAGAGAGAGAGAGAGAGAGAGAGAGAGAGAGAGAGAGAGAGAGAGAGAGAGAGAGAGAGAGAGAGAGAGAGAGAGAGAGAGAGAGAGAGAGAGAGAGAGAGAGAGAGAGAGAGAGAGAGAGAGAGAGAGAAGCATTTGGGAGACAGTATCCAGCACTGCAGTGCTCTGCTCTAGCATGTTTACTGTGTTATTGGCGTGTGACCAGGAAGATGTCCAGTGACCCTGGAGATGAACAAATACTTTGATAGACAAGGAGGATGAGAGAGGGGAAGCCAGTGATGGAGAGAGCGAGAGAGAGCAAGGATGAGTGTGTGAGTAGCATTGGGGCTCTGTCTCTTTAAGCTGTTTGCTGCTGCAGAGTGTGTGGGTGCTGCAGCAGAGGCACAGAGAGCTGAGAGAACGAGAGAACACGGAGTCCATCAGCTACAAAACAAGTGAATGAGAGAGAGCGATGCCAGCGGAGGGGTGAGGACAGGTTGAGGGTAGTGGTATGTGTGAGCAGTGAGGAAACGCTTGACGGAGGTGGAGAAGGAGGGAGGGAGAGAGAGGCAAGCTGAGGTGTGAGGGGTAGAGGTGTGTGTGCAGTGTGTGAGGTAAGAGCAGCTAGGTGTGTGTGAGGTGTGTGTGTGTGTACGGGGTGGCAAAGCGAGAGGCGGACGAGGTGCTGGTTCGGAGCGTGGCACAGCTGGGTGAGTGGTGGCGCTGGGATGGCAGGCACTGGGGGGGCTGGCGAACCGGCAGCCCTCGGACCGACAGGAAGCCCCTCAGCCGCAGGCAGGAGAGGGGCAGAGGGCACTTGCCGGAGGGAGCTGGCGGCCTGGGGTACAGGACGGTGCCAGCGGGGTGGTGCCATGCTCCCAGCCGGACACAGGTAGCGCCGTTGATGGTGGGGCGGGGGGTAGAGGAGGGGGAGGGAGAGTTGGAGGCAGGGGAGAGAGGTGAGGGTGTAAGCCAGTTGAGAGCTTCTCAATCCTTGTCTCTGCATCTGACGGCTGAGGTGGGGGGTGAGGGAGAGGGTGAGGTGGGGGGTGAGGATGGCGATATGGGCAGTGCGTGTTTCGGTCAGGTTTCCAGGCGTCTGGGGAGGCTGTTACGGCGCCTGCCTAAGTCTCGCTCCTGGAGTGACGGACTACGGATGCTCCGCAGAACCAGTTCCCATGGATCACTCATCACCTCTTCCTCAGGTATGGAGAGAGGGAGGGAAGAGATGAGAGGAGGGGAGGAGTAGAGGGTAGAATAGAGCTCCTCCAATGGTTTTCTCAATGAATGCATCCCTTTCTCAGGTCTGGAGAAGGAGGAAGGAGGGAGATGGGAGGAGAGGAAGAAAGAAAGAGAAGAGGGGGTGGAGAGGAGTGTCAGAGAGTAAGATGAGTGGAGAGGAGTGTCAGAGAGTAAGATATGGTAGATAGAGAACAGATAGCAGAAGATAAAAGGAGAGAGGAATGAGAGGAAGATAGAGGTGGTGGGTAGGGGTATTGTTACATTGTGGCACAGAGTAGAGAAGGACATCTCTGCAATGACCCCTTTAACTCCTGTATACTGTTACTCAGAATCTCTCTCTCTTTGTCTTTCCCCTATCTCCCCCAGTCTATCTCTCTGATCTCTCTCTCCCTCTCTATTGTGTTGTGTTTACGGGTGGGGATGAATAGAGGGATATAGACAGACAGTCATCAACACAGTGGAGCTTCTGGAACTCTCTCCCAAACAGGGAATAGGAAGTACGTACACACACACACACACACACACACACACACACACACACAGTTCACTTAACCAACTCGGCTACACTACACTCCATATTTCTCCCGATAGATGACTCTGAAAATCGAAATCATTCGATGATAAATGTGTTCTTATAAACCTAATCTGTAATCTGAGGGGACGATCCTATAAAACAAGATTATAGACGTCTGCCTGTGCTCTGTTGTGGGAATATGATATTAGAGCTGACTATTTAGGGGCCTGGAATGGAGTTTAGCATCGATCCTAGCGTGATTGTTCACAGAGAGGGAAAGACTGACGCAGTTGTGTCCAGTGATAAATACAGAGTGGGTATACAGTGTAACACAAGGAGAAAATGCTGTCTGCACAACGGTAGGAAAAAGACTGGAGGCTGCAGAGACAGATTTATACATTAACATAGTGAAAGAAGAAATTGGACTGAAGTGTTTGTCTGCGTGTGCACATGCATTTGTGAGTGTGTGTACCATTTATCTCAATGGTGAGTGTCTTCTTCTAGGCCTGTCTGTGAAGGGCTGATAAGGTCCTGACCAAACATCAATCAGCTTATCAAAGGGACTAGAACACGTCACTACATCTGTGTGATGTCACAGCCCTCCCTTCACCAATCAGCAGTGGACCAGCTAGTCCCTCTAGAGCAGGGCTGGGCAACTTTGATGGGGGTGGGGACCACAAAATATCTGAACTCATCATGAGGGGATGCAGTGGCTCGCTGTCAAAGCTGCAAAGCTGTCATCAAGGCAAAGGGTGGCTATTTGAAGAATCTCAAATATAAAATATATTTAGATTTGTTTAACACTTTTTTGGTTACTACATGATTCCATATGTGTTATTTCATAGTTATTATTATTTTGTCTGGGCCCCGTTTTTGGAAATTGGTCCATGGGCCTACAAAAGGGGGGCCGCCAGTTGTCCAACCCTCCTCTAGAGAGTCATATCTATCAGGGCTAGTGGAGCAGTTGAAATAGCTCATATAACCGCACTTTAGGTGTAGAGCATAAAGAGCTTATTTAGATTAAAGCGGTTCCTTTTCTACATCATCTTAGATCATTGTATCAAAACATGTAATTAGCCTATCTGAAATGAGTCGTTCTTACTGGCTGACTTCTCTTCTCCTCTAGCTGTCATTGTCACGATTCTGTATAGTACGGCTTCTGTGTTGAACTAACTAACTGACCAAGAGGACGGGTGGAATCCCCTCATCTTCCAGCCCCAAAGTTCCCTATACCTCCCTCGCTGTCCCCCACTCTGCCTTAGCAATAGAAATGTGTTGACTTTCTGTTTCTGTTGTTGTCTCTAGTGTCCTCCTGTCGAGGGCCAGGAGTTTTTTTCTTCTTCAGGAAAACCTCCTGACCTCCTGTCTCTGAGTGTGTTAGTGTATTTCTCTCGTTGGACTGCTACTTCCTCTGCCCGGCCACGCTGGTTATATTTGGTGTGTGTGGGTGGCACAGGCCTGACAGAGCGATTGTGTGTGTTTGTGTGTGCATCGTGTGATTATCACCTTCCGAAATGCGCCCTAGCAAAATCACCTCTCATCCATTCTTTCAGACCTCTCATAACATCTCTCTTTCATTGGCTAGCTCTAGTTCTCTCAGAATCTCCCCCCTCTGTGTGATTGGTTAGCTGAGTGTTCAGGGTGTCACTCTGCTGTGTGTGGTGTCAGCTGTAGACAAGCACACAGATGTGTGTGACTGTGTGATGTGTGTGTGTTCTGTAAGATAATGTCCCGGCCTTCTCTCCTCTGTTGCCTGGGAGACAGGGACAGTTCTGTGTTTTGGTTTGGCCTAGTCCCTTCTGTTGCCTAGGAGACAGGGACAGTTCTCTGTTTTGGTTTGGCCTAGTCCCTTCGGTTGCCTGGGAGACAGGGACAGTTTTCTGGTTTGGTTTAGCCTTGTCTCTTCTGTTGCCTGGGAGACAGGGACGGTTCTGTGTTTTGGTTTGGCCTAGTCCCTTCTGTTGCCTAGGAGACAGGGACAGTTCTGTGTTTTGGTTTGGCCTAGTCCCTTCTGTGTGAGCTGAAGCCTATAAGAAATGTAAAAGGAAGGAAGTAGGATGGAAGGTGGGAGGGATAGGGTGAGGAGAGGGAGGTAGATTCAGATTGGTGTTACTGGATCCAGAACACATATACACACACACACACACACACACACACACACACACACACACACACACACACACACTGGAGCTTCAAAGGGGGATAGCAGCAGGTTTTGGTTCAGCTTATGGGTTAGGGTTTGTTGGTGTAGGCTGGGCCAGAGCACGAGCTGTTTATTCAGGCTGTATCCAGGCTGGGTGAGCGGCCAGTGGCCATGTGATGTATGTGAGGGAGAGAGATGCAAGAGGTGTGGTGGAAGGTGTGTTTGTGTGTGTGTGTGACTGCAGCAGTGCTACACAGAGAGACAAGGCCGGTCTCAAGGTTATAAAGGTTACAGCCTCCGGCACCAGCTGCTCTAGAAAGCAGCAGAAAAAATCTGAGAGGAAAGGAGGGAGGGGAGAGAGAGAGGGGTGTCAGCATAAAATGTCCTGGCGATTGTCAGGAGAGAGAGTGAAGAGAGAGAGAGAGAGAGAGTCTTTGAAAGAGGCATCGGTGTTTCCCCTCATTCCTAAAAGCCCCCCTGAGTTCCAGATACTGCAGGGGATTCTACAGCTCTGACCACAGCACGGCTCAAGGAAGTAACACACTGCACCATAGTGTTCTGTCTCTATAGGGGAAGGGATTATTCAGAACCCAAGAGAAAGGAGAGGGAGCAAGAGAGAGGTTATATGAGTTGTGCTGTGAGGTCCAGTGTTCCAGTCGTGTGACTGTAGGGGAAGTGAGGTTCAGTACAGTAACAGTAAGGGAAGTGACTCTGTAGACGGACTGCTTGTTTGACAAGGAGGAGATTCCCTCTGTTGGCTGGGGGAGTTAAGAGCTCAGAGCCTCAGGGAGGACTGACTGTGGAGCGTGTGAGCGCTCAGGAATACTCACTGTGTGTGTGTGTGTGTGTGTGTCTGTCTGCGTGTGCAACGCTCTTTAGGAATGCAGACAGACTGACAGGTTCCTCTGTAAACTGTGTGGACCTCCAGTGCACCTGAACAGACAGTGATCTTTGCCAATATGAACACTAGAGACATGGTGTCTGTTTGAGCAGTTAGCAGCAGATCACACACACTCTGTTAGCTCTCAGAAGTTTCACACTTTAATGAAGACTTCAAAACCTTAAACTCTCATCAGTATCATTAACCTGAAGTTGTGTGTGTGTGTGTGTGTGTGGTGTGTGTGTGTGTGTGTCAAATCAAATTTGATCGGTCACACGCTTCGTAAACAATAGGTGTAGACTAACAGTGAAATGCTTACTTATGGGCCCATCCCAACAATGCAGAATAAAAAATACAAAAATACAAACATTATAATAATAGCAAAATAGTAACACAAGGAATAAATACAAAATGAGTAACGATAACTTGGCTATATACACGGGGTACCAGTACCGAGTCGATGTGCAGGGATATGAGGTAATTGAGGTAGATATGTACACATACTGTAGGTAGGGTTAAAGTGATTGGCAACTGGATAGATAATAAACAGTAGCAGTAGAGTATGTGATGAGTATGGAAGTGGGTGAGTGTGTGTGTGGCGACAGTGTGCCTGTGTGTACGTGTTATGTGTGAGTGTGTCTATGTTGGAGTGTCAGTGTAAGCATGTGTTAGTGTGTGTGCATAGCAGAGAGAACAGTATATGACTTCGGTGGCTGGAGTCTTTGACAGTTTTTAGGGCCTTTCTCTGACACCGCCTGGTATAGTGGTCCTGGGTGTCAGGGAGTTTGGCCCCAGTGATGTACTGGGCCGTACGCATTACCTTCTGTAGTGACTTGCGGTCGGATGCCAAGCAGTTGCCATACCAAGCAGTGATGCAGCCAGTCAAAAGGCTCTCAATGGTTCAGCTGTATAGCTTTTTTGAGGTTCTGAGGGCCCATGCCAAATCTTTTCAGCCTCCTGGGGGGGAAGAGGCGTTATCGTGCCTTCTTCACAACTGTGTTGGTGTGTGTGGACCATGTTAATTCCTTAGTGATGTGGACACCGAGGAACTTGAAGCTCTCGACTTGCTCCACTACAGCCCCGTCGATGTGGATGAGGGCCATGTGGATGCTCGACCCTCTGTTTCCTGTCGTCCACGATCAGCTCCTTTTTCTTACTGACGTTGAGGGAGAGGTTGTTGTCCCGGTACCACACTGCCAGGTCACTGACCTTCTCCCTATAGGCTGTCTCATCATCGTCAGTGATCAGGCCTACCACCGTAGTGTCATCAGCTAACTTAATGATGGTGTTGGAGTCGTGCGCTGCCACACAGTCGTGGGTGAACAGGGAGTACAGGAGGCGACTAAGCACACACCCCTGAGGGACCCCGTGTTGAGGGTCAGTGTGGCTGATGTGTTGTTGCCTACCATCAACACCTGGGGGCGGCCCGTCAGGAAGTCCAGGATCCAGTTGCAGAGGGAGGTGTTCAGTCCCAGGGTCCTGAGCTTAGTGATCAGCTTGGAGGGCACTATGGTGTTTAATACTTAGCTGTAGTCAATGAACAGCATCCTCACATAGGTGTTCCTCTTATCCAGGTGGGAGAGGGCAGTGTGGCGTGCCGTAGAGATAGCGTCATCTGTGGATCTGTTGGGGTGGTATGCAAATTGGAGTGGGTCCAGGGTGTCTGGGATGATGGTGTTAATGTGAGCCATGACCAGCCTTTCAAAGCATTTCATGGCTACAGATGTGAGTGCAACGGGGCGATAGCCATTTAGACAGGTTACCTTGGCTTTCTTGGGCTCAGGGACTATGGTGGTCTGCTTGAAACATATAGGTAATACAGACTGGGTCAGAGAGAGGTTGAAAATGTCAGTGAAGACACTTGTCAGCTGGTCAGCGCATGCTCTGAGTACGCATCCTGGTAATCTGTCTTGCCTGGCGGCCTTGTGAATGTTAACCTGTTTAAAGGTCTTACTCACATCGACTACGGCGAGCGAGATCACACAGTTGTCCAGAACAGCTGGTGTTCTTATGCATGGTTCATTGTTGCTTGCCTTGAAGCGAGCATAGAAAGTATTTAGCTGGTCCGGTAGGCTCGCGTCACTGGGCAGCTCGCGGCTGGGTTTGCCTTTGTAATCTGTGATAGTTTGCAAGCCCTGCCACATCCGACAAGTGTAAGAGCCGGCGTAGTAGGATTCGATCTTAGTACTGTATTGACGCTTTGCCTGTTTAATGGCTCGTCAAAGTGTCCTTGAAAGTGGCAGCTCTAGCCTTTAGCTCAGTGCCGATGTTGCCTGTAATCCATGGCTTCTGGTTAGGATATGTACATAAAGTCACGGTGACACAGATGTGGTAAAGTCCTCAATGTTATCAGATGAATCCCGGAACATATTCCAATCTGTGCTAGCGAAACAGTCCTGCAGTTTAGCATCCGCTTTATCTGATGACTTCGGTATTGAGCGCGTCACTGGTACTTCCAGTTTGCTTGTAAGCAGGAGGATTTAGTTATGGTCATATTTGCCAAATGGAGGGTAGGGTAGAGCTTTATATGCATTTCTGTGTGTGGAGTAAAGATGGGAATCGAACCCACAACCCTAGTGTTGCAAACGACATGCTCTACCAACTGAGCTACATCCCTGCCGGCCATTCCCTCCCCTACGCTGGGCCAATTGTGCACCGCCCCATGGGTCTCCCGGTCGCGGCCGGCTACGACAGAGCCTGGATTCGAACCAGGATCTCTAGTGGCACAGCTAGCACTGCGATGCAGTGTCTTAGACCACTGCGCCACTCACAGTTCTTCAGGTCCCGTTGATAGGATAGTCTGGAATGGAGCTCATCCAGTTTGTTCAGTGACTGTACGTTCACCAAATGAACGGAAGGTAGATGCAGTTTATTTGCACGCCTGCGTAGTTTCCAGTGGTGTAAAGTACTTAAGTAAAAATACTTTTAAGTACTAATTAAGTAGTTTTTTGGGGGATCTGTACTTTACTATTTATATTTTTGATTATTTTTACATTTACTTCACTACATTCCTAAAGAAAATAATGTACTTTTTACTCCATACATTTTCCCTGACACCCAAAAGTACTCGTTACATTTTGGATGCTTAGCAGGACAGGAAAATGGTCCAATTCACACACTTATCAAGAGAACATCCCTGGTCATCTCTACTGCCTCTGATCTGGCAGACTCACTAAACACAAATGCTTCATTTGTAAATTATGTCTGAGTGTTGGAGTGTACCCCTGGCTATCCGTAAATTAAAAAACACGAAAATACCGTCTGGTTTGCTTAATATAAGGAATCTGAAAGGATTTATACTTTTACTTTTGATACTTAAGGGTATTTTAGCAATTACACTTATTTTTTATACTTAAGTATATTTAAAACCAAACCCTTTTAGACTTTTACTCAAGTAGTATTTTACCGGGTGACTTTCACTTTTACTTGAGTCATTTTCTATCTTTACTTTTACTCAAGTATGACAATTGGGTACTTTTTCCACCACTGGTAGTTTCATCAGTATGCCCGCACGTTTGCCTCTTTTGCGGCATCGCTTGCCTTTTCGACTCCCAGGGATTTGGGCCTTGTCCGGAGTAAGCAGAACATCCACAGCTGCTGTCTCGTTGAAGTAGAAGTTGTCGTCCAAATCGAGGTTAGTGATCGTTGTTCTGATGTCCAGAAGCTGTTTTCGATCATAGGAAATGATGGTGGAGACATGATGTACAAAAAAGTAAAGAGCTTTTCATCCTCTGTCGTTTCAGTTTGACAGCTTTTCCCTTATTTATTTTCCCTGAGGGGATTTCCAACTGCCACTGTCCCTACTGAAGTGAGGGTTTGGAAACCCCCAATTCTTTCTTTGAGGTTTGATGTGTCTGATGTGGGCTTTTTCAGGTAAATCCTGTGAGAAACTTGAAGGCCCTGTGTTGCAGTCTTACTGTCCTATCTACAGAGGAGGAGCGAGAGGGAGGGAGTGAAGGGTGAGAGAGGAGGGGAAGGAAGGAAGGAAGGAAGGAGAGGGGGAGAAGTAGAGAGAGGGAGGAAGTGTCTGTCAGTGTGAGGTAATCAATAGTTTTGCTCAAACTAGCCAATCAGGCTTCCCGCTTAAGCACTCAGGCTCCATCCTCACTGCAGATAGAGGATATTGACTACATTATCAGCTCTCTGCACCCACTGCCGTCTCTCTCCCTCTTCCTCATCTCCCCCACTCCTCTTTCCCTCCCTTCCTCTCTCTCCTCTGCCATGGATTTTCCCTTGCGTCCAGTCTAGTGAGACAATACTCAAGGAGCCAGACAATCTCAGCACATCTCTGTGTCTGTAACCCGAGATGCTCTGTGTGTGACCAGGGTTGGACAAGGCAATACGGAGGGGAGGAGTGGGGATGAGGGGGTAGGAAGGCATGGGCGTGTTTGTGATGACCAAAAGAGGGTACAGTATGATTTTGGATTTTTATTCAGATCCACATTAGCTGCTGAAGAAGCAGCAGCTGTTCTTCCTGGGGTACAAACAGAACATGACCAAATACAGAACACTAATGGACAAGAACAGCAACACACATTTAAACTAAGAACACCATGACCAAAGAACAACACGACTACTTAAAATAACAAGAAGAAGAAAGAGAAAACAAAGAAAAACAAATACATTTAAAATACTAAGAATAATGTGTGTAGTGTGTGTGTAGAGTGTGTGTGTGTAGAGTGTGTGTGTGTAGAGTGTGTGTGTGTAGAGTGTGTGTGTGTAGAGTGTGTGTGTGTGTGTAGAGTGTGTGTGTGTAGAGTGTGTGTGTGTAGAGTGTGTGTGTGTAGAGTGTGTGTGTGTAGTGTATGTGTGTGTGTGTGTGTGTGTGTGTGTGTGTGTGTGTGTGTGTGTGTGTGTGTGTGTGTGTGTGTGTGTGTGTGTAGAGTGTGTAGAGTGTGTCTCTTCACAGTCCGCGTTGCTCCTTGAGGTGTTGTTTTATCTGTAAGTCTGCATCCTGCGCAGATTAGCAAAGTCAGGAGGGCAGACAGAGAGATGGACTGACAGACAGATGCTGGGCGATGGAGGGAGGGACATACAGTATGTTTACTGTGCAGCTCTGGGTAGGTGGTAGAGGTGGGAAGTATTGGGGGACGGGGAAGAGATAGTAAGTAAATGAATAAAGGTTATAGGGAGGCGGGTGTGGGGGGCTTAGGAGGTAGGGGGACTTGGCGTAGAGGGGATGGGAAGTGCTAGGGGTCAGGGGGTACGTGGGTAGAGGGGTACAGTGCAGGCAGTAGGGGGTCGACAGCAGAGGGGTTTAGACGATAATGACCCTAATGAATAGGGGGTTGAGGGTTTACTCACTAATAGTCCTAACATGTGTTCTGGGGGTCTTAACAGGACCTCATGGAGGGCTCCGGGGGGCTTTGAGTCCTGTAATTCTCTCTGAGCCTGTTGGGGGCATTTAACTGTGTTCCCCCTCGGCGCTGCAGAGACATACAGGCTGTCACTCATAGCTGCGTTCAGCTGCGTTCAGGCTGCGTTCAGGCTGCGTTCAGGCTGTGTTCAGGCTGCTTAGCTGAAGTTAGGAGTGTGTCTTCATTCTCTTCCTACTGTGTCTTTGTCTGCACTCCCAGCTGGTCTCTTCATAATGCAACACTTTATCAACAACAAGGTGTGCCGTGTGTTTATGTGTGTGTGTGTTTTGTGTGTGTACAGTATGTGTGTACAGTATATGTACAGTGTGTGTGTGAACATTATCAGTGTGGGAATAAGGCGAACCCTAAGGTTGAACCTCAGGCCTGGTGTCTTTCAGTCCTCCCCTGTTGACAGCAGTATATCAGAAAATCTAATCAAAACAAATGTATTTGTCACATGCTTCGTAAACAACAGGTGTAGACTAACAATGAAATGCTTACTTACGGGTTATTTTCCAACAATGCAGAGTTAACGATAAAGATATATTTTTGTATAAAAAATAGAAATAGTGACTGGGGACTACAGTAAGCTTCCTAACAATGTGACAGGTGAAATTAAGAAGGCAATGTTCTTTATCTCCTAACATATTGCACAAGTTGACTGCAGGTATTTACGTAAAAAGTAGCTACAAATATTCAAATGTATACAAAAACATCAAATAAATACTGTAGTTTCAACAGTATTGAAAAACCATCCCGTGGCTTTTTCCAAATACCCCGGTATATGGTATATATGGTATACCGCCCAAGCCTAATTAGTTTTATAAACCACATCAACGCTCTAACCACCCTTAGCGGCATTGGCAGAAAGCAGATGTTTCTGGTTTTCAGGGATACAGTATTTTCAACCTAACTTGCGTTTCCCCTGAAGAACAGAAGTGGGGACTCCGCTCAGGCGTCTTTCTACGCCTGCTACGTTAGGTTACGTTTAAACAAACAGGCTTAAACGGATCCTTATTATGGGAAGATTGACCGATCAGTGCAGCACTTAGCTCAGACATACCCTGGTGAATGGTGGAGTGAGGTCCTGTCTGCCTGATTGTAATGGGACAGGCTGATAGGGTGTCACTAACAATGAGGGGTGAGATGTAAAAAGGATGACAGGATGGGAGAGTCTCTCCTCCCAAAACGCATTTCCCCTCTCTGCGTGTTTGGGTTGGCCTTCTCTCTCTCTCTCTCTCTCTCTCTCTCTCTCTCTCTCTCTCTCTCTCTCTCTCTCTCTCTCTCTCTCTCTCCTCTCTCTGCCCTATATTTCCATCAACACTGAGTCTCTATCTCTTCCCCAGACACCTCCCTCCTATCAGCAAGGCATCCGTCCCTCACACTCACTCATCGGTCAGGCTCTTACAGAGAGGATTCGTTGCCTTAGTTACCGTGCTGCCCTGTAGCCTTCTAATTTTGTGTAGCCTCTGATTAAATGAGCTGGTGGGAGAACAGTGTCCCAATACAGTTACATTGCCTCTTCTCCTCCCTTTATGACCTCAGATCTGAAGACACTCTGGAGTGGCAGTCTTTTCTATGTGTAGGCTGTTTTGCTGTACTCTGCCCTCACTACCTGTGAGATGTTAGCTCTATACCACCCTCTAGTGACATCTGTGCAATAATACAACAGATAGAGCATCCACTGATTCACTTCAGTGAAGAGAAACCTGTAAATCAACCACTACAGTTGTTATGTACAGAGAGCAGCCTCTAGGTGGAGCCACATGAACACAGAGCTCTCAGGCAGATCTCTCAATGAAATGTGAAATTCACAACAGCAGATTAGATTAGATAATATCAGCCTGAAATATTGTGAAAATGCATGTTGAAACTGTTGGGAGGTACGTGAAATATTTAATCTTAGTTTGGATTGGATTGGTGTGTGTCTTGTCATTGTTAGATTGATATTGTGTGTGTGTGTGTGTGTGTGTGTGTGTGTGTGTGTGTGTGTGTGTGTGTTATTGGAAAACGTGTGTTGTTGAGGATCTTCTCTCACTCCTCTGCTCTGAGAGAAAGACATAGGTTTCTGACTGCTGGCTACATGATTAGTATGTGACTCCTCAATAGACTCACATTACCCATTACCCCAGAACAGTGCGCTCGCAGACTGTCACCATTACAGTACGCCACACAAGGACAAGGGTGATACTAACGGTCAAACAGTCCAAGGAAAATGCTTTATCATTGCTGCTCTCTAACTGGTGCCCTGTGTGTGGACCCAGTCATTGATTGGTCTGTTTATGTGTCCGTCAGACTGCAGCTACACCTGTCACCTGGAGTGTGAGGGGCGGGTCCAGCTGGACTGCAACCAGAGAGACAGCAACCCACAGGAAACTCCATCTCCCAGAAGACACTGCTCCACGCCTCCTCAGTACAAGGTGAGACAGACCTAGAGCTAAATGAATCAGGTGTATACTGGTTATTAGGTGTACTGTGGGGGTTGTTGTAGGTCACAAGCTGTTTGACAGGATGCTGCTGGTCATGTTGGCTGTGAAGCACTTGAGCTGCAGACATACAGAAAGTCAATGCAGCAGAGGAGGACACGCACACGTGCACACGTGCACACACACACTCAGGAGACAAAGACCTAACATCCACTCAATCACTATAGATTTTCCACTATTGATCCACTATTCTTGTGAGCGTGGAGCAGTGCTCTGCAGCGTCAGGAGATTACCCTCTGTTCCTTTAGCCTATATCATCCCTGCTTTATATCTGGCTGTCATTCTGGCTGTTCCTCTCTCAGTGATGGGGTGTGTGGTAGTGTTTGGGTTGTGATTTTCAGTCGATTCATTTTGTTGAGTTCGAGGTTGTTATTTAACTAATAGGGATTCTCCTGAGGCAAAGTTTTCCTTTTCACACATTCAGAACCCCATTCTCCTCTCTCTCTCTCTCTCTCTCTCTCTCTCTCTCTCTCTCTCTCTCTCTCTCTCTCTCTCTCTCTCTCTCTCTCTCTCTCTCTCTCTCTCTCTCTCTCTCTCTCTCTCTCTCCCACATTCACTTATTCATTCATTTATTCGATGATTTGGAGTCAAGATGTTCTCTGAGCAGATATGTCTATATGTCATGCCCCTCACATCTGTAACTCATAGTGCCCATCCCCTTCTCTCCACCTCTGCTGTCTACTCCTTCCCTCTGCTCTCCCCTCTCCCTGCTCTCCCACCCCTTCTCTCCTCTTCCCCCCCTGCTCTCCCCTCCCTCTGCTCTCCCCTCCCACCCCTTCTCTCCTCTCCTCTCCCTTTCCCCTGCTCTCCCCTCCCCCTGCTCTCCCCTCCCACCCCTTCTCTCCTCTCCCCTCCCCTGTTCTCCCCTCCCACCCCTGCTCCCCTCCCCTGCTCTCCTCTCCCCTCCCCTGCTCTCCCCTCCTCTCCCCCTCCCCTGCTCTCCCCTCCCCTGCTCTCCCCTCCCACCCCTTCTCTCCTCTCCCCTCCCCTGTTCTCCCCTCCCACCCCTGCTCCCCTCCCCCTGCCTCTCCTCTCCCCTCCCCTGCTCTCCCCTCCTCTCCCCTCCCCTGCTCTCCCCTCCTCTCCCCCTCCCCCTGCTCTCCCATCCCTCTGCTCTCCCTCCCACCCCTTCTCTCCCCTCCCCCTGCTCTCCCCTCCCCTGCTCTCCCCTCCCTCTGCTCTCCCCTCCCTCCCCTTCTCTCCCCTCCTCCCTGCTCTCCCCTCTCACCCCTTCTCTCCCCTCCCCCTGCTCTCCCCTCCCTCTGCTCTCCCCTCCCTCTGCTCTCCCCTCCCTCCCCTTCTCTCCCCTCCTCCCTGCTCTCCCCTCTCACCCCTTCTCTCCCCTCCCCTGCTCTCCCCTCCCACCCCTTCTCTCCCTCCCCTGCTCTCCCCTCCCTCTGCTCTCCCCTCCCCCTGCTCTCCCCTCCCCTGCTCTCCCCTCCCTCTGCTCCCCCTCCCCTCCCCCTCCTGCTTCCCCTCCCTTTCCCCCCTCGCTCCCCTCTCTAAGGGCTGTTAGCGTAAGTGCTAGCGGTAGCGTCAGTCCTCATCTCTTCAGACCCCAGTCTCTCTGCCTAGGGGGCCATATGCTCAGTCATTAGCCTAGCCGTAGCCTTACCCCAGCCTTCCTGGCTGCGCTGTCTCTGTGAGTCTGGGAGAAGAGCAGACCATGGGGAAAGTGGGGGAGACAGCCCTGCAGAGAGCTAAACTCCTCCTCATCCCCCCAGAGCTACTCCAAACATTCCCCGGCCTTCTGTCTGACCTGCCACAGAATTAATCTGCTGTGTGTGTGCATGTTGCTGTGCCCTCTGTGTCAGTCTCTCAGGGTGTGTATGCTCTTTGTGTTTATATAACCTCTCTTTTGAGGACAGACACTGTGCTTTAGCAAACAAGCTGCTTTAGTTAGCTGTGTGTGGTATAGTGGCCATACAGGGTTGTGAGTGCAGGAAGTCTTGTCGGTCACATGATGAGGGCCATACTCTTGGTAACGTTGTTGGTCTCTGTGAGCACAGCTATATTAGCTGTCTGTCTGTATTCACTGACTTCCTCTGCCTGTAGTATAGTCTACTACACACACGCACCCAAACACAGAAACCAGAAAAGGCTTTCTCACTTCCTGCTTTCGTGCTAGCACAATCAAATCTCCTTGATTAGCTTTTGAGGTCATAAATATTTGCAGGTGTTCACACACTCACACACACACGCAAACACACATACACACACACACGCACGGTCACAATCATGCACAAATGCTGTATGAAGTAGAACTGTGTCTCCCTCTCAAATTAATATCTAGCCTTTTCTGAGTTGAGTGTGTAATGTGTATATGTGTGAACATGTGAAGAGTTTCATTTACATTTGACATTTTAGTCATTTAGCAGAAGCTCTTATTCAGAGCGACTTACAGTAAGTGCATTCATCTTAAGCTAGCTAGGTGAGACAACCACATATCACAGTCAAATATACAGGATACGAACATTCAATTCCAGCTAAACAATGTGTATATATAGTGTTTTGTAAAGAAACATATTTTACACATCTTTAAAATCTGTGAATTAAAAATCAGAGAACAGTAATATTTTACACACATATGAAGCAATCCTTTCTGATGAAAAAACACGTGAAAAATTGGTGGATGTAGTGTTTTGGAAATAAAGTCTTCATGTGTAAATCTGTGCCTATGTGTTTCTGTTGTGATTCACTCTATGGTCTCAAAACACACTCTGACACTGCCTAGAGTGGGCCGGATAACACACACACACACATCTCCCTCATTGTTTTTAGCTAGTGAGATAACCCAGCACGCCTCCAGTAAGGAGCCAGCAACTATAGCCATGCCAAATACCACACTGATACCAGGGATCACACACACACACACACACACACACTTTGATCTGCTGTCACACATGCCAAGCGTGGGAGAAAGAGAAGGAGTGAATGAGAGAAATAGAGTGAGAGAATATCAAGGGGGTGACCTTGTAAACGTCACTAGAGTAAAAAAAAAAAAAAGATTCCTTATCAGAGTGTGGTGCTCAAGTAGTATATAACTGTAAAAGTGAGAAGGAGCACAGTGATACGTGCCTGTGTGTTAGCTTAGGCCGGCAATGGAGGGACAGTTGATTATCTCTGTAACCTGGAGTCATGTTAAACTATTTTCTGGTGTGTGCAGGCTACTCAGTGTTTTGACCTCCAGCCAGACTCAGTGGCTGGAATGGGCTTCAGAGCTGGAGGAGTACACTATTACTGTACTATAGAGATGATTAGAGAAGACAGCTCTCATCTCAAGGGCCTTCTTCCTCTTCTACTCCCTACTCTCTCTCTCTCTCTCTCTCTCTCTTCTTATTCTTCTCTGCCTCCCTCTCCCTCTTTCTCTTTCTTTCTTTGGTGCTTACACCAGCAGAGATCAATCCCCTTTTCGCCAATACCTCCACAGAGTCAATGTGTCTCATTGAGTGAGACTGGAGCCTAATTCACTGGGCTTTATCGACTCTGGCCTGGTGGGGGGCTGAAATAGAATGGGGGGGGCTGGTCTGTCAATGAGCTCCTCTTATTTCCCCCTACCACCCACTGTCCCCTTTGTCCCCCTCCACAGTGATGATGGTAATGGTGTTGAATCTGTCATCATCTGATACTGACCTGACAGACAGGCAGTTCTCTGTCTGTCTGTGGTTACCACTGGAGAGAGACAGACAGCTCTCTCAACAATCTATCAGAATCTAATCAACCTCTGACATGGGAGATGGACAGGCTCCATCTCTTTAATGGAGGATCTTCCTCCTCTGACAGAACAGCCTCCCTCTCTCTGAAAGACTGACAGAGTCCACCTGATCAGCCGTCTGTCAATCTAATGTGTTAATGATTAAGTTGGTTGGGATTTAGAAAAAAGGCTGTAGCTAGATATTGCTCTCTGACACACTGTCACGAACGTCGTATGAAGGAGTGGACCAAAGCGCAGCGTTAGTAGCGAACATACTTGCTTTATTTAATTAAAGCATACACACGAAATAACAAAACAATAAACGACTCGTGAAGTCCTCAGTGACAATGACCGAACACGGAACAAAAACCCACAAACACAAAGTGAAACACAGACAGTTAAATATGGCTCCCAATCAGAGACAACCAGCACACAGCTGACACTCGTTGCCTCTGATTGGGAGTCACTCAGTCAAACATAGAAATAAACAACCTAGAACACCCAACATAGAAACAGAAAACATAGAATGAACACACCCTGGCTCAACATAATGAGTCCCAGAGCCAGGGTGTGACACACACATGCACACACGCGCACACGCGCACACGTTTTGTTGTTCTAAACTCGTGGGGACCTAAAATTGATTTCCATTCAAAATCCTATTTTACTTAACCGTAACCGTAAACATTAACCCCTGACCCTAACCCTAGTTCTAACCCAAACCTAACCCCTAAGCTTAAAATAGCCTTTGTCCTCATGGGGACGTGGGAAATGTCCCCCAAGGGAGAATTTTCCTTGTTTTACTATCCTTGTGGGGACATTTGGGGATTTTAGGTCCCCACAAGGATAGAAGCACCAACCCACCCACCCACTCTCTCACACACACACACACACACACACACACACACACACACACACACACACACACACACACACACACACACACACACACACACACACACACACACACCCTTGTCATAGGGAGGGCCAGGGCCAGAGGGCAGAGGTCCTCATCTCTGACCCCTGGGGAATAATCACTTGACCTCCACGCTTGGTTTCTCCTGGAACCCACAGGCAATATTAATGCTGTGTCTATACCCAATGCTTACAATTCCTCTTTATGGAATTAGACCTAAGATGAATTTCTAGATGAGTATCTTCATCACCCCCTGTATATAGCCTCCCTACTGTTATTTTATTTTACTGCTGCTCTTTAATTATTTTTTACTTATCTATCTTTTACTTAACACTTTTTTTAATTTTCTTTAAAAAACTGCATTGTTGGTTAAGGGCTTGTAAGTAAGCATTTCACTGTAATGTCTACACCTTTTGTATTCGGCGCATGTGGCAAATAAAAATTGATTTGTTTGTGTGTGTGCGTGCGTGCATCTGTTGGTGTGTTTATTAGCATGTTCATAAGAGTGTATAATGCCGTTCTAATGCAGTAGTAAACAGAAGGGCAAAATGATCAGTGCTCTGCTCTCCTCTGGGTCATTCTAAATGTGGAGGTTTATCTCATACAGCAGCAGTAGCAGCACTAAGGCAGAGCACAGCAGATATTACTGTGGCTTCCTGCTCATGCATATCAGGTGTTATGAGCTATGAGACCGCATCTCTCTCTCTCTCTCTCTCTCTCTCTCTCTCTCTCTCTCTCTCTCTCTCTCTCTCTCTCTCTCTCTCTCTCTCTCTCTCTCTCTCTCTCTCTCTCTCTCTCTCTCTCTCTCTCTCTCTCTCTCTCTCTCTCTCTCTCTCTCTCTCTCTCTCTCTCTCTCTCTCTCTCTCTCTTTATTTATTTTTCCCCATTAGAGGAAGTGGCTGGGCTGAGCAGGGTGCCGTTGCTTGCAGGATGACAGAATAGAGGAGGGGAGGGGAGAAGAGGAGAGGGGGAGTGAGGGGAGGGGGTGTGAGTTGAGGAGAGGAGAGGGAAGGTGAGGAGAGGAGAGGAGAGGGGGAGAGAGGAGAGGAGAGGGGGAGGGGAGGAAATAAGAGGGGGAGTGAGGAGAGGGGGAGTGAGAGGAGGGGGTTTGTGTAGCTCTGCAGAGAGCTCGTAGGCAGGAAACAGACTCAACCACAGATGGCTGAGAGAGAGCAAAACGAACGCTACAGCTTTTCTGCCAGTCTCTGTGAAACAGACAGGAGTGTCTGTGTGTGGCTGCAGAGAAACCTCCGAACGTCAGAAGCCTGCAGCAGCCGAGGTTTCTTCCCAAGAACCAGGGACTACACACACACTGGCACTACAGCACAGGGACACTGCAGCACAGGGACACTGCAGCACATGGACACTGCAGCACAGAGACACTGCTGCCTGCCCTGGAGCCACTGACCTGAACTACAGCTACCGGAGTGTGTGTTTGTGTGTGTGAGGGAGAGAGAGAGAGACTGTCAGAGTAATTGATGTATGAGCATGTGCCTGTATGGGTAAGCAGTAGTAGCCTGCTAGAGTAATTTGTGTGTGTGTGTGTGCACACTCACGGCTCTTATCAGCTGATCAGTACACACAGCTGCAGGGTAGGAGTGGGTTGAGGGGCAGTGTGTGTGTGTCTGTGAGGCATTCTCAGGTGAGCAGTGCTGGAATTGGAGGCTAAGCTTTGATACTCTGACTCTGTGACACCGGCATGTGTGTGTGTGTGATACTGGTGTCAGAGCACACATGACAGGAGGAAGTGACACGTCTCTACTCGCGCTCTCCGATTTCCTGAAGCCTCTCTAGTGGAACGAGGACGCTGGCCGGACCCGAATCTGAGCGGACCTCACCCGCTTCTCACCTCTCTCTTCACCCCTGATCCTGTAGTCCAAGCCTATCTGTATACCTACAGACACAGGACTGTGAACGACCGGCAGTGGATGCTTGTATTGAGGGAACTGAGCAATACTTGGACTGTGAGCTTTAGTGGTGTGTGTGTGTCCGTATACTGACCTTCCGAGGAGGTGGGACTGGCTGTGGATGCATAGTGGATGTGAAGAGCTCTAGGACTGAGCATTGTGAACAGTGAGTGTAGCTGAATGCCTCTACAGACAGAGTATTTCCCCCTTGGGAACAGTCAGATTTTCTCCTGCGGCTCTGCTGGGTGTCTATAGGCAGCCAAGGGCTCGTATTTAACTCCTAAATGACCGGCAGCAACAGCATGAGCAGCGGCTACTGCAGTCTGGACGAGGAGGGCGAAGACTTCACCTTCTTCACCGCAAAGAGCACCTTCTTCCGCCAGCCCAAAAAGCTGGTTAAGGTACGACAGAGATGGAGGGAGGGGTTGTGTCAGTTTTGATGTCAACAACATTCAGCTGAAAAAGGAGAAGCATTGAGTTAAGAGGAAGTAGGCACTAGAGGTCTTCACGGATCCAAAAAGTTGGACCTGTTCTGAAATGGACCTGGGGCTTTGCATAAATATATATTGTTTAATATAGAGACCCGTTCCAAACGGACCCGAGGACAACTAGACCCGTTCCGTATAGACCTGGTCAGATCCAGACCCGATCCGATCCAATCCAAGTGAGGGAAGCAGCAGAAAATTAATTTTTTAAGCTACTTTATTAACCTAATAAAGCTGATAAAGCGTGAGAGGGAGAGCGGTGCCACTCTAGCAGGCGGGGAGGGGCCATACTGTGAACAGGGAGGAAGGAGCGAGAGACGAGAGCCAGCAACCAACCAAGCCAACTTGCGCTATAGTAGACTAATAGCTGCCATAGATAGGTTATTTATAATCAAATATGATTATGTAGTACCTGTCTTGACTGTATCAAACCAGGAGAAGCTAGTTAAGCTAGCTAACGTTAGCTAGCAAGGCTAACTGAGGCTGCAGTGCATGCGCTTTCTAATCCTACAGTTACAAATAACAACAACTCCATTCAGAATAAGTAGCAGCCTACCTGCTGGCTCTTGGTTGTTGTAGCCTATCCATCTCCTTTAACTTTTAATTCCGTCATTTTTAATTTCATCTTCCATTGATTAGATATGTTATAACTTTTGCCACACACGGAGCAAGGTTCTATGGCTGTAGCGTATTGCCGCTTTGATGATTGGCCACCAACAACAACAAGCTGCACGCGCCACACTCCACTCTTGTGAAAAGCAAGAGCAGCAGCATAAATTATCAAATGTTTCTCTACTGCAGCAGTCACGTTCGGATCTGTACGGTCCCTTCCGGACAAGTCAGTTACAATCATATCAGACCAGACCCGTGACATTATATAGAATTTTGGATCCAGACCCTCTCAGGTCCCGGATCGGGTCTCGGATATTTGGGTACAGGTGGATCCGTGAAGACCTCTAGTAGACACACCTCAGGCCTGTTTTACTGTGTGTGTGTGTGTGTGTGTGTGTGTGTGTGTGCATGCGTGTGTGTGTGACAGAAATCCTTCTGCCTGTGTTCCTTCTGTCATAGCATCAAACAGCTATCCACGCAGCCTTGTAGGAGATACACCCTCTAGGCCAGTTTTTCATGGCTTAGATCTGAATGGACTGTATAGGAGCAATATGTTAATGAACCATCAGCCGTTGTCTGTCGTTGTTTCCTTAGTAACAGGATAGTTAGTTACATAGTCACACACCTGTCCTTGATTGTGAGTTTTACTGTAGGTCTCTCTCTCTCTTTCGCTTTCTTTTCCTTTAGTTCAGCTGGTCAAGGTACCCGTAGCAACAGCGGATCTCACTGATTCTGCTTTGAGTTAGAACTCTGCAGGACACACACACATACACACACACTTTCAGTTTTACACAGCGGTGGTACCATCTTCCGCCAGAGTGGGGAATTTTGGGGGCTTGTTTGTCTGTTCATATGAATAGTAATGAATTGTATAATGTAGGACTGTAAATGTGTTGCTGCAGATTTACAGAATAGTAGGTACTACCAGAGCCATGTATTTAAATAAATGGCTCTGGGTTCAACATGTTTGTGCAGAAAATGCCTCCACACTCTACTCTCACATACACACTGGGAGATTGTTCTCAAGGCTTTTAATGGACTGCATTACCTTCTCTCTCACATACACACTCGTACATGCACACACACTCACGCATACACACACACATACACACACACATTGTGGCGTAGGGAGGAAACTGTTGCTGAATAGAACAGAGGGCATAGAGATTCTGTTGTTTTAGAATCAAACGTACACTTACACAGACACTTACACAGACACTTACACAGACACAGACACACACAGAGTCCTTTGTCAGTGTTATCTTAATACCTGCAGTGCCTCTGCTCTCTGGTTTGGAAAGATCACCGTCACAAAATAATTCAGCCCCGGCCCCGTGTTTGTCTGTTTGTTAAGTTTGGGTTGCCAGGGTGGAGACTCTTGTGACCCAAAAACAAAGGACCCAGTCTTAAACCATGACTGAAAGGTACCAATTCCCCATATACTGTAAGAATGATTGCTGTGCTCTAGTACTTCTGTAGGAGCAGTCTCTCTGTACAGGAAAACCACCCTGTCGCCCACTAGCGATTGAATATGAAAAACAGACATGCAAATATACGAAAGCCACAGTCTTCCTGTACTCTCTGACACAATCCATTAGTGTCTGTGTCGCAGGGGCGGACTGGGACTGAAAATCGGCCCTGGCATTTCTAACACATCGGGACATTTTTTCCCCGAGGCCCCCATTATTAGCCCACTAAGGATCATTTTGCGCTAAAAGCCCAAGTTAGACAGGCCCACTGGGCTAAAATTTGTCCAACCCGTCTGACATCTGCCTGAAATGCCAGATGGCCAGTCCGCCCCTGTGTGTGTCATTTTACTCTTCCTGTTGTCTACAATGGTGGCAACCACAGATCTGGAATCAGCTCTCCAAACCCTAACCTTGACCATAATGGAGGAAACCCTACGTCAGGGTCTAGGGGCATTTTCGTCCAACTCCCCAGTCCTTTTATTATTCGTCAGCCATTATATTATTTTTAAATATATATATTTTCTTTAAGACTATTTTCTCCTCTCACACGCTCCTGACTGCATGTGCTGATGCTGCAGGGAGGGGGGTGTTGCCTATGCAACCAAAGACTTGTTTGCTACAATAACTTGCTTGTTTCAGCAAGGAGCAACAAAAACGGCGTCAAGTTAGACCCACATAAACAGACACACACATTTACATGCATTCATAAACTCACTCACTCTCTCTCACAAGCTGAGCGTTAAAGCAGGCTGGTTTATTAGAGCAGGGCTCAGCTCTGGAAATAATTCATAAAGAAAAGAGGATCTCTGCTCCCTCCCTCCCATCCTGATGAGCATATGTATCTGTGTGTGTTTGTATTTGTGTGTGTGTGTGTGTGTGTGTGTGGTTACTGCTGTAGAGCGCTCCCTTGCTCCGAGCTGAACTTTGATGCTGTGGAAATGAATGAATGAATGAATGAATGAATAAAATCCCCACTGTTTATAATTCACACACACACACACACAGAAGTGTCACGCCCTGACTCAGGGGACGGTTATTTGTTGAGTCAGGGTGTGTATATTTCGTGTTGTGTTTATTTCTATGTTTAGTTTCTAGATCGTTTAGATCTATGTTGGCCAGGGTGGTTCCCAATCAGAGGCAGCTGTAGCTCGTTGTCTCTGATTGGGGACCATACTTAGGCAGCCTTTTGGCACCAGTCAGTTGTGGGATCTTGTTCCGTTAAGGTTTGTTTTGTGTAACCTAGGACTTCACGTTGCGTTTGTTTGTTGTTTTGTCGTGAGTTAAGTACTTAATAAAATGTACGCTTATCACGCTGCGCCTTGGTCCTTCTCGTTAATGAGCGATCGTGACAGAAGATCCCACCAAGCCTGGATCAAGCAGCGTGACGAGGAGAGAGGAGGGACTTGGGAGGAGATGAGCGAGAGTCTGGCAAGAGGGATGGAGGCCATGATTACGGGGGAGAGACAAGCCCAAACATTTTTTAGGGGGGGGCTCACGCCGTGGACGATGAGGCAGCAGGAGGCCGCGATAGAGCGGTTCAGCCGTTTAGCAGATGAGGCCGCCAGATTAAGGGGGTCATTGGTGCAGAGGGAGCAGAAGGAAAGTGTAGAGGCACGGCGAGAGGAGCTGGTTAGGCAGCAGAAGGAGCGGGGGTTAATGAAGGAACCCAGTCCCGCTCCTCGCACCAATCGAGTGGTGCGTGTCGCCAGTCCGGTCCGGCCCGTTCCTGATTCCCGCACTAAGCCAGTGGTGGGTGTTCCCAGTATGGTTCGGTCCGTTCCTGCTCCTCGCATCAAGCCAGTGGTGCGCATCGCCAGCCCGGTCCGGCCTGTTCCTGTCCCTCGCACCCAGCCAGTGGTGCGCGTCGCCAGCCCGGCCCGGCCTGTTCCTGCTCCCCGCACCAGGCCAGTGGTGCGCTTCGCCAGCCCGGCCCGGCCTGATCCTGCTCCCCGCACCAGGCCAGTGGTGCGCGTCGCCAGTCCGGTACGGCCCGTTCCTGCTCCCCGCACCAAGCCAGTGGTGCGCGTCGTCAGCCCAGTCCGGCCCGTTCCTGCTCCCCGCACCAAGCCAGGGGTGCGCGTCATCAGCCCAGTCCGGCCCGTTCCTGCTCCCCGCACCAAACCAGTGGTGCGTGTGTCCAGTCCGGCACGGCCCGTGCCTGTTCCACCGGTGCCTGTTCCGGCACCGGTCAGCTGCTCCACTCCGGAGCCAGAGCAATCCGCTCCACCGGTGCCTGATCCAGTTCTGGTCAGCGGCGCAACCCCGGAGCCAGAGCAGTTCGATCCACCGTCGTCGGTTCCAGTCCAGACCCAGACGTCAGCCCCTCTCCAGGTTCGGGGTCTCCCACACCAGGGTCCAGACAGGGCGTGGTACTTCGTGGGAGGAAGGAGAGAGGAAGCAGCGCGCCAAGGTCCAGACCAGACCAGGGGCGCAACGGGGAGGTGGAGAGTAAGTGATGGTTACACCCGGAACCGGATCCGCCTCCGAGGCGGAATGCCCACCCGGCCCCTACCCTGTTAGGTTTATGTGGCGCGGTCGGAGTCCGCACCTTTGGGGGGGGGGGGTACTGTCACGCCCTGACTCAGGGGACGGTTATTTGTTGAGTCAGGGTGTGTATATTTCGTGTTGTGTTTATTTCTATGTTTAGTTTCTAGATCGTTTAGATCTATGTTGGCCAGGGTGGTTCCCAATCAGAGGCAGCTGTAGCTCGTTGTCTCTGATTGGGGACCATACTTAGGCAGCCTTTTGGCACCAGTCAGTTGTGGGATCTTGTTCTGTTAAGGTTTGTTTTGTGTAACCTAGGACTTCACGTTTCGTTTGTTTGTTGTTTTGTCGTGAGTTAAGTACTTAATAAAATGTACGCTTATCACGCTGCGCCTTGGTCCGTATCTTCTATAAACGATCGTGACAAGAAGAGAAGAGACCCTCTTTTCTTTATGAATTATTTCCAGAGCTGAGCCCTGCTCTAATAAACCAGCCTGCTTTAACGCTCAGCTTGTGAGAGAGAGTGAGTGAGTTTATGAATGCATGTAAATGTGTGTGTCTGTTTATGTGGGTCTAACTTGACGCCGTTTTTGTTGCTCCTTGCTGAAACAAGCAAGGTATTGTAGCAAACAAGTATTTGGTTGCATAGGCAACACCCCCCTCCCTGCAGCATCAGCACATGCAGTCAGGAGCGGATGAGAGGAGAAAATAGTCTTAAAGAAAATATATATATTTAAAAATAATATAATGGCTGACGAATAATATAAAAGGACTGGGGAGTTGGACGAAAATGCCCCTAGACCCTGACGTAGGGTTTCCTCCATTATGGTCAAGGTTTGGAGAGCTTATGTGTGTGTGTGTGTGTGTGTGTGGTTACTGCTGTAGAGCGCTCCCTTGCTCCGAGCTGAGCTTTGATGCCGTGGAAATGAATGAATGAATGAATAAATGAATGAATAAAATCCCCACTGTTTATAATTCACACACACACACACACACACACACACACACACACACACACACACACACACACACACACACACACACACACACACAATCAAAGGAATGGGTGCATAGCAAGGAGAGACACAGAGAGAAAGAGACTGTGTGTGTGTGTGTGTGTGTGTGTGTGTGTGTGTGTGTATTTGTGTCTGTCTGGCACTTGCTGATCACAGGAGAAGAGAGTGGGATGAGGGTGGAATAGAGTTTGGAATGGAGGGAGGGGGGAGATACAACACTGAATGAAAGTATGAAACCAGAAGCATGCACAGGGAAACACAAACACACGTTCTACGGTATCTGCCTTCTGTAAAAGAGAAAATGAGGTATGGGTTAAAGCTTCCACACGGATTTGTACCTGTCTCTTCACACCACTCTCATCTCTCAATCTTTCTCCATCCATCCATCCATCCATCCCTCCCTCTCTAATGTAATCTTCACTGCTCTATATCCTAGCAGCACTCTGTTATCTCAGCTGTGACAGCTCATCTACAGTAGTTAATATGGCTATCAGAGAGATGGGGAGCTAAGTGTGCTTCCTCTACCGCAGCAGTCTGCTCAGGGATTAATGGTTTGGTAGATGGGGAGCTAAGTGTGTCTCCTCTCCTGTGTGCTTCCTCTACCGCAGCAGTCTGCTCAGGGATTAATGGTTTGGTAGATGGGGAGCTAAGTGTGTCTCCTCTCCTGTGTGCTTCCTCTACCGCAGCAGTCTGCTCAGGGATTAATGGTTTGGTAGATGGGGAGCTAAGTGTGTCTCCTCTCCTGTGTGCTTCCTCTACCGCAGCAGTCTGCTCAGGGATTAATGGTTTGGTAGACTGCCATCATACCAGAAGAGGAATTTGGTGTTGCTACGGTAAAGATGACGTTCTGAGACGCAGTCTGAGACGAGGGTGCAGCTCAGGTTAGGGTTAGTATCAAGACACACACACTCACAGACACTTAAAGGTCTGTCTATTTCAGAATGTCCTCTTTTCTGTTCCACTTCTATGACACTGAAGTGCTGGAACCTTCTGTGTCACTTCACTTACATTATTACAGTTGTGGGGAAAGTTGACTAAATGTTGAATGTTAAGCTGTTGTGTGTGGTGCATAGGCTACAGTAAAAGGCCTGAATCTGTTCGTGGTGTTTCTGGGGTGACACTGCAGCCTCGGATGACACTGTGTTTTCCCATTGAGGGGTTCTAGAATGTTCCCTTGCTGTGTGAAGTGTAATCTGCTGGTCTGTGCTGTATCTGTCTGGAAGTATGTGTTAGAGGTCTCCTCCGTGCCTCTTGTAAAGCTAAACCACCATGCCGCTCAGACAGTTAAGGTCAGACAGTTGTCCAGTCAAAATAGGGCAGGCTATGGATTGCGTGATTTGTATTTGCGTGTGTGTGGTGTGTGTGTGGTGTGTGTGTGTGAACGTCCTCTTGCGTGTGTGTCACAGGTTGAGAGCGTCTGCTCCTCCGCCTGCTGTGACATCACCCTGAGTGATCACATGAGCTTCCCTGTCTGATCCTGTCAACGTGAGAACAACAGCAACATCTCATGTGTGAGGCATGTCATGTGCACTTTCCCTGGCTGTGGATGTTCCTGGGAGCCCTGGGTGTGGTTGTGGTTGTGGGTGTGGGTGTGGGTGTGGGGGTGGTTCTGGGTGTGGGTATGGGTGTGGTTCTGGGTGTGGGTCTGGGTGTGGGTCTGCTCACACTGCTGGTTCACTTTCTCTGTCCTTGAGCTCTGTGTTGGTGTGGTGGGCCGTGGACCGGGAAGGGTGACGGGTCAGTATTGTCCTACTACTCCATTGTCTCTCTCTCTTCTATAGGAATGCACAGAGGGGAGGGAGGGAGAGAGAGCACTATATTTAGCAGCCAGCAAACATCAAGACACTGACACAGGAATTCCTTAGAGACTTGATTGTTTTCAAGAACTAATTTGAATCATTGAATCTTGACCCTCCAACACACACATTCCTCCAAGCACATCTGTATTCACACAGGTGTAGGCCTATGTGTGAGGCAGGTGTGTCTTCAAAGTGCTTCTCTATGGCAAATAGCAAGCTATAGGAATATGCACACTGTCTGCAGATATTGTGTTGCACATAATACAGTGATAATGCTGTGCCAATACCCTAGCTTCTGTGTTACAGGGATTTTCATGCTGTTTCAAGGTCTTTGGGGGCGGCAGGTAGCCTAGCGGTTTAAGAACATTGGACCAGTAACCGAAGGGTCGCTGGTTCGAGTCCCCGAGCCGAATAGGTGAAAGATCTGTCTGTGTCCTTAAGCAAGGCTCCTGTAAGTCACTCTGGATAAGAGTGTCTGCTAAATGACTAAACTGTAACTGTAAACTGTCTTTGTGTTAAAGTGGTGTTTAGTCTCGTGGTCGTTTAGAAATGGTTAGTTTGTGACATTTAGACCAGTTTGCCCAAACTCCCTCTGCATTCTCACCTCATGAACTCTTACTGCACTGGAATATGCCAAGATAAACACAAACATACATACACACACACACACACACACACACACATTAAGCCATGCCATACACACAAAAAAAATTGATGCACGCATGACTGTAAGTCGCTTTGGATAAAAGCATCTGCTAAATGGCATATTATGGAAAGTTGCCGCACACACACTAAACACACAACAAACATAACTAACATCCCAAGAAGATGCCCTTGTTCATATTCATGGAGGAAGAGAGAAGAAAAGAGAGAGGAGAGGAGAGAGGAGAGAGGAGAGAGAAGAGAAGAGAAGAGAAGAGAAGAGAAGAGAAGAGAAGAGAAGAGAAGAGAAGAAAGGAAAGACAACATCCTGTTCAGACTGATCCTGCTCACTGTCTCTACATATGCAAGCCAAGATATGCTACACACACACACACAAACGTATACAAGGCTACTGTACTGAGTGAAGCAGACTCGCTCCCCTCACACCCTGAGGACTCCCATACATAAATGATTCCTGCCCTGCATTCTCGATCCATCTCTTTCTCGTTCTCTCTCTGTCTTCCCCTATCTATCTCTCTCTCTCTCTCTCTCACACGACCGAGTCCCAGACGAAGAGAATGAAAAGGAGGAGAAGAAGGAAAACAGCATCAGAGGATGCATCTAGAAATAACCCAGTCAAACTCTGTGTTGCTAAGGCTTGCTCAGCAACCATGCCTCCACTCTTCCTTCTTCATCTCTCCTTCTCTCCCCCACCCTCCCTCCTTCATCTCTTCCTCACAACCCCATGATGAGCGAGCCTCAAGATGAGTCCTACAGTCACACTGCATGGGGGAGGTGGAGTTTTGTGCTTTTCCGTGGCTCTAGCAGTGGGAGATATTGGAGCTGTCACAGTGACTGTCTGAGAGTGGGGATGGAGAGGGAGAGAAAAATAACAACACAGAGGCAGAGAGTCATGCTGGAGTTGGGAGGATGGATGGAGGGAGGGGAGGAGAGGAGAGGATGGGTGGAGGGAGGAGGAGGAAGAGGAGAGGATGGGTGGAGGGAGGAGGAGAGGAGGAGGAGGAGGAGAGGATGGGTGACGGGAGGGAGCAGGAGGAGGAGGGGGATGGGTGGGGAAGAGGAGGGGAGGAGGGGTGGGTGGGTGAAGGGAGAGGAGGAGTGGAGGGAGGATAGGTGGAGGAAGAGGGGAGGGAGGAGGAGGAGGAAGAGGGGAGGGAGGAGGAGGAAGGGAGGGAGAGGAGGAGTGGAGGGAGGATAGGTGGAGGAAGAGGGGAGGGAGGAGGAGGAAGGGAGGGAGGTGGAGGAGGAAGAGGGGAAGGAGGAGGAGGAAGGGAGGGAGGTGGAGGAGGAGGAGGAGGAGGAGGAGGGAGGGGGGGGACACACAAATTAAATCACGCAACATTCCATAAATGTTATAGCCCGATAGGCAATGTCCGGAAGCCAGTGGCGAGTGTGAGTGTGTGCATGTGTGTGTGCTTGTGCATGAGAGAGTGAGTGTGTGCATGTGTTTGTGCGCATGTTTGTGTGCACCCTGGGTTCTTAGGCCTGAGTGGAAACTCCTGTGTCAGTGTCTTTCTGAAAGTTAGCACCCTCTGCTGTTTAGAGTGATAGCAGCTGAATGAGGGAAATGTCATGAAGCCATCACAGAGGAAGTCAAGGTGTCCTCAGGTCTGAGTCATAATGACTGCTCTCTTTCTCAACTTCCCCCGGTACTGCAGTTCCTGTTTCTCACACAGCCTGTTGTCTGTCTCTCTCTCTGTGTGTTTCAGCAGAATGAGGTCAAAGAGGAACAGGGGGGAGGGCCCAAGGCTCTGTCAGAGGAAGAGGTGCGGGCCAGGATAGAGGACTACAACTCTAAGGTCTCAGAGAATGGCATGAAACTGGTGAGTGCTACAACATGTAACACATACACATAGGTACTAGTATGAAGTACTGAATCTGAATTTACCAATATATACACAAAGGCATCATACTCTCTCTCTCTCTCTCTCTCTCTCTCTCGCTCTCAGGCTGCTGATGGTTTGTACAGTGGCTTCATTAAGGTCCACCTCAGGCTGAGTCGGCCAGTCACGGTGCTCGCTGTGGAGGGGGCGGGATTAGAGGGACATGCAGGCCAGGCAGACAGATGCGGTCGGCCAATGACGGTGTCAGAGGGCCAGAAGAGGGAGGGAGCGGGGTTGAGTGACAAGCGGACGTCGTTCTACCTTCCCAGTGACTGTGTGAAGCAGCTCCACATTAGTTGTACTACCACAGTTAGGGAGGTCATACAGGGCTTGCTGAAGAAATTTATGGTGCTGGATAACCCACACAAGTTTGCCCTATACAGACAGACACATCGCGATGGACAGGGTGAGTTATACACACACATTACATGTGTATACATTCGCACATTTACATTCTGCCCCACTGCTGAGTGTAGATTTGAAGATGTCTGATAATATGCAAATGGCCTGGATTGGAATCTGATGCGTCTTTCCTTTGTCGTGTGTCTGAGTAGATCTGTTCCAGAAACTTCCTCTGGTGGAGTGTCCTCTCGCCCTGAGACTGGTGGCAGGTCCAGACCCTGAGCTGCTCAGCTTTGTCCTCAAGGAGAACGAGACTGAAGAGGTGGAGGTAAGACAAACACACACAAACACACACACACACACACACACACAAAAACACACACACACAAACACACGCAAACACACACACACACAAACACACACATACTGTGTGTCCTATAATCATTCTCTAACATCTCTAATATCACTAATATCTCTCTCTTTCTCTCTCTTCCTCTCAGTGGCATGCGTTCTCGGTTCCTGAGCTGCAGAACTTCCTGGTGTTTCTGGAGAAGGAGGAGACTGAGCGAGTGCGATTGGTGGAGCAGAGATTCGCAGCCTACCGACAGAGATTGCAGAAGGCACTATGCAAGCATCAACCCTGACCCCTCACCCTTGACCCCTCGTCCCTAATCTCTCACACTGACCCCTCAACCCTCACCCCTCTCTTGACCCAGGGAGACAGGAGACCAGTGAGGCTCACAGACTCCTATACCTCCCTTCCTCCTCACACCCCTCTTGAGAAGAGAGGAGGGGTTGAGAAAGCATGGAAAGGGAAAAGGTGACTGTTTGAAGGACGAGTGGACAGGATGCTGGAACAAAATAAGTGTTTCCCTTGGAGGTGAAAGACACACTGAACTGAAGGACCCTCTGACTTCTTTGGGCTCAGATATCTCAGTTTGGTCTGACAATGTGACCTGATGGGTCTTCTAATGTTACATTGACTCTCAGTTTGGTCTGATAATGTTTTTAAAATTATACTGCTGCTGCTGCAAGTGTTACTTATTTACTTAGTTACGTATTTACTAAGGCATGAGTCTCACCCTGCTCCATCTGCCCCAGTGCCCCTGCATAAAGATTTAGATGGACTAGAACAGACATTACCATTCAAAGCAACACTCCATGGTGGATGGACCATTTGGAATGTTCCATTACTTGATGTTTATGATATCAACTCTCATATTGTCCCTGCATGCCTTCTGTCCAGGGCCGAGGGTAGGATAGGAGGGTAGGAGACGGGTGGGTATGCTTGGGTTGGGAAGTAGGGTTGGGATGGTGGGGTAAAGCTATGTAGGGTTAGGGTGGGGTGGGCCAAAGGAATGCCAGAATCCATCCTCATCTTCAGACTCCTCTCATATCAGTTCCAGGGATGTACAGCAATGTTTCTCATAGAACTGCTCTGCTGAGCTCAGGAGGCTACAGAAGCAGAAGACCTGAACTCTCTATCCTAACTTCTTTATCCAGCACTGAAATAACGCCTCTATCTCCACAGCTCTATCTCAGGCGGCTAACTTTCACTTAATCCTGCATCTCCATCTACCTGGGTAACCATGCTAGTGTGGGATTTCTTGTGCAAACAGACATATATATCATAGATCATCTCCATCTACCTGGGTAACCATGCTAGTGTGGGATTTCTTGTGCAAACAGACATATATATCATAGATAATCTCCATCTACCTGGGTAACCATGCTAGTGTGGGATTTCTTGTGCAAACAGACATATATATCATAGATAATATCCATCTACCTGGGAAACCATGCTAGTGTGGGAGGTCTTGTGCAGACAGACATATATATCATAGATAATCTCCATCTACCTGGGTAACCATGCTAGTGTGGGATTTCTTGTGCAGACATACATATATATCATAGATAATCTCCATCTACCTGGGTAACCATGCTAGTGTGGGATTTCTTGTGCAGACAGACATATATATCATAGATAATCTCCATCTACCTGGGTAACCATGCTAGTGTGGGAGGTCTTGTGCAGATATATGTGTATATCATAGGTAGATGCTATTCCCATGAATACTAGTCTCTTCAGATAGCCATTGAGTACCCTGACTGCAATCACATAGTCAGAGACATAGCCCTTCTGTACCCGTGATTCATTCACCCATCCTACAGAAGCATACCATATGTAAACAATCAGTACAATCAGTAGATTCCTTCATTGCATGAAATGTCTGCTGGTGTTTTAAGCATTTACAAACTAGTTGATTGTTTGACTCGTCATAAACTCTTCACCCTTCCCTCATCAATAACCCCTGACCCTTATCTCCTCACCCCTAACCTGGAAATGTACATGCTGCTGTTCCCAGTGTCTGTGGAGAGTGAATGCAGCTGTAGCTACTGTTGTTAGAGGCCTGTTAGAGCCAGCCACTCTGTTGTTAGAGGCCTGTTAGAGCCAGCCACTCTGTTGTTAGAGGCCTGTTAGAGCCAGCCACTCTGTTGTTAGAGGCCTGTTAGAGCCAGCCACTCTGTTGTTAGAGGCCTGTTAGAGCCAGCCACTCTGTTGTTAGAGGCCTGTTAGAGCCAGCCACTCTGTTGTTAGAGGCCTGTTAGAGCCAGCCACTCTGTTGTTAGAGGCCTGTTAGAGCCAGCCACTCTGTTGTTAGAGGCCTGTTAGAGCCAGCCACTCTGTTGTTAAAGGCCTGTTAGAGCCAGCCACTCTGTTGTTAGAGGCCTGTTAGAGCCAGCCACTCTGTTGTTAGAGGCCTGTTAGAGCCAGCCACTCTGTTGTTAAAGGCCTGTTAGAGCCAGCCACTCTGTTGTTAAAGGCCTGTTAGAGCCAGCCACTCTGTTGTTAGAGGCCTGTTAGAGCCAGCCACTCTGTTGTTAAAGGCCTGTTAGAGCCAGCCACTCTGTTGTTAAAGGCCTGTTAGAGCCAGCCACTCTGTTGTTAAAGGCCTGTTAGAGCCAGCCACTCTGTTGTTAAAGGCCTGTTAGAGCCAGCCACTCTGTTGTTAAAGGCCTGTTAGAGCCAGCCACTCTGTTGTTAGAGGCCTGTTAGAGCCAGCCACTCTGTTGTTAAAGGCCTGTTAGAGCCAGCCACTCTGTTGTTAGAGGCCTGTTAGAGCCAGCCACTCTGTTGTTAAAGGCCTGTTAGAGCCAGCCACTCTGTTGTTAAAGGCCTGTTAGAGCCAGCCACTCTGTGCTGCTGTGACAGGCCCCTGAAGCCCAACTACTGAGCCGACTGTTACAGGGCTGATTGATTGAGGAATTGATGCTCAAACACTGATTGAGGGTCAAAATGGACAGGAAGAACTCCTGTCCCTATAGTTCATTGAGCAGAGAAACACCATTCTGGTGATCACACCAAAGTTAAATAGGATAGGGGCAGTGGGAGATATGCCTGACTGAACAGATGACGTATTGTAGGAAAAACATGTTTTGCACACTGATTCTGGCCACAGATTGGTCTGCCAGTCTGTACAGTATCCTAGAGAAGGGGCATGAAATGAGTGATTATTTTGTAAAAAGGGAATTTTATCATACCAATAATGTTTATCTGAGTGTGATGCATATGTATATATGTAAACATTGGAGGAAAAAAGTATTATTATTGATTATAACTATTGCTATTTGAATTGGTGTGTGCGTCTGGGCTGGAGATAATAGTATAAATATGATATGTATTCCAGTGAGTCTTTCTCATCGTCCAAAAGCACATGCCTTCCTGATGCCGAGAGTCCCAGAAATGCCCCTGTGCCCATCTCATACCTTTACCAACCCCCCTTTTATTCCTGGCCTCACAGGGCATATAGAGGCCACACAAAGATCTGAGACCAGACTACAGTCGTGGTCAAAAGTTTTGAGAATGACACAAATACACATTTTCACAAAGTCTGCTGCCTCAGTTTTGATGATGCCAATTTGCATATACTCCAGAATGTCATGAAGAGTGATCAGATGAATTGCAATTAATTGCAAAGTCCCTCTTTGCCATGAAAATGAACTTAATCCCAAAAAAAACATTTCCACTGCATTTCAGCCCTGCCACAAAAGGACCAGTTGCCATCATGTCAGTGATTCTCTCGTTAACACAGGTAAGTGTTGACGAGGACAAGGATGGAGAATACTCTGTCATGCTGAATGAGTTAGAATAACAGACTGGAAGCTTTAAAAGGAGGGTGGTGCTTGAAATCATTGTTCTTCCTCTGTAAACCATGGATACCTGCAATGAAACACGTGCCGTCATCATTGCTTTGCACAAAAAGGGCTTCACAGGCAAGGATATTGCTGCTAGTAAGATTGCACCTAAATCAACCATTTCTCGGATCATCAAGAACTTCAAGGAGAGAGGTTCAATTGTTGTGAAGAAGGCGTCAGGGCGCCCAAGAAAGTCCAGCAAGCGCCAGGACCGTCTCCTAAAGTTGATTCAGCTGCAGGATCGGGGCACCACCAGTGCAGAGCTTGCTCAGGAATGGCAGCAGGAAGGTGAGTGTGCATCTGCACGCACAGTGAGGCGAAGACTTTTGGAGGATGGCCTGGTGTCAAGAAGGGCAGCAAAGAAGCCACTTCTCTACAGGAAAAACATCAGGGACAGACTGATATTCTGCAAAAGGTACAGGGATTGGACTGCTGAGGACTGGGGTAAAGTCATTTTCTCTGATGAATCCCCTTTCCGATTGTTTGGGGCATCCGGAAAACACCTTGTCCGGAGAAGACAAGGTGAGCGCTACCATCAGTCCTGTGTCATGCCAACAGTAAAGCATCCTGAGACCATTCATGTGTGGGGTTGCTTCTCAGCCAAGGGAGTGGGCTCACTCACAATTTTGCCTAAGAACACAGCCATGAATAAAGAATGGTACCAACACATCCTCCAAGAGCAACTTCTCCCAACCATCCAAGAACAGTTTGGTGACGACCAATGCCTTTTCCAGCATGATGGAGCACCTTGCCATAAGGCAAAAGTGATAACTAAGTGGCTCGAGGAACAAAACATCGACATTTTGGGTCCATGGCCAGGAAACTCCCCAGACCTTAATCCCATTGAAAACTTGTGGTCGATCCTCAAGAAGCGGGTGGACAAACAAAAACCCACAAATTCTGACAAACTCCAAGCACTGATTATGCAAGAATGGGCTGCCATCAGTCAGGATGTGGGCCAAAAGTTAATTGACAGCATGCCAGGGCGGATTGCAGAGGTCTTGAAAAAGAAGGGTCAACACTGCAAATATTGACTCTTTGCATAAACTTAATGTAATTGTCAATAAAAGCCTTTGACACTTATGGAATGCTTGTAATTATACTTCAGTATAACATAGTAACATCTGACAAAAATATCTCATAACACTGAAGCAGCGAACTTTGTGAAGACCAATACTTGTGTCCTTCTCAAAACGTTTGACCACGACTGTACATGTCAACGATGGAACCCATAAGATTGTGTGTGTGTGTTTGTGCGCTTGCATGTGTCTGTTACATCTGCGTGTGTTATTTATTTTATGGTTCACCCCCTTCGGCATGGTGATAAGTGTCAGAGGATGTGGGCAATCAATGCTTTCCTGTAATCTCTTAGTTTGGTTTATCTGAAGAATCAGACATTTGTAAAGCTGTCTGTAAAGCTGTAAAGAAAATGAAGAATGAAATAAATGTCATCCTTTAATGAGTCTCTCTCATGTCCTTTCTGAGTTCATTCTCACTCTGTTTCCTGGTCCAGAAAGTCCCCTGGGTATACTCTTATCATATCTCATGTGTCCTGTTCACTCTGTGCTGTTGCCTTATGTCCCTGTTTATGTAGTCGGCAGGCCAGCTTCCTCGCTGTCGGTGGCGGTTCTGCAACTCCCCAGAGTTCAACCAGCTCCTTCTAAAAGGCCTCTGTGTCACACTCTGGCTCCAGGACTGTGTGTTAGAGCCAGGGTGTATTTCATTTGGTGGTGTTGGGGTTGGGTGAGTTTCATTTTGTTTGTGTTTAGTGGTGATTGGTCAATGACTCCCAATCGGAGGTAACGAGTGTCAGCTGTCGGCTCGTTATCTCTGATTGGGAGCCATATATATACTGTTGTGTTTCACTGTTTGTTTGTGGGTTTTTGTTCCATGTTTCTGTCAGTGTTACAGAGGACTTCACTATCGTCATTTGTTGTTTTTTCGTGGTTGCTTTATGAAATAAAGTCATTATGTTCACTCCACGCGCTGCGTATTGGTCCGCTCCTTTAGACGATCGTGACAGAAAAACCCACCAAAAAAGGACCAAGCAGCGTGTCAAGCGGCAACAGGATCCACCTACACAGGATTTATATCCACCCATAAAGGATTCATGGACATGGGAGGAGATACTGGATGGTAAGGGTCCTTGGGCACAACGGGAGAATATCGCCTCCCTCGTGAAGAGCTGGAGGCAGCTAAAGCCGAGAGGAGGCGATATGAGGAGGCAGCACGGAGGCAAGGCTGGAAGCCCGGGAGTACTACCCAAAAAAATTTTGGGGGGCACATGGCTTGGCGCCTGGGCAGCAGGAGGCTGCCACAGGGAGATGTGGAGAGAAGGCTATCGGATTACGGGAGCCATTGGCGAGTAGAGGGAGGGAAGTTGTTGTCGCACGGCATGAGAGACTGAAGTGTGTTACCAGTCCGGTCCGGCCCGTTCCTGATCCCCAGTTAAGGCCAGTGGTGTGTGTTCCCTGCACGGACCGGCCTGTTCCTGCTCCAAGCACGTATCCTACGGGGTGCGTCACCAGCCCAGCCCGGCCTGTTCCTTCAGAGCCGTCCGCCAGACCGGAGCCGCTAGAGCCTTCCGCCAGACAGAATCATACACCTGCTATGGAATCAGCAGGAGCCGACGCAGCCTATGCTGGACTGGAGGCTCGGGTTCGTGACCGGCAGGAGCGGCTCATGCGGATGGGAGCCGCCCTGCTGGAGGTGATGACTGCAATCCGAGGCTGGGGTCCGCCTCCACCGCTAGCCGCCCAGCCAGCACCATCAGCCAGCCATGAGCAGCCAGATCCGTCAGCCAGCCATGAGCAGCCAGATCCGTCAACCAGCCATGAGCAGCCAGATCCGTCAGCCAGCCATGAGCAGCCAGATCCGTCAGCCAGCCATGAGCAGCCAGATCCGTCAGCCAGCCATGAGCAGCCAGATCCGTCAGCCAGCCATGAGCAGCCAGATCCGTCAGCCAGCCATGAGCAGCCAGATCCGTCAGCCAGCCATGAGCAGCCAGACCCGTCAGCCAGCCATGAGCAGCCAGATCCGCCAGAGCCGTCCAGCCAGGATCCGCCAGAGCCGTCCAGCCAGGATCCGCCAGAGCCGTCCAGCCAGGATCCGCCAGAGCCGTCCAGCCAGGATCCGTTAGCCAGCCATGAGCCGTCCAGCCAGGATCTGCCAGAGCCGTCCAGCCAGGATCCGTCAGCCAGCCATGAGCCGTCCAGCCAGGATCCGCCAGAGCCGTCCAGCCAGGATCCGCCAGAGCCGTCCAGCCAGGATCCGCCAGAGCCGTCCAGCCAGGATCCGCCAGAGCCGTCCAGCCAGGATCCGCCAGAGCCGTCCAGCCAGGATCCGCCAGAGCCGTCCAGCCAGGATCCGCCAGAGCCGTCCAGCCAGGATCCGCCAGAGCCGTCCAGCCAGGATCTGCCAGAGCCGTCCAGCCAGGATCCGTCAGCCAGCCATGAGCCGTCCAGCCAGGATCCGCCAGAGCCGTCCAGCCTGGATCCGCCAGAGCCAGCCAGCCAGGATCCGCCAGAGCCGTCCAGCCGGGATCCGCCAGAGCCGTCCAGCCGGGATCCGCCAGAGCCGTCCAGCCGGGATCCGCCAGAGCCGTCCAGCCGGGATCCGCCAGAGTCGTCCAGCCGGGACCCGCCAGAGCCGTCCAGCCGGGACCCGCCAGTGCCGTCCAGCCGGGACCCGCCAGAGCCGTCCAGCCGGGACCCGCCAGAGCCGTCCAGCCGGGATCCGCCAGAGCCGTCCAGCCGGGATCCGCCAGAGCCGTCCAGCCGGGATCCGCCAGAGCCGTCCAGCCGGGATCCGCCAGAGCCGTCCAGCCGGGATCCGCCAGAGCCGACCAGCCGGGAGCCACCAGAGCCGTCCAGCCAGTATCCGCCATTCAGCCTGGTACTGCCCCTTAGTCCGGTACTGCCCCTTAGTCCGGTACTGCCCCTTAGTCCGGTACTGCCCCTTAGTCCGGTGCTGCCCCTTAGTCCGGTGCCGCCCCTTAACCCAGTGGGGTTTAGTTGGGGGTGGTCATGTGGAGGAGGCTAGGGAAGCGGGTGGTGACTAAGGTGGGATGGGGACCACGACCAGGGGCAGAACCGCCACCGTGGACAGACGCCCCACCCAGACCCTCCCCTAGACTGTATGCTGGTGCGCCCGGAGTTCGCACCTTTAGGGGGTACTGTCACACTCTGGCTCCAGGACTGTGTGTTAGAGCCAGGGTGTATTTCATTTGGTGGTGTTGGGGTTGGGTGAGTTTCATTTTGTTTGTGTTTAGTGGTGATTGGTCAATGACTCCCAATCGGAGGTAACGAGTGTCAGCTGTCGGCTCGTTATCTCTGATTGGGAGCCATATATATACTGTTGTGTTTCACTGTTTGTTTGTGGGTTTTTGTTCCATGTTTCTGTCAGTGTTACAGAGGACTTCACTATCGTCATTTGTTGTTTTTTCGTGGTTGCTTTATGAAATAAAGTCATTATGTTCACTCCACTGCGCTGCGTATTGGTCCGCTCCTTTAGACGATCGTGACACTCTGTTTCCTCATTTTAGAACTTTGTCAAACTCAGATTCCCTTCCATTAATTAAGAGTCGCAAATGGTTTTCTGTGTGCTCCAGAGGTGTGCTCATTCAAAAGCAGAGTTGGAGAGAAAGTCAACTTCATTCATTATTTATCCTATAGATAAGTATATACACTGCTCAAAAAAATAAAGGGAACACTTAAACAACACAATGTAACTCCAAGTCAATCACACTTCTGTGAAATCAAACTGTCCACTTAGGAAGCAACACTGATTGACAATAAATTTCACATGCTGTTGTGCAAATGGAATAGACAACAGGTGGAAATTATAGGCAAATAGCAAGACACCCCCCAATAAAGGACTGGTTTTGCAGGTGGTGACCACAGACCACTTCTCAGTTCCTATGCTTCCTGGCTGATGTTTTGGTCACTTTTGAATGCTGGCGGTGCTTTCACTCTAGTGGTAGCATGAGACGGAGTCTACAACCCACACAAGTGGCTCAGGTAGTGCAGCTCATCCAGGATGGCACATCAATGCGAGCTGTGGCAAGAAGGTTTGCTGTGTCTGTCAGCGTAGTGTCCAGAGCATGGAGGCGCTACCAGGAGACAGGCCAGTACATCAGGAGACGTGGAGGAGGCCGTAGGAGGGCAACAACCCAGCAGCAGGACCGCTACCTCCGCCTTTGTACAAGGAGGAGCAGGAGGAGCACTGCCAGAGCCCTGCAAAATGACCTCCAGCAGGCCACAAATGTGCATGTGTCTGCTCAAACGGTCAGAAACAGACTCCATGAGGGTGGTATGAGGGCCCGACGTCCACAGGTGGGGGTTGTGCTTACAGCCCAACACCGTGCAGGACGTTTGGCATTTGCCAGAGAACACCAAGATTGGCAAATTTGCCACTGGTGCCCTGTGCTCTTCACAGATGAAAGCAGGTTCACACTGAGCACGTGACAGATGTGACAGAGTCTGGAGACGCCGTGGAGAACGTTCTGCTGCCTGCAACATCCTCCAGTATGACCGGTTTGGCGGTGGGTCAGTCATGGTGTGGGGTGGCATTTCTTTGGGGGGCCGCGCAGCCCTCCATGTGCTCGCCAGAGGTAGCCTGACTGCCATTAGGTACCGACATGAGATCCTCAGACCCCTTGTGAGACCATATGCTGGTGCGGTTGGCCCTGGGTTCCTCCTAATGCGAGACAATGCTAGACCTCATGTGGCTGGAGTATGTCAGCAGTTCCTGCAAGAGGAAGGCATTGATGCTATGGACTGGCCCGCCCGTTCCCCAGACCTGAATCCAATTGAGCACATCTGGGACATCATGTCTCGCTCCATCCAGCAACGCCACGTTGCACCACAGACTGTCCAGGAGTTGGCGGATGCTTTAGTCCAGGTCTGGGAGGAGATCCCTCAGGAGACCATCCGCCACCTCATCAGGAGCATGCCCAGGCATTGTAGGGAGGTCATACAGGCACGTGGAGGCCACACACACTACTGAGCCTCATTTTGACTTGTTTTAAGGACATTACATCAAAGTTGGATCAGCCTGTAGTGTGGTTTTCCACTTTAATTTTGAGGGTGACTCCAAATCCAGACCTCCATGGGTTGATAAATTTGATTTCCATTGATAATTTTTGTGTGATTTTGTTGTCAGCACATTCAACTATGTAAAGAAAAAAGTATTTAATAAGATTATTTCATTCATTCAGATCTAGGATGTATTATTTTAGTGTTCCCTTTATTTTTTTGAGCAGTGTATTTTGTGTGTCCGCAGAACAGAAGAAGCCTGCTTTGCGCCTCAACATTTTTTTTTAATGGAATGTTTTGTGTATGGATTTCAGAAGCAGGGCGCCTGTCAAGGGGTTGCGCATGAAGTGTATGCAGATGATATACCTGATGGAGGTAAAAAACGTATGCACTCACTAACTGTAAGTCACTCTGGATAAGAGCGTCTGCTAAATGACTAAAATGTAAAATGTGAAGTGATTGGTGCACGTTGACTGACCTGTGGATGGAGTAAGGAAACCCACTTCCATATTTTTGTTTTTTGATGAGTCAGGCTTTATGAGATACCCTGTATGAGCTTTTGTGCACAAGCCCATCCAGTGTTATAAATGCAAAAGATTTGGGCATGTATCAAATGTATGCAAATGGGAGAATATCGTATGCCAGCTGAGGTTATATGCTGCAACTGTGGTGGCGAACATGCGCCCCAGTCCCTGGATTGCCCTGTTAGGGTGAAGGAGACAGAGGTGGTCTGGAGGCGGTGAGAAGAGTGGAAGAAGTGAGTGGCGTTGAAGATGCAATGGTAATTGAGACTGCACCAGTGAATGTTTCTTGGCAATCAAGGGATCTTTATATATTCAATGACTGTATATATGAATGGACAAAAAAGTCAATCACTTGACACCATTCATTCCTATGTGAAAACTCAATAGCACATTGAAGTTGCAGGTTAGCTCTGTGCTGCCCCCTCTCAGTGAGTAATGTTGCTTTCAAGACAACTGGGAACTCTGAAAAAACTCAGGTCAACTCATGATGTCAGTGATCTTCAGGTCGGAAAGCCGGAGATCTAGAAAGATGCCAGAGTTTCCGACTTGGAATTCAACGTTTTTTTCCCAGTCAAAGCTGGTTTTTTTCCCAGTTGTCTTGAACGGCACGGAAGTCGGAGATTTCCGAGTTCCCAGTTGTTTTGAACATGGCATACATAACTCAAGTTGAAGGCTGACTGGGATGATGCAGGCTGCCATTAGCAACTAAATTATCCTTAACTTCTTCTGTGTGCAATTTTAAAATAATCGGTTCATGGACATTCATCGGGTGTATTAGAAGCAATTATTGGTACCGTGATTGTCTTCTAAACATTTTATTTACACGAAGATTTAAATTTTTCCATTCACTATGATGGGGATCCTGTTTCCTGCTAACAATGCCTGCAGTACCGCGGTCGGCCTTGAACTTCCGTGACTTCAATGAGAGAGGGCAGTCCTCCCCTGGATATATTACATGTGAAAAAGGTAGACTTTGTAGCATTTATTGCAATGGTCATAAACTGCACAGCACAAACTTAGAAAACATCTGAGAAAATGTGCAGCAGAACGCTTTTTGGGTTGAGCCTGTGTAGGATGTGTCTTGAATTGGAATGTGACTGAATGAGTGGAATGTTTTTTAATGGGTCTATTTTTGTATTTTGGATGATGTCGTCGTCCCCCCCAGCCCTTTCCTACAATGGATATTTTTTCTATAGTTTACCACCCGTACAGTAGGTGGCAGCATGCACCTAACGCTTGTTTGCAGACCCTCATTATACCATTGAAGAATAAGAATTTTGTGCACGCTTCACGATTAGCTTAATCTCTAGAATATTATTACAAATATTGGCCAAAATGCCGCGTGTGTACGTCGGCAGATTGAGCTATCATATACGTGAGAAAGACATCCAGAGTTTTTTTTTGTGGTTACTGGAGGTTGATCTGAAGAATGGGTAAATTAATATGTTAACTAGCTCGCTAGCATGGGCAAAATGGCGACTGCAGTAGCTAGATTGTCAGCTGTTGTTGACATTTAGTCAACACAGTAGACCTACCGACCCGTCGTCAACATTGCTCCGTCTTCTTGCTCATGCACTATCAAATGTTGCAGGTACGGCTTCGTGGAGTACGATGACACGCGTGACGCCGACGACGCAGTTTATGAGCTGAACTGCAAAGACCTTTGCGGAGAACGAGTCATCATTGAGCACGCTCGTGGTCCACGCAGGGACCGTGATGGATATGGTGGCGGATTTAGTAAGTGTACTCTATAACTTGTATGTATAACTGCAGCAACATTACATTATTTACTTTTTTCTCAGGTGTGATGATGGGGAGTTCCAGCAGGAGGCAGTAAAGTCATGAACACCACACTTCGCTAGCTCTTCCAACGATACTAGATTATTCTATCTGTTCCTTGTAATTTGGAGGCCCACCTGAAATAGTACCTCATCTCTTTAGCCGTATAAATGCAATTTCAATCAAACACAACATTGTTTCAAGTTGTATGTACGGGGTACGCATGGTATACATCATCCAACGAAATGCTTACATTTGCATTTGTAATTTAGCAGATGCTCTTGTCCAAAGTGACATACAGTAGTGAGTGCATGCATTTTCCACTTACTTTAAGGTTCATTTGAATGTTATAATGTGTTTTGTATGTATGCAGTGTCTTGTTTGCTGAAATTACCTCTCAAGCCATTGCTGATCTTTTAACCTGTGAAAAACACAATTTGATGCTGCTGTTGAACACATAGGGTTTGGGTTTGGGTTGGGGATGTTAGATGTGGTGTTTACATTTCAGCTGTGTTGCTTGCTTTATGGCATTGGTACACTCTCAATAGTCTTTTTTATGTGTGTGTGTAAGCAGGCCAGCTGTGATGTAAACTAAAGGATATAGGAAGATATAATATGTCCATTATACCATCTGACTTCAACATGAACAAAGTCCTTGATGTTTCAATTTGAAAGAGTCCACTGCGGGCTGAGTCCGTGTCCCTTGAGGCTAAGATGACTGGATAAGATGACTGCCTGTCACGTTTGGCCTTGGCTTTCACCTTAATGTGTGTGTGTGACCTTTGACGTATGACCTCTTGGCTGACCTTACCGGAAGCCATGATGACGGCAGCCTTTTGCCAATAGACCAGGGTGATGGTGAGGAATCCCATTGGTTTTTCTGTTTAAAAAAAAAACAAATTGCAAAAGGTTAAAGCCAAAAAAACATGTTGCCATATGTTAGCTAACTGTTTCACAAAAGAGCAGTTTGCATCCATTGTAAGTCATAGGGTATCTGTAGACTGGTAGATTTCTGTTAGCTACTATGGTATCAGTTGGTAGTCGTAGATACACCCCCCCTCCCTTTTTTAGTATTATTGTGTGGTTGATGTGATGTTTACCTTTTTGTATTTTATACAGCAAAATAAATGTTAAATTGAGGTTGATTAATCAAAGAAATTGGCATTTCTGTTCTTGAGCTTGTAAGCAAAGAGCAGGAATGCTGTCCATTCGCTGTGACTGCTTTGATGCTCAGATGGACATTGGCTGAATGTGTTACTACCTCTGCCAAGGCAATGTTAGACCACATCACTCATTAGTACAATAATGCTAGGGAGCTAAGTCCAAGGACCAGTTCTAGCAGACCACCTGAGTTTTCACCCCCAGTGTAGCCACTGTAGACTCCCCCACTGTGCCATACTGACGGACGGTCTTGTCCGTGTTCATTTAAAGGCAGTAGTGGTTACAGCAGCCGAAGCCACACTGGCTGGGATAAGTACGGGCCACCTGTACGCACAGAGTACCGGCTTATTGTGGACAACCTCTCCAGTCGCTGCAGCTGGCAGGACCTAAAGGTGAGCCCTGTGTGTCAAGTCTCCATCTTTCTCTGAAAACGGGTCAGAACAACCGCAAGTTATTTGTTTCAGGCACACTCTTGTTGTTAATTTATACAATATGTTTTTGGTTGACAGGACTTCATGTGCCAGGCTGGTGAGGTGACATATGCCGACGCCCATAAGAAGCAGCCCAACGAGGGGGTGATTGAGTTCCTTTCCCGCTCGGACATGAGGAGGGCCCTGGAAAAGCTGGACGGCACCGACATCAACGGGAGAATGATCCGCCTGGTGGAGGACAAGCCTCGCCGCCGACGCTCCTACTCTGGCAGCTGCTCCAGGTCAGGATAGTCCTGGGCTTACCACACAATGCAGCCGTTGGGTCCTAATGGCCCTCCTGTGGAAGGGGTTATATGTTTAATTTGCTGTCATTCCAGTACCAAAGCTGATTAGTTACCCAGGCTTACAATGTGTTTGATCTCCCAGGTCTCGTAGCAGACGTCGCTTTCGCAGCAGGAGCCGCAGGAGGAGAAGTTCTGGCAGCCACTCCAGGTCTCCCTCACGGTAAGAAAACTGCCCTGCCAAAGAACTCTACTTCACAAGGCTGGGGTAGTTACATAGATTAATACGTAGTTTATCCCAGATAGGAAATGTCATTGTAACACAGAACTAGTTTTAATGTATGTGTGTTTGTTCTCCACAGGTCACGCTCTCGCAGTGCACGGCGCTCACGCTCCAGGTCCAACCAGAAATCCCATTCCAGATCCGGGAAGAAGTCCCTCTCCAAGTCACTCAAGTCCCGTTCCAAGTCCCGCTCACGTTCTCTCACCAGGAAGTCCCGTTCCCGTTCTCACTCCCACACTCACAAGTCTCTCAGCCACTCAGTGAGCCACAAATCCAGCTCACGCTCCGACGCCCGCAAGTCTCGCTCCAAGAGCCAGTCAAAAGTCAAGTCTGAGCGGGGATCCAGAAGCCACTCCAAAGAGAAGTCTGTCAGCAAGAAGTCCCAGAGTCGCTCCCCGTTCCCCTCAGAGAATGGAAACGGAGAGCGGGCCAAGTCTGCCTCCAAGTCTCCCTCCCCACAAGAAGACCATTACCAATCCAAGTACCCCACCAAGCACTCAGCCTCTCGCCCTCTCTCACGCTTTAAATCCCTCTCCGTTCGCGATCCAGGTCGACTTCCAAAGATTAAATGCACTTGTTTAATTAGGAAGTATGAAAGATGGTTTGAAAATAATTTACAAATCGAATACAGTGTTTTGATTTCGCCCACTCTGAGCATTTGGTTTTGTTGAAGTTGTGATTGTAGTGCATTTTAACTTTGCATGAGAACCAGGCTGAAAGATTGTGGGTTGCTATGGAACGTATTGTAGAGGAATTGTTCTCAATTTCCTTATCTGTCTGAGATTGCTAATGCTTCATGTTAAAGATACTGGTTGATGATGATTGATGTTTGTGTTTCAAGAGGAAATTCTTTCTACTTATTTGTACTCTCTTTCTCACCATCTCTTCTGCATTGCTTTGAATCTCTGGTAGTCCAGTATTAAGTCATGATTTGTGATTGGTTATAGCTAGATGGCAAGGTATTATGTTATGACTAGCTTCACAAATCAAAAATAGAGGGAAATGAAGATCAACAATCAGATCTTTTTCCATATAAATTGTTTCCCCTATGTTTCTGTTACTTTCCTTGGAAGGTTTTGATGATTAATTATGCAAATATATGAATTTGGCAGATGTATTGGTTTCTTTGATATTGGTGTAGTTGATGCTGTCTGAATAGTCTAGACAGTTGTGATTGAGTATTGACTAATCACACAGCTTTAGTATAATGTATTACTACACTAATTGCAAAGAGAAGATGTATGGAAAATCATGTCACTGTTTTCCCTGAGAAATCTGATTATTTCCCCCCTAAATCTCCTCTTTGTGGAGGTCAGGTCATCTGATGCAGCACTCCATCACTCTCATTCTTGGTAAAATAGCCCTTACACAGCCTGGAGGTGTGTTGGGTCATTGTCCTGTTGAAAAACAAATGATAGTCCCACTAAGCCCAAACCAGATGGGATGGCGTATCACTGCAGAATGCTGTGGTAGCCATGCTGGTTAAGTGTGCCTTGAATTCTAAATAAATCACAGACAGTGTCACCAGCAAAGCACCCCCACACCATAACACCTCCTCCTCCATGCTTTATGGTGGGAAATACACATGCGGAGATCATCCGTTCACCAACACTGCATCTTACAAAGACACGGCGGTTGGAACCAAAAATCTCCAATTTGGACTCCAGACCAAAGGACACATTTCCACCGGTCTAATTTTCTATTGCTTGTGTTTCTTGGCCCAAGCAGGTCTCTTCTTATTATTGGTGTCCTTTAGTAGTGGTTTCTTTGCAGCAATTTGACCACGAAGGCCTGATTCACACAGTCCCCTCTGAACAGTTGATGTTGAGATGTGTCTGTGACTTGAACTCTGTGACGCATTTATTTGGGCTGCAATTTCTGAGGCTGGTAACTCTAATGAACTTATCCTCTGCAGCAGAGGTAACTCTGGGTCTTCCATTCCTGTGGCGGTCCTCATGAGAGCCAGTTTCATCATAGCGCTTGATGGTTTTTGCGACTGCACTTGAAGAAACTTTCAAAATTCTTGACATTTTCCATATTGACTGACCTTCATGTCTTAAAGTAATGATGAACTGTTGTTTCTCTTTGCTTATTTGAGCTGTTCTTGCCATAATATGGACTTGGTCTTTTACCAAATAGGGCTATCTTCTGTATACCCCCCCTCCCCTACCTTGTCACAACACAACTGATTGGCTCAAACGCATTAAGAAGTAAAGAAATTCCACAAATTACCTTTTAAGAAGGCACACCTGTTAATTGAAATGCATTCCAGGTGACTATCTCATGAAGCTGGTTGAGAGAATGCCAAGAGTGTGCAAAGCTGTCATTAAGGCAAAGGGTGGCTATTTGAAGAATCTCAAATATAAAATATATTTTGATTTGTTTAACACTTTTTTGGTTAATACATGATTCCATATGTGTTATTTCATTGCTTTGATGTCTTCACTATTATTCTACAATGTAAAAAATAGTACAAATAAAGAAAAACCCTTGAATGAGTAGGTGTCCAAACTTTTTACTGGTAGTGTATAACCAACAATTGTATATTGTACTGTCATGTGTTTTATTACCTTATTTTGAATCCATTTTGTTTTGTCCCCAGGTTCTATGCTGTGAAAGTGCTGCAAAAAAAATCAAACTGAAGAAAAAAAAGAGGTTCCATTCAGCTCCATAGTTTAATTATGAACATAACAGTAGATTGATTTTAGAAATTAAAACCTTAAAAAAACATTTTTAAAAGATGAATATACTGTACAGTAGGAGTGGGTTTAACAATAATGCTCTATTTCTTTGGCGCTGGATTCTTCCATGTGAAGCAAAAGAACATCATGGCAGAGAGGAACGTGCTGCTCGAGTCTGAATCATTCTTTTTTTTTGGGGGGTGGATCAGCTTAATATTGCAGATAGATTGTATCTTCTATCAATGTAATTGTCTGCATCACTTCCAATCCCCCATGTTTTTTATATATATACTCCCCTTTATTACTTTTCAACCCTGCCATCCTTTCCCTACTTGGAGTAAATTAGTGAACAACAATGCCCAGGCCTCTACTTCCGGTCTATACTTACTATCTACACCTTATGGACACAGTTAATTTTACAATTATTCTATTATATAAATATATATATTTTTTGCTCCTGAACTTCTTCTACTCTCAACCTCTCTGATCATTTTCATGATGTCCATCCGGTTTGCTTCTATATGCCATATCTTTCTAACTGTGCTCTTTCCCAAAAGCTCCAAACATACAACCTATATACTTATTATGGACACAGTATGCTTACATTATTAGCTATCTTTGTTATTATTTGTTGTTATTTGTTATTAGTCCCATCCTTCAACTCTATTCAATACATCCCATCTATCTCTTAACACCATCCATATAGGATTTCTATTTGCCATATATATTTCAACCGTATTTGTTTTACAAAAGTTCTGAACCTTTCTATTCTCATTGCTTCTACAGATTGTGAATTAAAAATAAACATTTTTGCTAAAAGTATTATTATATTATTGATCGATTGACTATTACTTTTCAGATCACCCAGTAATGCTATCTGCAAGGTTAGCTCCAGGTAAATATTGCAATCCTTTAGCCATTCCTGGACCTGTGTCCAAAAACAAGATCTGCAGAGCTGGGAAGATTGTATCCCCCATATAAATAACATTCTATTGGTAGCAAGAATTTTATATAATAATTTAAATTGAAAGATTCTAATTTTTGAATCCGGTGTCGTTTTGCGTGTCAGTTCATGAACACTATGCCATGGGATCGGTAAGTCAAAAATCTCTTCCCAACTATTTTGCAATCTATATGGGACGGCTGTCAATCCTTTGGTCCTTAAGTGAAACTGATATACTTTTTTATTTATCACAGTTTTCCTTAACCAATTATGTTCTTTAATGCAAGGCCGACAGACAAGTTCCTTACTTTCTCCCCCTTCCACTTTCCTCTTCCACTTTTGCGGTAAGGCTGCAATTATTTGGTTGTAATTTTGGGTAGAGCAGACATTTCCATATGTTTTTGTTAGCTGCATGTGCGACATAACTCCACCAGTCCTACCGATGATATCATTTGCGAAGATTATACATTTTTTAAACATTCTGTCAAAAATAAAGTTTTTTGTCAATTAGTATATTTGAATTTAACCACAATATTTGTTGCATTATTTGTTCTGTCGTTTCTGGAGGATTAAATTGAAATTGCAACCAACTTTCTATGGCTTGTTTTAGAAATAGTGATATTTGGGAGATTATTTCCTTTTCAAATAACTGCAAATTAGTTGTTGTAATCTGAATAAAGGGAAAAAGGCCTTTCTTGAACATTGGGTGAGACAATCTTACTAATTTGCTTGAGAACCAGTTCGGATTTAAGTATCACTTTTGTATGACTGAAGCTTTTAGTGATAGGTCTAATGCTTTAATATTTAATCATTTCTGTCCTCCGAATTCATATTCATTATATAAATAGGCCCTTTTAATTTTGTCTGGCTTGCCGTTCCAAATAAAATTGAATATTTTTTTCTCATATAATTTAAAAAACTGTTCACTAGGCGTAGGCAAGACCATAAGCAAATAGGTAAACTGGGATAATACTAAAGAGTTAATCAGGGTGATTTTTCCACAAATTGACAGGTATTTTCCTTTCCATGGTAGTAAGATCTTATCTATTTTTGCTAACTTTCTATTAAAATGTATTGAAGTGAGATCATTTATTTCCTTTGGGATATGTATTCCGAGTATATCCACATCACCATCAGACCATTTTATTGGTAAACTACATGGTAATGTAAAAATTGTATTTTTTAGTGATCCAATACGTAATATAGTACATTTGTCATAATTTGGTTGTAATCCAGAGAGGTTAGAAAATGTATCTAGATCCTCTATGAGGCTGTGGAGGGATTCTAGTTGTGGATTTAAAAGAAAACATGAATCATCAGCGTACAATGACACCTTTGTTTTTAAGCCCTGGGTTTCTAATCCTCTGATATTATTATTGGATCTGATTTTAATATCTCGATGGCCACAATAAATAGATATGCCGATAGTGGACAACCTTGTTTCACTCCTCTTGACAGTTTAAAACTTTCTGAGAAATAGCCATTATTTACTATTTTACACCTAGGGTTACTATACATGATTTTGACCCATTTTATAAGAGATTCTCCTAAATTGAAATGCTCCAGGCATTTATATATAAACCCCAGTCGTACTTTATCAAATGCCTTTTTGAAGTCTGCTATGAATAGCAGGCCTGGTTTCCCATATTTTCCATAGTGTTCTATTGTTTCCAATACTTGCCTTATATTATCTCCAATGTATCTTCCATGTAAAAAACCTGTCTGATTAGAATTAATAATATCCGACAATACCTTTTTAATTCTATGCGCTATACATTTTGCTAGGAATTTTGCATCACAACACTGAAGTGTAAGGGGCCTCCAATTTTGTAAATGGACTGGATCTTTATATTTTCCACTTGTATCCTGGTTCAGTAATAATGAGATCAGACCTTCTTCTTGAGTGTCAGATAATCTACCATTTACATAGGAGTGGTTAAAACATGCTAATAACGGTCCTCTTAGTATATCAAAAAAGGTTTGGTATACCTCGACTGGTATGCCATCCAACCCTGGAGTTTTCCCAGACTTAAAGTCTTTAATTGCATCCAGAAGTTCCTCCTCTGTAATTTCACCTTCACATGAGTCTTTCTGTGTGGCTGTTAATTTGACATTATCAATATAAAAAAAATCTCTACAATTAGCTTCAGTTAGAGGAGATGGAGGCGACTGAAAAGAAAACATATACTTAAAGTACTTTGTTTCTTCCTTCAAAATATCATTTGGTGAATTATGGGTGACTCCGTCAATTGTAACCAGTTTCATTAAGTTCTTTTTGGTAGCATTCCTATGTTGAAGATAAAAAAATAATGTTGTGCATTTTTCCCCATATTCCATCCAGTTTGCTTTATTTTTTATAATATATTACACATGATCTTTCTTGAATAAGTTTCTCCATTTCTTTTTGTTTTTCCTCTAATTTATTCTGAGCCTCTATGTTACAGTTTTTATTGCCATCTATCTGTTCTGTTAGACTTTCTATTTCCTTTCTTAGTATAAACTATTTTGACCTAAATTGCTTTTGTTTTCGAGATGAGTACTGAATTGTTGGAAAAAGTCAGTTATAAATTCCTTTGTTCTAATTATAAATAAATTATCATCCAATAGGCTTTGATTACATTTCCAATATCCTCGCCCACGTGGAAATTCAGTAAGAGTAATGTATTTGCCTATTAATAATGGTCCGACTGCATTCTGTCCCCTATCAACACTTTTTAAAACTTTTGGTGCCAACGAGAATGAGATAAGAAAGAAGTCAAGACGACTAGCTTGATTCAGTCTCCGCCATGTATATCTCACTAGATCAGTATATTTAAGCCTCCATACTAGTTCTAATGTATCCATGACATTCACAATTTCCTTAAGAGCATGTGGGTGATTGTTTGTGGTGTGATTTCCTTTACGGTCCATTGAGCTATTTAAAACAGTATTATAATCCCCCACCATAATAATATTGTCTTGAATTGCTTGCAGGGTTGATAATTTATTATACACTGCTCAAAAAATTAAAGGGAACACTTAAACAACACATCCTAGAACTGAATGAATGAAATAATCTTATTAAATAATTTTTTCTTTACATAGTTGAATGTGCTGACAACAAAATCACACAAAAATTATCAATGGAAATCAAATGTATCAACCCATGGAGGTCTGGATTTGGAGTCACCCTCAAAATTAAAGTGGAAAACCACACTACAGGCTGATCCAACTTTGATGTAATGTCCTTAAAACAAGTCAAAATGAGGCTCAGTAATGTGTGTGGCCTCCATGTGCCTGTATGACCTCCCTACAACGCCTGGGCATGCTCCTGATGAGGTGGCGGATGGTCTCCTGAGGGATCTCCTCCCAGACCTGGACTAAAGCATCCGCCAACTCCTGGACAGTCTGTGGTGCAACGTGGCGTTGGTGGATGGAGCGAGACATGATGTCCCAGATGTGCTCAATTGGATTCAGGTCTGGGGAACGGGCGGTCCATAGCATCAATGCCTTCCTCTTGCAGGAACTGCTGACACACTCCAGCCACATGAGGTCTAGCATTGTCTTGCATTAGGAGGAACCCAGGGCCAACCGCACCAGCATATGGTCTCACAAGGGGTCTGAGGATCTCATCTCGGTACCTAATGGCAGTCAGGCTACCTCTGGCGAGCACATGGAGGGCTGTGCGGCCCCCCAAAGAAATGCCACCCCACACCATGACTGACCCACCGCCAAACCGGTCATGCTGGAGGATGTTGCAGGCAGCAGAACGTTCTCCACGGCGTCTCCAGACTCTGTCACGTCTGTCACATTTTTTTTTTTTTATTGTTTTTATATATATATATATATATATATATATTTTTTTACCTTTATTTAACTAGGCAAGTCAGTTAAGAACAAATTCTTATTTACAATGACGGCCTACACCGGCCAAACCCGGACGACGCTGGGCCAATTGTGCGCCGCCCTATGGGACTCCCAATCACGGCCGGTTGTGATACAGCCTGGATACAGCCTGGAATCGAACCAGGGGGTCTGTAGTGACGCCTCAAGCACTGAGACGCAGTGCCTTAGACCACTGCGCCACTCGGGAGCACATGTGCTCAGTGTGAACCTGCTTTAATCTGTGAAGAGCACAGGGGCGCCAGTGGCGAATTTGCCAATCTTGGTGTTCTCTGGCAAATGCCAAACGTCCTGCACGGTGTTGGGCTGTAAGCACAACCCCCACCTGTGGACGTCGGGCCCTCATACCACCCTCATGGAGTCTGTTTCTTACCGTTTGAGCAGACACATGCACATTTGTGGCCTGCTGGAGGTCATTTTACAAGGCTCTGGCAGTGCTCCTCCTGCTCCTCCTTGCACAAAGGCGGAGGTAGCGGTCCTGCTGCTGGGTTGTTGCCCTCCTACGGCCTCCTCCACGTCTCCTGATGTACTGGCCTGTCTCCTGGTAGCGCCTCCATGCTCTGGACACTACGCTGACAGACACAGCAAACCTTCTTGCCACAGCTCGCATTGATGTGCCATCCTGGATGAGCTGCACTACCTGAGCCACTTGTGTGGGTTGTTGAATCCGTCTCATGCTACCACTAGAGTGAAAGCACCGCCAGCATTCAAAAGTGACCAAAACATCAGCCAGGAAGCATAGGAACTGAGAGGTGGTCTGTGGTCACCACCTGCAGAACCACTTCTTTATTGGGGGTGTCTTGCTAATTGCCTATAATTTCCACCTGTTGTCTATTCCATTTGCACAACAGCATGTGAAATTTATTGTCAATCAGTGTTGCTTCCTAAGTGGACAGTTTGAATTCACAGAAGTGTGATTGACTTGGAGTTACATTGTGTTGTTTAAGTGTTCCCTTTATTTTTTTGAGCAGTGTATATATTGTCAAAGAATTGTGGATCATCATTATTTGGTCCTTAAAGGTTAATGAGCCATATCTGTTTATGGTCCAATAACATATTTAAAATAATCCATCTACCTTGCGCATCTATTTGGACAATTTGCACATTTGGATCGAAATTACTATTAATTAATATCATCACCCCTTTTGAATTTCTTTGCCCATGGGAGAAGTATATTTCCCCCCCCCCCCCATTCTTTTTTCCATGCTACTTCATCTCGAATTGTTGAATGAGTTTCCTGTATACAATAGATATTATATTCCTTCTCTTTGAGCCATGTAAATATTGTTCTTCTTTTGTTATTATCAGCTAAGCCATTACAATTATAACTGGCTATACTTATTTCACCATACACCATAATGAGATACAAGTTTCAAGTCTATTTATAATTATATATGTTTGTACATTTACCAATAAAAAATACCGTAATGATTGAGTGTCCATATAGCTGTACCGTGATATTTGCATTGCTACGGAGTAACCCTTCAATTGTTCTCCACTAATTCCCCCGCTAAAGCCCCTCCCCATCCCAAGTTGAGCCGTCATCCCAGTGATCAGCATCCCACCCACGTCCCTCCGGATCCCTAAGGCCCGAGAGGCCAGGACCCATCCATCGAAAACAGCACACAGTGCCACCCACAAAACAGAAGCAGATTAACCGCCAAAAGCATTTCCAATGCTTTCACCTCTCTATATATATATATCTATATAACTATTTTAAAAAAATTATGCATATCCTATTTTCCATCATAATCAATTAATATGCGTAATAATGTCGGCAGTTCACGCGTAGGATTCTAACATATAACCCGGATTGCCATTGTATTACATTTAATTCATTGGCAAGCAATTATTATCCTAGCAAATAATTCCCGTGGTCCATCCCATACCCCCCAACATCCCCACCCCCCACAACAGATGCCAGACAAGCACACATGCACATACTCACATACTCCAACACACTCAACCCCCCTCCTCCACAATCCACCATAAAATCAGATACTCAACGGCTGTTATATCCCAGAGCCCAACTCGAGAAATAACCTGATTTACGAGTGCACATACAGTTAAAGCTGATTGAGAAAGCATGCAGATTGAGCAGAAATTGATAACAATGTGAGATTTTATTAATCTACTTAATCTATGTCAAGTCCTAGGTGATGGAGATCAGATCCACCCTCTTCACCTGAGACACAAACACTCTGATCCCCTGTTGTAACCATTTCCCCAAGCATCTCCGTGCGGTCAGACCTTTGATTATTTTGTGCCACCTGGGCCACAATGATAAACCCCCTCTCTGATTGTCCGAGTGTGACCCCCTCCCCATGGGTTACTGCAGCCAGTGTTGCCAGCACTGCCACTACCTGGGATCAGAATCTGAATCATTCTTTCCTGGTGGGGATCCACTACTGTTTCCAGACCCCAGAGAAGCTCTACTTTGTCATGGATTAAGTATGGAATAAAGACAATGGAGACAACCCACTGGGCACAGACATCAGTTCAACGTCTAGTTTTAATTTACATTTGGTTGAGATTTCAATTAATGTGAATTCAACATGAAATCAACAAAATATTTCACCATGTCATTAGATTTAGGTAAAAATCAGGGTGAAAATCCAATCACTTTTTCACATTGAATCAACATCATCACATAGATTTTTGGGGGGCTGAAATGATGTGGAAACAACGTTCATTCAGCCAGTTTTTGCCCAGTGGGAAACTTCTAAACTTCTCGAATAATGTGCAGTGCCCTTTCTTGATTTTATGCAAGAGAAAATACATTCTACTTTTGATTTTCTACTGTAGCTTTTCTATCACCTTCAGAGAGACCACCGCTTCTCAGAGCCAAGATCTCGCTTTTACACGGCTGAGATGGCCAGTGCCATCGGTTACTTATACTTGCTCAACATTGTTTACAGGTCAGTCACACCCTTTCAACAATGTTGACAAAAAAAGTCTCAGCCACTTAACAGCATTCACGGGTCATTCACAGTAAACCCACATTTTCCCTGCTTGTTTCCCATGCTCACTTTGTGGAAGGTCATTCTGTCAGCAGTGCCTTTAGGCTGTACAGTAGGTTCTCTGTTTTAGAGACTTGAAGCCTGAGACCGTCCTGCTGGACTCAGAGGTAAGTATTTGTGTATCATGAACTCAGGACTATCATTGTATTAGTTCTCTGTGGGCCAAATAAGGTCACCCTGATGTTTTGACTTGGACCTTCTCCAGGGTCATGTTTTGTTGACTGACTTTGGATTGTGTAAAGAGGGAACAGACCCAGGGTCCACCACTTCCACTTTCTGTAGAACCCCCATTTCCCTTTGTCACTTTATCCACTGACACTGCCTTTTGCTCTGCCGTATTTGGCTCCAGAGGTGTTGAAAAAGCAGCCCTGTGACCGCACGGTAGACTGGTGGTGTCTGGGAACTGTATTTTATGAGATTATATATGGGCTGGTGAGCATACCCTCTGAAAGGCATATACACATTTACTTTGCTGTGATGTATTATGGTTCTGCATATTATAGCAATGTATTTAGCATAATTTTCCAAACAAAGCAGGCTACACCTCAATGTGGTTATCAACTCATTTTGTCCTGTTCCTTCTATAGCCAGAATGTGTCAGAGATGTATGACAGCATCCTCCACAGGCCCTTGAGTCTGCCAGTGGGGACCAGCTCTGTGGTGTGTGACATGCTGATGGGCCTCCTACAGAAAGACCAGCATCGCCGGCTGGGTGCTATCGCAGACTTTGAGTGAACCTGTCAGAATATACAGGATCAGGATGTCCTCATTGGACAGTCTACCTTCTCTCTCTTTCCTACAGTTTCCTACACATACGCACAAGTCATTTTAATCGTTGTCATTTTTGTCTTTTACATATAGCTCAAAGTTAAAAAACCAAATTTTTTCTCACCGATAAACTGGGATGACCTTTACTATCGGAGAATCACACCTCCATACAACCCCAACGTGGTAAGTGTGTATGCAAAGCCAGTTAATAAATATTTAATTTCAGTATTCTTTATGTAGTTATTATTCATAATAACATACACAACTAATATAACATGATGAAATCCCTGAGTAGTTTCCTTCCTCCTTGAGTAGGAAGGGCGCTTGTATCTTTTTAGTGACTGGGTGTATTGATACACCATCCAAAGTGTAATTAATAAGTGCACCATGCTTAAAGGGATATTCAATGTCTGCTTTTTTTTTACCCATCTACCAATAGGTGCCCTTCTTTGCTAGGCATTGGAAAACCTCCCTGGTCTTTGTGATTGAATCTGTGCTTGAAATTGACTGCTCGACTGAGGTACCTTACAGATAATTGTATGTGTGGGTACAGATATGGGGTAGTCATTTTAAAATAATGTTAAACGCTATTATTGCACACAGAGTGAGTGCATGCAACTCATTATGTGACTTGTTAAGCACATTTTTACTCCTGAACTTATTTAAGCTTGCAATAACAAAAGGGTTGAATACTTAAAGTGCCTTGCAAAAGTATTCATCCCCCTTGGCGTTTTTCCTATTCTGTTGCATTACAACCTGTAATTTAAATGGATTTTTATTTGGATTTCATGTAATGGACATACACAAAATAGTCCAAATTGGTGAAGTGTAATGAAAAAAAATAATAACGGAAAAGTGGTACGTGCATATGTATTCACCCCCTTTGCTATGAAGCCCCTAAATAAGATCTGGTGCAACCAATTACCGTCAGAAGTCACATAATTAGTTAAATAAAGTCCACCTGTGTGCAATCTTAGTGTCACATGATCTCACATGATCTCAGTATATATACACCTGTTCTGAAAGGCCCCAGAGTCTGCAACACCACTAAGCAAGGGGCACCACCAAGCAAGCGGCACCATGAAGACCAAGCTCTCAAAACAGGTCAGGGACAAAGTTGTGGAGAAGTACAGATCAGGGTTGGGTTATAAAAAAATATCAGAAACTTTGAACATCCCACGGAGCACCATTAAATCCATTATTAAAAAATTGAAAGAATATTGCACCAAAACAAACCTGCCAAGAGAGGGCCGCCCACCAGAACTCACCGACCAGGCAAGGAGGGCATTAATCAGAAAGGCAACAAAGAGACCAAAGATAACCCTGAAGGAGCTGCAAAGCTCCACAGCGGAGATTGGAGTATCTGTCCATAGGACCACTTTAAGCCGTACACTCCACAGAGCTGGGCTTTACAGAAGAGTGGCCAGAAAAAAGCCATTGCTTAAAGAAAACAAATAAGCAAACACGTTTCAAATCAAATCAAATCAAATTTTATTGGTCACATGCGCCGAATACAACAGGTGCAGACATTACAGTGAAATGCTTACTTACAGCCCTTAACCAACAGTGCATTTATTTTAAACAAAAAAGTAAGAATAAAACAACAACAAAAAAGTGTTGAGAAAAAAAGAGCAGAAGTAAAAAATAAAGTGACAGTAGGGAGGCTATATATACAATAGAATAAAGTGACAGTAGGGAGGCTATATATACAGGGGGGTACCGTTGCATAGTCAATGTGCGGGGGCACCGCTAGTTGAGGTAATATGTACATGTGGGTAGAGTTAAAGTGACTATGCATAAATACTTAACAGAGTAGCAGCAGCGTAAAAGGGATGGGGTGGGGGGGGCAGTGCAAATAGTCCGGGTAGCCATGATTAGCTGTTCAGGAGTCTTATGGCTGGGGGGTAGAAGCTGTTGAGAAGTCTTTTGGACCTAGACTTGGCACTCCGGTACCGCTTGCCGTGCGGTAGCAGAGAGAACAGTCTATGACTAGGGTGACTGGAGTCTTTGACAATTTTGAGGGCCTTCCTCTGACACCGCCTGGTATAGAGGTCCTGGATGGCAGGGAGCTTTGCCCCAGTGATGTACTGGGCCGTACGCACTACTCCTCTGTAGTGCCTTGCGGTCAGAGGCCAAGCAGTTGCCATACCAGGCGGTGATGCAACCAGTCAGGATGCTCTCGATGGTGCAGCTGTAGAATTTTTTGAGGATCTGAGGACCCATGCCAAATCTTTTTAGTCTCCTGAGGGGGAATAGGCTTTGATGTTCGCCTTTGATGTTCGCCAAAAGGCATGTGGGAGACTCCCCAAACATATGGAATGTACTCTGGTCAGAAGAGACTAAAATTAAGCTTTTTGGCCATCAAGGAAAACGCTATGTCTGGCTCAAACCCAACACCTCTCATCACCCCGAGAACACCATCCCCACAGTGAAGCATGGTGGTAACAGCATCATGCTGTGGGGATGTTTTTCCATCGGCAGGGACTGGGAAACTGGTCAGAATTGAAGGAATGATGGATGGCGCTAAATAGAGGGAAATTCTTGAGGGAAACCTGTTTCAGTCTTCCAGAGATTTGAGACTGGGACAGAGGTTCACCTTCCAGCAGGACAATGACCCTAAGCATACTGCTAAAGCAACACTTGAGTGGTTTAAGGGGAAACATTTAAATGTCTTGGAATGGCCTAGTCAAATCCCAGACCTCAATCCAATTGAGAATCTGTGGTATGACTTAAAGATTGCTGTACACCAGCAGAACCCATCCAACTTGAAGAAGCTGGAGCAGTTTTGCCTTGAAGAATGGGCAAAAATCCATGGGAACCGGTTAATAACGTCCTTTTACATTCTGGGCATTTTTTTTCCCGTCCCATAAAAACTGAAAGCGCCTATGCAAAGCCCTCACTTTGTCACTCAGAAAAGTATTCCAGTTTCTGCCTGCCTGCCTTCCTGCCAGCTGAAAATCTTTGGCAGTGCGTGTGTGTAGGCTACCTGCCCCTCCCCCTCCCTCTGAAGCATAGTCTACTGTAGCTACTGACATTACAAGCATAATTCAGAAATTAGGGAGAGAGATTTTTTTAATACTAGTTAAGGATACTATCACGTTTCATATTGGATTTATTACCTACAAAAATTTAAGACGTGTTTTATTTTATTCTGGTGCCGCTCTGCACACACAAGCTTGTTAGCTAACTAGCTCTGGTCTAGCTCTCAAAAACTATAAGCGGCATCATAGCCGCGGAAACTAGGGGTGATGAGGGTGCTGCAGCACCCCTGAAAAATGTGAATAAAAAAAAGATTAATAAAATTACAAATAATGATTTTTTTTCTCACGAAAGTACTGCACTGGGCCTTTACTAGTCCTGTATTAGCGAACCGATATAGACGTCTGTAGCGCAGACAAATATTTTTTTTGCAGCATCACCGCTTTGGCAAAAAAGGTACTTTTAGAATTGAGAACAGTATCTTGCAAGATTCAATAGTTGGAATTATAAAAGTTGTTGCCCTGTTCCTTTCTCTGTGATCGTCATTCTAATGGAATCCAGAAAGAACAAAACCCTGTCCTCAAACATTTACAGTGACTTCGGAAAGTATTCAGATCCCTTGACTTTTTCCACATTCTGTTACGTTACAGCGTTATTCTAAAATTGATTAAATAAATTTTTTTCCTCATCAATCTACACAATATACCCCATAATGACAAAGCAAAAACAGGTATAGAGACATTTTTGCAAATGTATAAAATAGAATACACTTAAATATCACATTTACATAAGTATTCAGACCCTTTACTCAGTACTTTGTTGAAGCACCTTTGGCAGCGATTACAGCCTCAAGTCTTCTTGGGTATGCGCTACAAGCTTGGCACACCTGTATTTGGGGAGTTTCTCCCTTTCTTCTCTGCAGATCCTCTCAAGCTCTGTCAGGTTGGATGGGAAGTGTTGCTGCACAGCTATATTCAGGTCTCTCCAGAGATGTTAGATCGGGTTCAAGTCCGAGCTCTGGCTGGGCCACTCAAGGACATTCAGAGACTTGTCCTGAAGCCACTCCTGCGTTGTCTTGGCTGTGTGCTTAGGGTCATTGTCCTATTTGAAGGTGAACCTTCGCCCCAGTTTGAGGTCCTGAGCGCTCTGGAGCAGGTTTTCATCAAGGATCTCTCTGTACTTTGCTCCGTTCATCTTTCCCTCGGTCCTGACTAGTCTCCCAGTCGCTGCTGCTGAAAAACATCCCCACAGCCTGATGCTGCCACCACAATTCTTCACCGTAGGGATGGTGCCAGGTTTCCTCCAGACGTGATGATTGGCATTCAGGCTTTGTTTTAATCAGACCAGAGAATTTTGTTTCCTTTAGGTGCCTTTTGGCAAACTCCAAGCGGGCTGTCATGTGCCTTTTACTGAGGAGTGGCTTCCGTCTGGCCACTCTACCATAAAGGCCTGATTGGTGGAGTGCTGCAGAGATGGTTGTCCTTCTGGAAGTTTCTCACATCTCCACAGAGGGACTCTGGAGCTCTTTCAGAGTGACCGTCGGGTTCTTGGTCACCTCCCTGACCAAGGCCCTTCTCCCCCGATTGCTCAGTTTGGCCGGGCGGCCAGCTCTAGGAAGAGTCTTGGTGGTTCCAAAGTTCTTCCATTTAAGAATGATGGAGGCCACTGTGTTCTTGGGGACCTTCAATGCTGCAGACATTTTTTGGTACCCTTCCCCAGATCTGTGCCTCGTCACAATTCTGTCTCGGAGCTCTACGGACAATTCCTTCGACCTCATGGCTTGTTTTCTGCTCTGACATGCACTGTCAACTGTGGGACCTTATATAGACAGGTGTCAGCCTTTCCAAATCATGTCCAATCAATTGAATTTACCACAGGTGGACTCCAATCAAGTTGTAGAAACATTTCAAGGATGATCAATGGAAACAGGATGCACCTGAGCTAAATTTCGAGTGACATAGCAAAGGGTCTGAATACTTATGTAAATAAGGTATTTCTGATTTTTTATTTTAATACATTTGCAAACATTTCTAAAAACCTGTTTTTGCTTTGTCATTATGGGGTATTGTGTGTAGATTGATGAGGAAAAAAATGTAATTTAATCCATTTTATAATAAGACTTACATAACAAAATGTGAAAAAAGTCAAGGGGTCTGAATACTTTCCGAAAGCACTGTATATGTGCAGTCTTGTACCCTTAACCTTTTTTAAACTGACTATCATATTTGTTGATTAAATCTGACTTTATTAGTATAACTAGATGGTAACTTTACAAGTAAAGTTGTAGGGCTTGCTTTAGCTCTTTCAAATTATTTTTGTGGGAATGGAAGAAGTTTAAAAAGTTTTACTTTACTATTTAAAGCAAAGCAGTTACATATAGTCAAAGTTAAAGATGCATTATGCAGAAATCGCTCTGCCAGTTCCTGGTTGCTAAAATTCTAATAGTTCACTTAATTTCAGTTTGTGACAAAACAAGCAAGTACAGTGTAAAGAATCATTGTACCAGCTAAAGCGCTGTGAAATATATTTTCCATAACCAAAAATATTGTATTTTCAGCTGTTTGAAGCTAGTGTCCAAAACTGGAAGTGAAAGATGCAAAAATGAAACTTAAGAACAGGAAGCATAGAAATAGCGCACATAGAACATATCTACTGCATCTTAGACTTGCTTTCAATGAGAATAATAATTCAAACATAAGGTGGATAGCAACAGAACCAGTTACAACTGAAGTATCTGATCATCAATGAATTTGATAAAAAGCCATTTATAGTTTAACACAGCAGGCACATATCATCAGGTAGGCCTATATGCACATAAAAATGTATTATATTTTATTCCATGATATTGTTGTTACAAAATAGATGTGTGTTGACTGTGATTAGGGTATGGGAATATAAGAGCATCTGCTAGGCTAAATTAACAACTAGGCATGCATAGCTCAAAACATGATCCTCAAACCAAAGACTGGCCAAACTCGTGTTTCTAAATGTGTATTCAAAGGCACTGTAGAATGACTGTATAGTCTAATAAGGCATTTTTCATTTCATTATTATTTAATTCAAAGTATTTTTTTATTTTTTATTATTTTATACAGCCTAAATGCTAAATTTACAGGCATGTTGTTGAAGTGTTGTTGTTGTGTTGTTGAAATGCTGAGCGCTCCTGCCAGCCTGTAGCGTGTCACAAATGCTTCACAATTATTTATTAAATGGCAGGATATTGCCTTGAAACAATAATATTATAGCGTAAATAATTCATTTTCATTCCTTCTTAGGCTACCTGGCTTGCTCCTGACTGATTTAGAGTTCCATCAAAATTATAGAATGTCTCCTGAGTGGCGCAGTGGTCTAAGGCACTGCATCGCAGTGCTAACTGTGCCACTAGAGATCCTGGTTAGAATCCAGGCTCTGTCGCAGCCGGCCGCGACCGGGAGACTCATGGGCGGCGCACAATTGGCCCAGCGTCGTCCAGGGTAGGGGAGGGAATGGCCGGCAGGGATGTAGCTCAGTTGATAGAGCATGGCGTTTGCAACGCCAGGGTTGTGGGTTCGATTCCCACGGGGGGCCAGTATAAAAAAATATATGTATTCACTAACTGTAAGTCGCTCTGGATAAGAGCGTCTGCTAAATGACTAAAATGTAAATGTAAATAGAATGACAAACTAAATAAATATGTAGGCAGTGGTGTAAAGTACTTAAGTAAAAATACTTTAAAGTACTACGTAAGTCGTTTTTTGGGGTATCTGTATTTTACTTTACTGTTTATATTTGTGACAACTTTTACTTTTACTTCACTACATTCCTAAAGAAAATAAATGTACTTTTTCCTCCATACATTTTCCCTGACACCCAAAAGTACTCGTTACATTTTGAAGTCTTAGCAGGACAGGAAAATGGTCAAATTCACACACTTATCAAGACAACATCCATGGTCATCCCTACTGCCGCTAATCTGGCAGACTCACTAAACACACATGCTTTGTTTGTAAATTATGTCTGAGTGTTGGATTGTTACCCTGGCTATCCGTAAATAAATAAAAAACAAGAAAATGGTGCCGTCTGGTTTGCTTAATGTAAGGAATTTGAAATGATTTATACTTTACTTTTACTTTTGATACTTGTGTATATTTAAGCAATTACATTTACTTTTGAAACTTATGTATTTAAAACCAAATACTTTTAGACTTTTATTCAAATAGTATTTTACTGGGTGACTTTCACTTTTACTTGACTCATTTTCGATTAAGGTATCTTTACTTTTACTCAAGTATGACAATTGGGTACTTTTTCCACCACTAAATGGTGGTTTCTTCCCTGTATTCTTTCTCTATGGCGGTGGCACGAATGATGAACTGTAGGCGTGTGTGCAGAGGCCGATCGGTCGGAAGCGTTACCACTTTGAGCGGGCCAAATCCGACGTAATAAGAACAGCCACAGACAGAAAACTCTACCAGTGGTCGCTAAATCACCTGTCCTCAAAACAGTCTTGTAAGACGCACTTGAACTCGCCCTACTGTCCGAGTGCTTATCTTACAGAAATGTACCACCTTTACTGCATAAAGTTGAAGTCGGAAGTTTACATACACCTTAGCCAAATACATTTAAACTCCGTTTTTCACAATTTCTGACATTTAATCCTAGTAAAAATTCCCTGTCTTAGGTCAGTTAGGATCACCACTTGATTTTAAGAATGTGAAATGTCAGAATAATAGTAGAGAGAATGATTTGTTTCAGCTTTTATTTATTTCATCACATTCCCAGTGGGTCAGAAGTTTACATACACTCAATTAGCATTTCATAGCATTGCCTTTAAATTGTTTAACTTGGGTCAAACATTTCGGGTAGCCTTCCACAAGCTTCCCTCAATAGGTTGGGTGAATTTTGGCCCATTCCTCCTGACAGAGCTGGTGTAACTGAGTCAGGTTTGTAGGCCTCCTTGCTCGCATACGCTTTTTCAGTTCTGCCCACACATTTTCTATAGGATTGAGGTCAGGGCTTTGTGATGGCCACTCCAATACCTTGACTTTTTTGCCACAACTTTGGAAGTATGCTTGGGGTAATTGAACATTTGGAAGACCCATTTGCGACAACGTTTTAACTTCCTGACTGATGTCTTGAGATGTTACTTCACTATATCCACATCATTTTCCTTCTTCATGATGCCATCTATTTTGTGAAGTGCACCAGTCCCTCCTGCAGCAAAGCACCCCCACAGCATGATGCTGCCACCCCCGTGCTTCACGGTTGGGATGGTGTTCTTCGGCTTGCAAGATACCCCCTTTTTCCTCCAAACATACCGATGGTCATTATGGCCAAACAGTTCTATTTTTGTTTCATCAGACCAGAGGACATTTATCCAAAAAGTACGATCTTTGTCCCCATGTGCAGTTGCAAACCGTAGTCTGGCTTTTTTATGGCGGTTTTGGAGCAGTGGCTTCTTCCTTGCTGAGCGGCCTTTCAGGTTATGTCAATATAGGACTCGTTTTACTGTGGATATAGATACTTTTGTACCTGTTTCCTCCAGCATCTTCACAAGGTCCTTTGCTGTTGTTTTGGGATTGATTTGCACTTTTCGCACCAAAGTACGTTCATCTCTAGGAAACAGAACACGTCTCCTTCCTGAGCTGTATGACGGCTGCATGGTCCCATGGTGTTTATACTTGCATACTATTGTTTGTACAGATAAACGTGGTACCTTCAGGCATTTGGAAATTGCTCCCAAGGATGAACCAGACTTGTGGAGGTCTACACATTTTTTTCTGAGGTCTTGGCTGATTTCTTTTGATTTTCACATGATGTCAAGCAAAGAGGCACTGAGTTTGAAAGTATGCCTTGAACTACATCCACAGGTATACCTCCAATTGACTCAAATTATGTCAATTAGCCTATCAGATGCTTCTAATGCCATGACATAATTTTCTGGAATTTTCCAAGCTGTTTAAAGGCACAGTCAACTTAGTGTATGTAAACTTCTGACCCACTGGAATTGTGATAAAGTGAATTATAAGTGGAATAATCTCTCTGTAAACAATTGATGGAAAAATTACTTGTGTCATGCACAAAGTAGATGTCCTAAACCGACTTGCCAAAAGTATAGTTTGTTAACCAGAGATTTGTGGAGTGGTTGAAAAACAAGTTTTAATGACTCCAACCTATGTGTATGTAAACTTCCGACTTCAACTGTATGTAGACAAACTAATCCACTGCAATAACCTTATGATCACACCAATGAGATCTAGGATCCAAATTCACTGCGTGTCTGCCATGATGTTCCTAAAACTCCTACTGGTCAGTAGTTGTGGTCAGTAGTTTTGGTCAGTAGGTGTGTGGTCGGTAGTTTTGGTAAGTAGGTGTGTGGTCCAGTAGTTGTGTGGTTGTGGTCAGCTAGTGAGCATTAGAAATCTTCTCTGTATCAGTTTAGGTCGTCCAGACCGGGGAAGCATTCGAAATCTTCTCTGTAGCGTTTCAAGTCATGCCATAATGTAGTTATTTTGGTAGATACTTCCCCTATTAGCTGAAATCATATTTTTTCAAAGCCATTTAGCTGTCGCGCTAGTTGTTCGGCCCAAACAGATTCACAAATCATGGGAATTTGTCGCACTATGAAGACGTTGTCTCACTCCGAGGCATGTGTTGCTAGGCAACCCCCCTGAAGTTGCCTTAGCAGGCCTGCTCCCTCCATGGCTAAAGCCAGTGTGAGAAACATGCTAACAAACATTTGTTCTATGAAACTAAATGAATACTGCACTCTGACCCACAAAACGTATTTGCTAGATTTATAATAGGTGTTAGACAAAGCAAGGAAAGTTTTATTGGAATTTATTGGAATTTGCAGCTGTTTTTGGTAAGTATTGAATCTGCTAGCTTCTGACATGCATCTTTAATGAAAGTTGTTGATGGGTTACTAAAATAGCTCTACCTCTTGGTAGAAGCTATTCCTGTTCTGATTTCAGATTTGAAAACCCAAAAAGTAGAGGAAGATTTCATACGCGCTAACGTTTTGTCTAAATTGTTGGCAAAGTGTTAAAAGTAGCTGATTTGTGTCAAAAGTTGCATTGTTGCAACTTGTTACAGTGAATGCAATGTTGGAAGTGATGATGTCACAATGGGACCTTTAGAATGTTGAGGAAATCCCATGAAAGTGGATGTAGGACAAAAAGAAGAACAAAAAATGTAATAGTTTAAAAACAGATTAAATTGTATACAAGCACACTATTCCAGACCGGTCTACACGTTTTAAAGTTTGACTGATGTTTCTAGCTTAAACGGGGTAGAAGGAGTGCATTGTCGTGTATTAGGATTATGCCTTTGTTAATGTTTTAAGTGGAACCAGAGAGGACGTTAATTTTAGTATCAAGAGGGAATGTTTTAGTGTAACGCCACATACAACAGACAGGAAGTGTGTTGTAGACAGGGGAGACTGGTGATTGGCCAGAAGAGGGAGCCCATCTTTTTGCATTGTTTATAAGTAGGGGTTAAACGAAGAAGAAGGCAGAGCGGCCATTCTGAGGCGTCGCTCTCCGGGTGGGCATGTCACCTGTAACTTATGCTGAAAGCTTGTGATCTGAATAAACCTTATGATCAAAGTTCAGTATGAGCGGACTCCTTTGTTTATCAGCAATGATTGCCAGCACTTACGCGATACGACAGCATTCCAAAGAAAAATAATAGGAATAATAAAAACTAGATGTATTTTTTTTAATTGAACCTTTATTTAACCAGGTAAGACCCATTGAGGTTAAAAATCTTGTTTGTGAGGGCAACCTGCCAAGAAGGCAAAACAGGGAAATAGCAGCATGTACAGTCGTGGTCAAAAGTTTTGAGAATGACACAAGTATTGGTCTTCACAAAGTTTGCTGCTTCAGTGTTTTTAGATATTTTTGTCAGATGTTACTATGGTATACTGAAGTATAATTACAAGCATTCCATAAGTGTCAAAGGCTTTTATTGACAATTACATTAAGTTTATGCAAAGAGTCAATATTTGCAGTGTTGACCCTTCTTTTTCAAGACCTCTGCAATCCACCCTGGCATGCTGTCAATTAACTTCTGGGCCACATCCTGACTGATGGCAGCCCATTCTTGCATAATCAATGCTTGGAGTTTGTCAGAATTTGTGGGTTTTTGTTTGTCCACCCGCCTCTTGAGGAATTACCAGAAGTTCTCAATGGGATTAAGGTCTGGGGAGTTTCCTGGCCATGGACCCAAAATGTTGATGTTTTGTTCCCCGAGCCACTTAGTTATCACTTTTGCCTTATGGCAAGGTGCTCCATCATGCTGGAAAAGGCATTGTTCGTCACCAAACTGTTCTTGGATGGTTGGGAGAAGTTGCTCTCTGTGGATGTGTTGGTACCATTCTTTATTCATGGCTGTGTTCTTAGACATAATAGGGAGTGAGCCCACTCCCTTGGCTGAGAAGCAACCCCACACATGAATGGTCTCAGGATGCTTTAATGTTGGCATGATACAGGACTGATGGTAGCGCTCACCTTGTCTTCTCTGGACAAGCTTTTTTCCGGATGCCCCAAACAATCGGAAAGGGGATTCATCAGAGAAAATGACTTTACCCCAGTCCTCAGCAGTCCAATCCCTGTACCTTTTGCAGAATATCAGTCTGTCCCTGAAGTTTTTCATGGAGATGTCAAATTGCGTCAATTCAAATCTGGTATAGGAACAAAAAGAGGTCAATACACTAAGATAGACTAGTATTTTAATTAATGCAAACACTTGAATGGTAAATATAATAAAAAATTATCCTTTAGTTCACCAGTGGGGCACAAAACCTCTGACATACGGATGTGGTTAATAAACTACCTTCACACGTGTTCAGCTCTCAATTTCAATTTCTGACTGCATTCTCTTTCTAGACTGTACTTATTATTTTTTTAAAGTATTTTGACCTCTCCTTCGTATATATTTATTATTTAATCCTACCATCTACTATCATCCCCCTTTTGACACATGTTTTGCTCATGTGTCAATATTACCACCTACCTAAATAATCACTTAGGTAATATTGGTAATTTATCATCCAATTGCCATCCCTTATTTTTTTTATTAGACTGTCCCTTGCTTCTTTATTGCTCCTCCCACTTCCTTTGTCTTTTATGGCGGCTAAATTCGACTTTCATTCAGTTCAGAATCAATAGTAATCCAATCAATCCCTTATCTTGTAAAAACACTCATGTTTAGTTCAAACTCTGTTCTACCCCGGCTCTCCCGGGCTTGACCTGAAGACTGATGGTTGGTCATGACAGGTCCATACTTAAATCTTTCAAACCTAACACAAACCCCCTAAATTTAACATAACAACCCTTTATAACCATCATACTAGGTGTGTTGTTTTTTATTTGAAAAACCCAATTTGAAAAACAACAACCACAAATAGCCAGGCCCCACTTAATTTGGTGGCTCACTTTTATGACCTAAATACTGCCTAACTTCACTGCTGCTCCCCCTAGCCCTGGGCAACATTCCAATGAGATAAGCTAATCTCTTTCTCCTGGTTATACATTTTGTTAACCTTCAATTACCATCAGTAATCTAAAGATGGTAGTACACACAAAACATGATACAGATATCCCCAGTCCTAACTCATCAATAATTGTTTGTATCAATCTAATTCCTCATAACTAATCCATAAAACCACTCAAAATTCCTCGAGTATACAATGATTATTTAATTGATTACCCTAAATCTGCTACATGTGATCTCATCTCAAATGATCCATTATCAATTATTTGATCAACCCCGTAGGAAAATCTGTCTCCCCTTCTATTGTTTCTGTTGAAGTGCTAAGTCAATAGTAGCCAATTCAAACACCTCACAATTTGGATCAAAAGGTTCTACTCTTTCTCCCTCAAGGACTAGTCACGCCTTATCTTCCTCTTCCTTACGCTCAAAGCTGGGAAATAGACGTCTGTTAGGCTTCTCTCTCTTTTCTTTCTTTCCTCCTCCCCTGGGTCTGCATTGAAAATAGTTATGGCCTGTCTTACCACAGTATCTGCATGGGGCCTCACACTCTCTGGCGAAATGCCCTCCTTTGTTACAGTTGAAGCATCGACCTCCCCCGTTGTAGCCTTCACTTTTCCCTGCCTTTACCCGCTATTTCCCCAAGAGTGGCCATTAGGTACTCTGCTCCTTTCTGCTCTTTCTTGGCTCTATCCTGTCTGTTATTTTGCTCATGATGGATTGCATGTCTCTCTGAGGCTATTACACAATTCAGTTATTTTCCCAACATACTCTCCGTGATCGGCCCATGGCAAAAGTGTCCTCTGGGCATTCCCTGAAACCCATTGCCCTCTAACGGCAGCCCAAACCTTACTATTCCTGTTTTGGGGTGGGTCATTCCTTCTACCGCTCTGGCCACGTCCTCTGTGTTCATGGCCTGTCTGCTAAATGGCATATTATTATTATTACTGTATACATCTAAGGTTGCTGGGGCCCCTTTCATTCCCCGCCAATAGATTAGGTAAGGCTATCAGTGGGTACTGGCCCCCTCCTACTCTCTCTCTCTCTCACTGCTTCTTTAAATGTACCCCTACGCGGTTCTCCCTCCTGTTTCCACTCGGAACAGGTTGTCTGTTTTTCGTTTTAACGTAATATTCATCCGTTATTTAAAGTACGTTAGTCTATTTATTTAAATCAAATTATTCCCACCTAATTAGTTAAAGTCGGTGCATATTTATATTTCAACGATAAACCAAATTATTTCAGTCTAATTATTTAAACAGTATTTTGCAGGGTCAAACATCAAACGTTAAATTAAATAATAAACCAAATTGCTTCAACTTAATTATTTAAAACCAGTATTATGCTATGTCAAACATCAAACGTTACAGTTCAGTTATATCAGTTCAAACGTTTCAGTTTAGTCACACTCGTTATTCATTCTTTTTACCTTTATATTCCCAATTTACTATTACTCCTACCAACCTCGCCTCCTATTCCTCCTCCTATCTACAAAATACTCCGCCGAACCTAGCCGTACCCTCGTAGTTACGGACCTCGCCGGTCGCTAGTATTTTATCTAAAATTTCCCGAATCTAGCCGTACCCTCGTAGTTACGGACCTCGCCGATAGCAATTACTAATTCAATTATTCCCTATATCCTTGAACCTAGCCGTACCCTCGTAGTTACGGACCTCGCCGAGAGATTTCAGTATTTTCCCCGAACCTAGCCGTACCCTCGTAGTTACGGACCTTGCCGGTAGAACAATACTCTATGGTACCATGTTTTAACATCACATTCACCACAGGTTTGCATGTCACAATATGGTGCTTATCTACTCATAATAATTCGTATAATAATTCATAATTTAGTTCACTTACATCAAACAGGTGTTTCACAAAATTAATTTGGATAAAGCCAATGTGCAGAACTTTAGTTATATAACAATAGGTGTCTGCTTACCTGTTTTTAGTTGTCCGGACTCTTTGTGAAACACACCGTCCAACGACAGCGATGTCCAATCGGCCGGACAATTCCCAGCGAAGTCCCTCTACCAGATCACGTCGTTGGTCACCAATTGTCAAATTGCGTCATTTCAAATCTGGTATAGGAACAATACACTTCTTCTAAGATAGACTAGTATTTTAATTAATGCAAACACTTGAATGGTAAATATGATGTTCGTATATACGGGCCCACTGAAACACCACGCAGGGCAGTCAGAGAACTTACTTTTTCAACCCAAGGTTCTTCTTTAATACTCTGACAGTGATGGTTCCTGCTCCAGGCTGGGCCTGTCAGAGTAGAGGCTGGGTGTGGTTTAAACTTACCCAACCTATCGATGGCGCACAGGCTGGTCCCAGCCCCTTGGCGCTTCACTGTTGCCAGGTGTTAGTTGTTTCTGTTGCAGTACACATGTCCTTGAGCGGTTTAACAAAGAGGCAGTGTGTGTGTGTGAGTCACAAGTCTATCTCAGCCTACCCCCTAACGGTTCCTCACATTAATCACAGCTTGTTATGTTAAACAATCTATATCAGTACAGCACAAACCTATTATGTTTAATCATTCATGTATTCTTTCTAAGCTAGGCATCACATCTAATTATAATAAAATAGATCCCCACAGAGATAAGTGGCTTCCTCGCTGCCCTTCTTGACACCAGGCCATCCTCCAAAAGTCTTCGCCTCACTGTGCGTGCAGATGCACTCACACCTGCCTGCTGCCATTCCTGAGCAAGCTCTGCACTGGTGTTGCCCCGATCCCGCAGCTGAATCAACTTTAGGAGACGGTTCTGGCACTTGCTGGACTTTCTTGGGCACCCTGAAGCCTTCTTCACAACAATTGAACCTCTCTCCTTGAAGTTCTTGATGATCCAATAAATGGTTGATTTAGGTGCAATCTTACTAGCAGCAATATCCAGTGCCTGTGAAGCCCTTTTTGTGCAAAGCAATGATGATGGCACGTGTTTCCTTGCAGGTAACCATGGTTAACAGAGGAAGAACAATGATTTCAAGCACCACCCTCCTTTTAAAGCTTCCAGTCTGTTATTCTAACTCAATCAGCAAGACAGAGTGATCTCCAGCCTTGTCCTCATCAACACTCTCACCTGTGTTAACGAGAGAATCACTGACATGATGTCAGCTGGTCCTTTTGTGACAGGGCTGAAATGCAGTGGAGATGTTTTTTGGGGATTAAGTTCATTTTCATGGCAAAGAGGGACTTTACAATTAATTTCAATTCATCTAATCACTCTTCATAACATTCTGGAGTATATGCAAATTGCATCATAAAAACTGAGGCAGCAGACTTTGTGAAAATTTATATTTGTGTCATTCTCAAAACTTTTGACCACGACTGTACAGAAAATATTACAGAAAAATACAAAATACACACAAAAGACAAAGGTGTTTCAAGTTACAGATACAATTGAAGATTAGACACAACTGCAGCTATCACTTTACAGTGTTGTCAATCAGTCTTAAAAACAGGCAAGGACACTAACTCCCCTAACTTTAATATATTTTTAAGCATGTTCCAGGATGAATGGGCATTATGGGAAAAATATTTTTCCCCATCTCAGTTCTAGCCTTAGGAACAGACAGGGACAGCAGTGACTGTGAACGAAGACTGGATTGAGTGACTGATCTGGTCAGTAAGGAACAGAGATACAAAGGGAGTTGTCCTTCCAATGCCTTGTACACAAAAGTGTATCAGTGCTTTAGCCCCCTGGTGGAGAGAGAGGTCCATTGCACCATCGCATACAAATCACAGTGATTGGTGAGTGATCCAGTGTTGCCAATTTAGCGACTTTGTCGCTATATTTAGCGAGTTCTCAGACCCCTCTAGCGACACATTTTCAAAAAAGCGACTAGCGACAAATCTAGCGACTTTTTCTGGTGTTATTGGAGACTTTTGGAGACTCTGACGTATCGTTCTTACTTTTCTCAACGAGCAGCGGCTGCCGCCACCCCCGTGGGCCCCACCCCCGTCCCAAAGCACTCACAGTCCTCGCGCTGCAGTCAGAGCAGGAGATGTTCACCCCTCCGCGTCCAGACTGCAAATGAATTGCGCATGCGGGAAGCCACGGCTGGCTGATCCCGGCCTGGCTTACATTCAGGGCGGGATGTAAATGTAGGGTGTTTTTTACTCACTTTTGTCTCTCCCACAACGTTATTCCTCTCTCCTACAGCGTCCATCACAATTACATGCACATGGCCAATTATGCAAATTAGGTGATGACGTTATTTAGCGTCTTCTAGCGACTTTTAGGACAGTCAATAGCTATTTTCCTTGCTGAGGAGTTGGCAACACTGGAGTGATCTAGTGTTTAAAGCACCATGATACACTGTGTCCAGAGTTTAAGGTACTTGCTAAGGCCTGCATATAGACAATATCACCATAATCCAGCACTGATAAAAAAGTGCTTTGAACAAGATCCTTTCTGACTAACATTGAAAAGCAAGGATAGATGGTAATTTTCCATGAAGAAAAGTTGTGTGACGTGATTCAGCTCTTTAAACATATTTTTGTGGCAGTGGATAGGATAGCCTGAACATGTGAAAGTTGGTCTGGGGTCTCTAGCTTGAACGGTTCACGAGTTACTGTTGGTGAGTTATATTGTGCTAATATATGCACATTTATATAGTCATAGTCGATAAAATTTTAAGAATTTTAAGTTAGGATAGCCTGAACATGTGAAAGTTGGTTTGGTGTCTCTAGCTTGAGTGGTTCAAGAATTACTGTTGGTTAGTTATTTTATGCTAATTTATATAGTTATAGTTGACAAAGATTTTACAACATTTGAAGTTGGGAATGTGGTCAAAGTAGCTTGTTTGTTTACAGTGAATAGACTAGGTCGTTATCAATAACACGTCACAATATGGTGCAGAGCGTTCAATTTGGCTGCTGGGGGGCGTTTTCAAGGGATTGTTAAGTAAATGTTATAACTATTAGGTTTTAATATCACCACCTCTTGAAGAGCATAGTTAGAACTACACATTTCTGATTATTCCACATTTAGCTCTATCATCAGAGTTATACAACAAGTAACTGCATGCTTTTCATGATCAGTAAACATAAATTGATCACCATGTACCCATTTTAGCTAGCTAAGCAAACAACATTTGTCATTTAGCTTGCTTCATCAGAGACTAGGCTTTTGGAAAGAGCTTGACATTGGAAAGTCCTCATCCTAGTAAAGTTGTTAGTCGGACTACTGTCATCACCACTATAGATGGCAAGCAAATCAAACAATATTTGGATATAGCCATCTAGTTTATCCCATGAAAGTTAGCTTGTTAACTAGCCATACTGACTTGATCTGTTAGCTAGCTAGGTAGCCAATTTGACGTGGTCCATCAATCAATGTAGCCTATCATGTCTGTCAGCAGCAGTCGTGATTAAACACTCTTAAAAACAATGTTGAAAAGGGGATAATGTTAGCTAAATTTGCTAGGTAGTCCTACGTAGGTTGGGGGGAAAAAAGTACATTAGGTCTACTTACCACTATGTTTAACCAACTAAGTTTCTACTGGTAGCTTGCAAAGTAAACATTATCAGCTCAAAGTACATCGGCAAATGTGCCCTTCTGCACGTTCTGCTGCTTGACAGGCAGAGCCTACAAAGGATGGGAAATTAACCTAAATCACTCATACTTGTCAAGGTTCTTTGCACTCTGGGAGGAGAACACAATGGAGTTGTCAACCGTGATGGCGAGATCATGGAGCGGGCAGTCCTTCCCCGGGAGGAAGAGCAGCTCCATCTTGCCGAGGTTCAGCTTGAGGTGGTGATCCGACATCCACACTGATATGTCTGCCAGACATGCAGAGATGTGATTCACCACCTGGTTATCAGAAGGGGGAAAGGAGAAAATTAATTGTGTGTCGTCTGCGTAGCAATGATAGGAGAGACCATGTGAGGATATGACAGAGCCAAGTGACTTGGTGTATAGAGAGAATAGGGGAGGGCCTAGAACTGAGCCCTGGGGGACACCAGTGGTGAGAGCACGTGGTGCGGAGACAGCTTCTCGCCACGCCACTTGGTAGGAGCGACCGGTCAGGTAGGACGCAATCCAAGAGTGAGCAGCGCCGGAGATCCCCAACTCGGAGAGGGTGGAGAGGAGGATCTGATGGTTCACAGTATCAAAGGCAGCAGATAGGTCTAGAAGGATAAGAGCAGTGGAGAAAGAGTTAGCTTTAGCAGTGCGGAGAGCCTCCGTGACACAGAGAAGAGCAGTCTCAGTTGAATGACCAGTCTTGAAACCTGACTGGTTTGGATCAAGATGGTCATTCTGAGAGAGATAGCAAGAGAGTTGGCTAGAGACGGCACGCTCAAGAGTTTTGGAGAGAAAAGAAAGAAGGGATACTGGTCTGTAGTTGTTGACATCGGAGGGATCAAGTGTAGGTTTTTTGAGGAGGGGTGCAACTCTCGCTCTCTTGAAGACGGAAGGGACATAGCCAGCGGTCAAGGATGAGTTGATGAGCGAGGTGAGGTAAGGGAGAAGGTCTCCGGAAATGGTCTGGAGAAGAGAGGAGGGGATAGGGTCAAGCGGGCAGGTTGTTGGGTGGCCGGCCGTCACAAGTCGCAAGATTTCATCTGGAGAGAAAGAAGTCAAAGGCAGTGTGAGCAGGACCAGCAGAGTCATCTGACTTAATAAATGAGGATTGGATATCGTTAACCTTCTTTTCAAAATGGTTGACGAAGTCATCCACAGAGAGGGAGGGAGAGGAGGAGGAGGATTCAGCAGGGAGGAGAAGGTGGCAAAGAGCTTCCTAGGGTTAGAGGCAGAGGCTTGAAATTTAGAGTGGTAGAAAGTGGCTTTAGCAGCAGAAACAGAGGAAGAAAATGTAGAGAGGAGGGAGTGAAAAGATGACAGGTCCGCAGGGAGTCTATTTTTCCTCCATTTCCATTTCTGTTCTGTGAGCTCGCAATGAGTTGTCAAGCCACGGAGGAGGAGGGGAGGACCGAGCCGGCCGGGAGGATAGGGGACATAGAGAGTCAAAAGATGCAGAAAGGGAGGAGAGGAGGGTTGAGGAGGCAGAATCAGGAGATCGGAGGGAGAAGGATTTAGCAGAGGGAAGAGATGATAGGATGGAAGAGGAGAGAGTAGCGGGAGAGAGAGCGAAAGTTGCGACGGCACATTACCATCTGAGTAGTGTTGGAGGAGAGCGAGAGAGAAAAGGATACAAAGTAGTGGTCGGAGACTTGGAGGGGAGTTGCAGTGAGATTAGTAGAAGAACAGCATCTAGTAAAGATGAGGTCAAGCGCATTGCCTGCCTTGTGAGTAGGGGGGGACGGTGAGAGGGTGAAGTCAAAAGAGGAAAGGAGTGGAAAGAAGGAGGCAGAGAGAAATGAGTCAAAGGCAGACGTAGGGAGGTTAAAGTCACCCAGAACTGTGAGGGGTGAGCTATCCTCACGAAAGGAACTTATTAAGGCATCAAGCTCATTGATGAACTCTCCAAGGGAACCTGGAGGGCGATAAATGATAAGGATGTTAAGCTTGAATGGGCTAGTGACTGTGACAGCATGGAATTCAAATGAGGAGATAGACAGATGGGTCAGGGGGAAAAGAGAGAATGTCCACTTGGGAGAGATGAGGATTCCTGTGCCACCGCCACGCTGACCAGATGCTCTCGGGGTATGCGAGAACACATGACCAGACGAGGAAAGAGCAGTAGGAGTAGCAGTGTTTTCTGTGGTAATCCATGTTTCCGTCAGCGCCAAGAAGTCGAGGGACTGGAGGGTAGCATAGGCTGAGATGAACTCTGCCTTGTTGGCCGCAGAACGGCAGTTCCAGAGGCTGCCGGAGACCTGGAACTCCACGTGGGTCGTGCGCGCAGGGACCACCAGATTAGAGTGGCAGCAGCCACGCGGTGTGAAGCGTTTGTATGGCCTGTGCAGAGAGGAGAGAACAGGGATAGACAGACACATAGTTGACAGGCTACAGAAAAGGCTACAATAATGCAAAAGAGATCGGAATAAAATTAACTAAACATCTGGGGAAGCGAGAGAGCAGGGCCTCCCTCACTTACCTTTCACTTAAACACTCAAATATAACTCTCCCAACTTCCACTTTAGAAATGATAATCGTTGTAAACTACAGCGGTTCAATGTTTTCTAGGAATAGACTCTAACTTAGTTTATTCAGCTAGCTAACTTGGTACAGTATTCTTCCGTGAAAACCACCCAGGACACCGTATCCTATGACGCCATAGCTAACTAGCATGCTAGCATCCAATAACACACGGTTTAGCACCAATACTTGGTTACAACAAACTACCAATTGTGTTAACACACTAAAAATATAATTTGTGTCCGTGTCTAGTTCCTTTTTATTGATAACAACCTACAGTTGAAGTCGGAAGTTTACATACACCTTAGCCAAATACATTTAAACTCAGTTTTTCACAATTCCTGACATTTAATCCTAGTAAAGATCCCCTGTCTTAGATCAGTTAGGATCACCACTTTATTAAGAATGTGAAATGTCAGAATAATTGTAGAGATAATTATTTCTTTCAGCTTTTATTTCTTTCATCACATTCCCAGTGGGTCAGAAGTTTACATACACTCAATTAGTATTTGGTAGCATTGCCTTTAAATTGTTTAACTTGGGTCAAACGTTTCGGGTAGCCTTCCACAAGCTTCCCACAATAAGTTGGGTGAATTTTGGCCCATTCCTCTTGACAGAGCTGGTGTAATTGAGTCAGGTTTGTAGGCCTCCTTGCTCGCACACGCTTTTTCAGTTCTGCCCACAAATGTTCTATAGGATTGAGGTCAGGGCTTTGTGATGGCCACTCCAATACATTGACTTTGTTGTCCTTAAGCCATTTTGCCACAACTTTGGAAGTATGCTTGGGGCCATTGTCCATTTGGAAGACCCATTTGCGACCAAGCTTTAACTTCCTGACTGATGTCTTGAGATGTTGCTTCAATATATCCACATAATTTTCCTTCCTCATGATGCCATCTATTTTGTGAAGTGCACCAGTCCCTCCTGCAGCAAAGCACCCCCCACAGCATGATGCTGCCACCCCCGTGCTACACGGTTGGGATGGTGTTCTTTGGCTTACAAGCGTACACCTTTTTCCTCCAAACATAACGATGGTCATTATGGCCAAACAGTTCTATTTTTGTTTAATCAGACCAGAGGACATTTATCCAAAAAGTACGATCTTTGTCCCCATGTGCAGTTGCAAACCGTAGTCTGGCTTTTTTAAGGCGGTTTTGGAGCAATGGCTTCTTCCTTGCTGAGCGGCCTTTCAGGTTATGTTGATATAGGACTCGTTTTACTGTGGATATCGATCATTTTGTCCCTGTTTCCTCCAGCATCTTCACAAGGTCCTTTGCTGTTGTTCTGGGATTGATTTGCACTTTTCGAACCAAAGTACATTCATCTCTAGGAGACAGAACGCGTCTCCATCCTGAGCGGTATGACGGCTGCGTGGTCCCATGGTGTTTATACTTGCGTACTATTGTTTGTACAGATGAACGTGGTACCTTCAGGCGTTTGGAAATTGCTCCCAAGGATGAACCAGACTTGTGGAGGTCTACAATTTGTTTTCTGAGGTCTTTTGATTTTCCCATGATGTCAAGCAAAGAGGCACTGAGTTTGAAGGTAGGCCTTGAAATACATCCACAGGTACACCTCCAATTGACTCAAATGATGTCAATTAGCCTATCAGAAGCTTCTAAAGCCATGACATCATTTTCTGGAATTTTCCAAGCTGTTTAAAGACACAGTCAATTTAGTGTTTGTACACTTCTGACCCACTGGAATTGTGATACAGTGAATTATAAGTGAAATAATCTGTCTGTAAACAATTGTTGGAAAATTACTTGTGTCATGCACAAAGTAGATGTCCTAACCGACTTGCCAAAACTATAGTTTGTTAACAAGAAATTTGTGGAGTGGTTGAAAAACTCGTTTTAATGACTCCAACCTAAGTGTATGTAAACTTCTGACTTCAACTGTATACTGTAGAATTTTGGGAGTGATGATGTCACAATGGGACCTTTAGAATGCTGAGGAATAGGGTTGATAAACGTTTTTAAGAATTTGAAGTTGGGATAGCCTGAACATGTGAAAGTTGGTTTGGTGTATGTAGCTTGAACGGTTCAAGAGTTACTGTTGGTGGGTTGTTTTATGCTTATTTATGCAAATGTGTATACACTGAACAAAAATATAAACGCAACATGTAAAGTGTTGGTCCCATGTTTCATGAGCTGAAATAAAATATTCCAGAAATGTTCCACATGCACAAAAAGCTTAATTCTCTAAAATGTTGTGCACAATTTTTTTTTGAAGAATTTGAAGTTGGGAAAGTGGTCAAAGTAGCTGATTTGTGTTAAAAGTTACCTTGTTTACTGTGGATATAATATAAGGTTGGGAGTGAAGATGTCACAATGGGACGTTTAGAATGCTGTGGAAATCCCATGAAAGTGGATGGAGGTCAAGCCACACTAATAAGAAGTATGTCGAAGATTTAAAGTGGGGACTCTTGCTTGGCAAGCACTACCATTGAGTAATCCAGGAATGTCACGAGTTATTTGACACGAGAAAGCTCGAGAAAAATTGCTCTACAGAGCACCAGTAGCTACAATGAATGGCTAAATTATTTCCGGACACGGAGGGTCCGCGGCGCACCCACTGATGCTCCTCCTCCTCCCTACTCTATAGGAGCTAGTGACGACCGAGGTTGAGGGGGTCGTCACAAGTTAACACAGCCACAAAGTCATAAACCTCGCACATTTCTACAATTTATCTTATTAAAATCGAAATAATAAATGTAACTCTAGCCTTAAACACAATGTTAACCTTATGCCTAACCTTAATTTAATTATAGCCCATTTTAACTTTGTGGCTGTGTTATCTAGTGGGAACCGGTTGAGGGACGATCTCCATGTGGCCGCTTTATCGGGGGTGGGACTAGTAGTGATCGTTGTTGAGGAAGACTGATTCTATCCTACTAACGTTACTATCTTACAGGTAGTTAGATACATGTTAAAGGATCTCACAGGTTGACTATAACTTTGGCTTGTGGAAATAATGGTTCAATTTCAAAGGTGTGCGCTGAAAAACCTTATCCTGCAGAATCCGTACTGTCGGGGAGTTCTACCAGCGATAAAAAGTTATATCCCTGAGTTCGCATTTTGCCTCCTGCTTGGGCATCGACGCGCTGGATACAGTACCACATCAGGTTAGTAGCCTGACTATAGCAATATAAGTAGCCTACTCTAGGCTAACATACTATTGTAGTGTACATGTAGGCTATTAATGTTTTTGTTAAACTTGCACTGAGAAGTGATTTTGTCAGCAAAGGTTGTCAAGTGGACACACATTCCACTGGCGCAATATTTGGAGTTAGTTGCAATTAAAAATCTACAACATATATTCAGAGAGGAAGAAGCAAAGCGAGAGGCCTTACTCCGCACAAAGTCTGTCCACGAAAACGGAAGAGGAATTTTTGTATGGAGGTCAATGCCTCACGCCTGCCTTCCATCTTTGAGGACATGTATTTCCATTGTTAGAGCGATCACTTGACTATCTTGTCAATATAGATAATCTTTGATATAGGCTATGTTTACCCCTATTCATGACTCCAATTACATTGCATTACGCTGGCTGGCTAAATTGAGTCATTGGACGTCCCATTTAGCCGTGTGAGAGAAATGTCCCAACGCTGCCCAAATGCTCTGTCCAAAACGCAAATACACTTCGCATGCGATACCGTTTTGGAAACATTTCGAATTGAACTTTCATATAAGCGAGACAGAAGCATGTCTGTTCAACTAAATATATTCCCAAATAAATGTATTCTCAAATTGTATTTTGTCTGTTACGCTGTGTGCACTAAACTGACATGCATGATTGTTGCTGACACTCCAATGTTCAGATGAAGCTGGAATTAAATAGTCTATAACTCGCACCACCGTGTTGCTCAACTCAAACAGCAGTGTGTAGCTGCTGGCAAAGTCATTCAAAGCCTATACTTCATCACTCAGGATGTAACTTTCCAGTGCTCCTATTTTTGCCATTTTAATGTTATTAAAACTACACCAGACAACCCTATTTACTTAGTCGGCTTGTTGTGTGTTCTATGCAAGAGTAATATTCCTCTCGAGGTGCATTGAAAGTTGGGAGCCATAGGCGGGAAAAATGTATTCTGATAAGCAGTCAATTCACAACAACTCTTAATGCAAGCGCGGGTAAACACTTTTGAATACAGTTATGGCCTTTGTTAAAAAAGAGGGGGATCCTAGTTTTACACTTAACAAAAATATTGTAATGAACCGGGCTGGGTCATAAACGAAAAAGAGATGGACACCAGGTGTGCAGGGCAGAACACAGGTTTATTCCTAAACTGGGCTATTGTTCAGGCCACAGACCACGCCGCTAAATTACGAGCGTACACAATGTCAAGTTAAGTGGCAGACTCAGGAGCAGATCAGGATACCAAAGAGAGAGAGATGAGACAGTAGCCCCTATTTATTCATTTCAAAACCCCGCGGGATGACCCATCATACCCCCCAACCTTTCCGTCTGTCCTGGCATATTTAACCCCTGCTAGCACCCATGAGAACAATAACACGAACACGGAACACAATACCGGGTCGTTACAATATAAATGCAACAACAAGAAACATGCAACAATTTCAAAGATTTGACTGAGTTACAGTTCATATAAGGAAATCAGTCAATTGAAATTGAAATACCTTTTTCTTTAAAGGTATCTGTGACCAACATGCAAATCTGTATTCCCAGTCATGTGAAGTCCATAGATTAGGGCCTAATGATTTCGCATGACTGTAAAACAGTAAGAAAATGTAGGCACTCACTACTATAAATCGCTCTGGATAAGAGCATCTGCTAAATTACTTAAATGTAAAATTGAATACAGATATGCATCTGTTGGTCACAGATACCTTTAATATAAAGGTAGGGGTGTGGATCAGAAAACCAGTCAGTATCTGGTGTGACCACCATTTGCTTCAAGCAGCGCGACACATCTCCTTTGCATATAGTTGATCAAGCTGTTGATTGTGGCCTGTGGAATGTTGTCCCACTCTTCAATGGCTGTGCGAAGTTGCTGGATATTGGCGGGAACTGGAACATGCTGTCATACATGTCGATCAAGAGCATCCCAAACATGCTCAATGGGTGATGTCTGGTGAGTATGCAGGCCATGGAAGAACTGGGAAATGTTCCGCTTCCAGGAAGTGTGTACAGATCCTTGCGACATGGAGTTGTGCATTCAAATTGCCATTGATAAAATGCAATTGTGTTCATTGTCTGTAGCTTATGCCTGCCCATACCATAACCCCACCGCCACCATTGGGCACATCTTCTTCTGTTGCTCTCTTCACTGCCTCAGCATAAGACACCTTCTGCACTAGCTTCCTGCCATCCAGGACCTCTATACCAGGCGGTGTCAGAGGAAGGCCCTAAAAACTATCAAAGACTCCTGCCACCCTAGTCATAGACTGTTCTCTCTGCTATCGCACGGCAAGCGGTACCGGAGCGCCAAGTCTAGGTCCAAAAGGCTTCTTAACAGCTTCTACCCCAAGCCATAAGACTCCTGATCAGCTAATCATGGCTAACCGGACTATTTGCATTGCCCCCCCTCTTTTATGCTGCTGCTACTCTGTTTATTATTATTTATGCATAGTCACTTTAACTCTACCCACATGTACATATTACCTCAATTACCTCGACTAACTGGTGCCCCCGCACATTGACTCTGTACCGGTACCCCCTGTATATAACCTCCCTACTGTTATTTTATTTTACTGTTGCTCTTTAATTATTAGCTTTAAAAAAATTATAATCTTAAACTGCATTGTTGGAAAAGGGCTTGTAAGTAAGCATTTCACTGTAATGTCTACACTTGTTGTATTGGCGGATGTGGCAAATAAAATTTGATTTGATCCTGGCAACCTCAACCTGCCTTTCTCTCACCGGACACCTCTGATCTCCAGCACAATGGGTACCACTACAGTTTACACACACACACAACGTTTTCCACCGATACTACACATTCCTTAGTCTCATGTCCTCCTGCACACTTCTCACATCTAGGAATATCCCTCCTACACACTGCTGCCACATGACCATAAGCTTGACACCTAAAACACTGTAATGGGTTCGGGACAAAAGCTAACCGACACATCCTGACTTCACTTTGTCTGGTAAAGACTCTGCATCAAAACTCAGGAGCACAGACAGTGTCTTCTCTGTTTCACCACGCTCTCCACCAGGTCTACGTCGCAACAAACGGCGGGTGTCACAGACACCGGGAATCTTCAACTTCAGTTGACCCTCAACACTTAACTTCACTCCAGTTATCACTCCTTTCAGCAGCACCCTGCTCTGGAAAGGAAAGCAAGTCATATTTCTTGTCCCCAGTTGCGTGGTGTGGAGCGCACGCTCCCTCTGGACGGCAGAAACGCAAATAATCTACACGATTCCACTTTGAGTCGCTTTCACCAACCCAACATTCTCCAACCTCGTTTCCACCCAACCTGACACCATGTATGGGTTTACCAGAAAGCAAGGATCCATTCTCTCCAAAAATCTCACTCCCACTGGGCCAGAATAATCTTTGTCATCATCAGGATGAGGCTCAAACTCGGCGGTCTTCACCACACCTGCCACCGCAATTAATTCATCCTCACTCTCGTCATGTTCAATTTCCTGATCCACCACTCCATATTCACTCAAAACATGTTCCACTTTTCAATTATTATTCCTCTCCATCTTGTCCTTCATCAGATCTTCCAGAAGGCTTGTGCATTCCCCCATTCCATATATACTTATTTACATTTACATTTTAGTCATTTAGCAGACGCTCTTATCCAGAGCGACTTACAGTTAGTGAGTGCATACATAATTTTTTTAATTTTTCATACCCCCCGTGGGAATCGAACCCACAACCCCATGCTCTACCAACTGAGCTACATCCCTGCCGGCCATTCCCTCCCCTACCCTGGACGACACTGGGCCAATTGTGTGCCGCTCCATGTGTCTTATGTTCCACTTTCCTCCTTTTTTTCCTTTCCACCCATCTTACCCCCACCTCATGGCCACACCGGCAGCCATTGAACCGAAAAAATTATCTGACCTGTACCCCGTGTGGCATTGTTTTACAACCAGAGTTTAAAGTATGGTTTAGGAGCAGTTGTGCGACAGAGCTCTTAAAGGGACAATGGCGTCTTAAACTGGCAATGACATACTTTGTAATATAAACCTAAAAATCTAATTTTTTGAGTGAATAATAATGAATAATTAGTTCTATATTCATATTTATAATAAAATAATAACAATTATTAATAATAACAATCAGGATGTTTTGTCCAATGGGGTAAATGCAGATGGACAAACCCCATGCTTCATCATATGTACATTTTATAGGCACTATGCTGCATCAGTTAGGCTACATGTGATAATGCTTATTGCTAATAGCACATCTGATAATATAGACCATGCATGGTCCAACATGTTAAAATAATTGTAACAATTTTTTACCAATATGTTATTCGGCCCATTTCTGGAGGTGGAAATTATATTTTAGATGGTGTCAGCATAATATATTTTCATACATTTTGTAGTAGAAGGGGACTGGAATTGGTCAAACTAGCAGTACAAAATGATCTTCTTTCCCTAAATGCAGGATGGTCATGACTTACTGACATGAAAGGGGAGGTTAACTTGGCCCCAGACAATAGATCTGGGATCGACTTAAGTTTCAGTCATGGGATGTATTTTTTTCGTTAACCCCTGAGACTACTGTGCGTACGCAGTTTAGGAAATTTGCACCCGCCTGTATTTTAAGAAACACATGCGATCCATCTGGAAATGTGGAATGGAATGGGGCAATTCCACCGTAAAAGCTGATTTTATGGTCAATCCGAAATCTGCAGTGGCCGTACAGCATTTACAATGATGCAGCCTCCGGAGAAGTCAGAGCATTCATACTTCTTGCGCTTCGGGGAGCGGTTATACACATCCAATAAATTGTTCTGCACCGCACCACTCGTAGTGATTGAGGGCTAATCTCTATAGCCATATAGCTAATTACGAGTAACTGGTTAAACAAAAGACCTTACCTCTTCTGATATGTTGGAGTACGTTTCCCGGTGCTGCACCATTTTCCCACCTGCATCTCCATCCCAAATCTTTTTGGGCCTGTTACAATACATCAATAATGACGGATTTGACAAATATCCACTTTGTTAGATCAGATTTGTTGAATGTGCGCCAATCCAGCATCCTTCTATCCCCCATGGTCTGCATTGACCTCTTTACCAGATCTATCCCCATTACCTACCCGATCTATTTCCAGGAGTTAAAACACATTTTCATGTCATTGAAATCCCTACAGGAGGTATCATAATATTTGTGAATTTGTTATGATAGCCTTTCGTCAAAGTTCTCCATGTTTGTTGTCAAGGAAGTTGTCAAGGAAGTGAGTTTGTGTTTATACAGGATGTACCGCCCCACCTACCGTCAACCAATCATGTCAATGCGGAGCTATGCGGAGCCATCCGCATTGTTACAACATTTATGAGGCACACGGCATCGGCGTACGTAGCTCGATTTGGCCTACGCAAGCCTCCGGAGGCTCCACAATTGCGTCACACGCTCTGTACGGAGCCTCCGGACCGCATTGCCGGATCAAGCATAAATCGGCTAACAGAGTGACACTGAGACTCAGATTTTTCACTTTAAATTGTGTCAAACAAAACCAATGATTGCAAAGTTTAACAAACCATACAACTCTATGCACAAGGACTAGGCTACTTTTAACGATTTCCACTGAACATTTTTACAAAAACACATTTACTTGAACAGTGCAGATGCAAAGTTTGGTTACAGAATGCCGATTTGTGCTGTCATTCTGTTACCAAACTGTGCATCTGCACTGTTCTTCATGTAAATGGGTTTTTGTCAAATTTGATGTGGAACATTTTAAAAGTAGTCCTTGGCGGGTGAAGGTTAATGTGTCCTGCGCTGTGAGTCAGACCCCCTGCAGTAACTTCCTCATTGTGTTGTGTCCAGCCCTGCAGATGACTGCATTCTTATTCTCTGCATTATGAGAGGGCTTATAGATCCCACTGGGCTCTGACTTCAGCAGTCTCAAAACACCATCATTACTCCTAATAATCAGGCCTAACTAATTTATTACTGCACACACTACATACGTTTTGATAGGCTTGCTTTTGATTTAACGATTGACTTTTAAAGATGTTTCTTGTTGTTGCCTTTTATATCGAGATGATAGAGAACCAAATCGTCTCTTTGTGATCAAGGGAGAGATGGAGGTAGAAAGGGAGAAAGAGAGGGGGGTGTATTTCTCTCTTTCTGTAGCAGCTTTAGCAGCAGGACTCTGGCAGATCAAACAGGCTTCCTCTGGATTAGAGAAAGGTAGATATAGGGGGAGAGAGAGAGAGAGAGAGCAGCTCTTTGTAGTCTCTGATAAACATAATTCTTAAAGATGGGCCAGAACAACAAACATGAGTGCTGACCTTTAGAACAACACTTTTCTGTGTGTGTGTGAGAGTGATGGAGTGGTGACTGTCCCTGTCTGAAAGTGATGTGCTCTTCTCTCGCCCTTCAGCGCTGAGGCACCATCAATAATTCACCAGCTCATCACACAATTCAATGCTGCACAGCACCCTCTCTTTACCAGGGGTAGGCAACTACAGTGAGGGAAAAAGTATTTGATCCCCTGCTGATTTTGTACGTTTGCCCACTGACAAAGAAATGATCAGTCTATAATTTTAATGGTAGGTTTATTTGAACAGTGAGAGACAGAATAACAACAAAAAAATCCAGAAAAACGCATGTCAAAAATGTTATAAATTGATTTTAATTTTAATGAGGGAAATAAGTATTTGACCCCCTCTCAATCAGAAAGATTTCTGGCTCCCAGGTGTCTTTTATACAGGTAACGAGCTGCGATTAGGAGCACACTCTTAAAGGGAGTGCTCCTAATCTCAGCTTGTTACCTGTATAAAAGACACCTGTCCACAGAAGCAATCAATCAATCAGATTCCAAACTCCACCATGGCCAAGACCAAAGAGCTCTCCAAGGATATCAGGGACAAGATTGTAGACCTACACAAGGCTGGAATGGGCTACAAGACCATCGCCAAGCAGCTTGGTGAGAAGGTGACAACAGTTGGTGCGATTATTCGCAAATGGAAGAAACACAAAATAACTGTCAATCTCCCTCGGCCTGGGGCTCCATGTAAGATCTCACCTCGTGGAGTTGCAATGATCATGAGAACGGTGAGGAATCAGCCCAAAACTACACGGGAGGATATTGTCAATGATCTCAAGGCAGCTGGGACCATAGTCACCAAGAAAACAATTGGTAACACACTACGCCGTGAAGGACTGAAATCCTGCAGCGCCCGCAAGGTCCCCCTGCTCAAGAAAGCACATATACAGGCCCGTCTGAAGTTTGCCAATGAACATCTGAATGATTCAGAGGAGAACTGGGTGAAAGTGTTGTGGTCAGATGAGACCAAAATCGAGCTCTTTGGCATCAACTCAACTCGCCGTGTTTGGAGGAGGAGGAATGCTGTCTATGACCCCAAGAACACCATCCCCACCGTCAAACATGGAGGTGGAAACATTATGCTTTGGGGGTGATTTGCTAAGGGTACAGGACAACTTCACCACATCAAAGGGACGATGGACGGGGCCATGTACCGTCAAATTTTGGGTGAGAACCTCCTTCCCTCAGCATTGGAAATGGGTTGTGGATGGGTATTCCAGCATGACAATGACAATGGGTTTTGCCACCAAGTACTAAGTCATGTCTTGCAGAGGGGTCAAATACTTATTTCCCTCATTAAAATGCAAATCAATTGATAACATTTTTGACATGCGTTTTTCTGAATTTTTTTGTTGTTATTCTGTCTCTCACTGTTCAAATAAACCTATCATTCAAATTATAGACTGATCATTTCTTTGTCAGTGGGCAAACGTACAAAATCAGCAAGGGATCAAATACTTTTTTCCCTCACTGTAGATTCAGCCGCGCACCGTTTTTTTGTCAGAGCAAATGGTCGGGGCCCCGCAAAATAATTATTAATAATATGTACACTGCAAATTGACCACAACTAAGCCCAAAAAGAGATTGTTATTTTCAAATACAATTGTTTGTTTTTTTACCCCTTTTTTGGTAGTTACAGTCTTGTCCCATTTCTGCAACACCCCTACGTACTCGGGAGAGGCGAAGGTTGATGTGTTCTCCGAAACACGACCCTTCCAAGCCGCACTGCTTCTTGACACACTGCTCGCTTAACCCGAAAGCCAGCCGCAGGAAACACTGTCCAGCTGATGACTGAAGTTAGCTTGCAGGTGACCGGCCCGCCACAAGTCCCTAGAGCGTGATGGGACAAGGAAATCCCGGCCGGCCAAACCCTCCCCTAACCAGGACGACGCTGGGCCAATTGTGCGCCGCCTCATGGGTCTCCCGGTCACAGCCGGCTGTGACACAGCCTGGGATCGAAGCCGGGTCTGTAGTGACGCCTCAAGCACTGCGATGCAGTGCCTTAGACCACTGCGCCACTCGGGAGGCCCTCAAATACACTAATTTCATACCTTGATTACGTTAAGACACGATCACATATCTCTTTTAACTATTTGTGGGAATATTTTGGAACAGATTTCCTAAACAATGTTTTGGGGGGCTGAATTCCTGATGATTTTAGAGTCTCTTTTGACCAAAAACTAAAATCCCCCCAAAAAAGAGTCACTGGCGGGACAGGTTTGGCCTGCAGACTGCCTGTTGCTCTATGCCCTCTCTCAACCCACACTTACTCTTTCTCTTTCTTTGGTGTTTGTTCTTCACTGGTTGCCCATTTCTTGTGGCAACAGGTCACAAATCTTGCTGCTGATATGGCACACTGTGCTTTTTCACCCAGTAGATAAGGGAGTTTATTAAAATTGGGTTTGTTTTCGAATTCTTTGTGGATCTCTGTAATCTGAGGGAAATATGTGTCTCTAATATGGTCATACATTTGGCAGGTTAGGAAGTGCAGCTCAGGTTCCACCTCATTTTGTGGGCAGTGTGCACATAGCCTGTTTTCTCTTGAGAGCCAGGTCTGCCTACGGCGGCCTTTCTCAATAGCAAGGCTATGCTCACTGAGTCTGTACATAGTCAAAGCTTTTCCTTAAGTTTGGGTCGGTCACAGTGGTCAGGTATTCTGCTACTGTGTACTCTCTGTTTAGGGCCAAATAGCATTCTAGTTTGCTCTGTTTTGTTGTTAATTCTTTCCAATGTGTCAAATAATTCTCTTTTTGTTTTCTCATGATTTGGTTGGGTCTAATTGTGTTGTTGTTGTTGTCCTGGGGCTCTGTGGGGTCTGTTTGTGTTTGTGAACAGAGCCACAGGACCAGCTTACTTATGGGACTCTTCTCCAAGTTCATCTCTCTGTAGGTGATGGTTTTGTTATGGAAGGTTTGGGAATCGCTTCCTTTTAAGTGGTTATAGAATTTAACAGCTCTTTTCTGGATTTTATAATTAGCGGGTATCGGCCTAATTCTGCTCTGCATGCATTATTTGGTGTTTTTCGTTGTACACTGAGGAAATATTTGCAGAATTCTGCATGCGGAGTCTCAATTTGGTGTTTGTCCCATTTTGTGAATTATTGGTTGGTGAGCGGACCCCAGACCTCACAACCATAAAGGGCAATGGGTTCTATAACTGATTCAAGTATTTTTAGCCAGATCCTAATTGGTATGTCGAATTTTATGTTCCTTTTGATGGCATAGAAGGTCTTTCTTGCCTTGTCTCTCAGATCGTTCACAGCTTTGTGGAAGTTACCTGTGGCGCTGATATTTAGGCCGAGGTATGTATCGTTTTTTGTGTGCTCTAGGGCAACGGTGTCTAGATGGAATTTGTATTTGTGGTCCTGGCAACTGGACATTTTTTGGAACACCATTATTTTTGTCTTACTGAGATTTACTGTCAGTGCCCAGGTCTGACAGAATCTGTGCAGAATATCTAGGTGCTGCTGTAGGCCCTCCTTGGTTGGTGACAGAAGCACCAGATCATCAGCAAACAGACATTTGACTTCAGATTCTAGTAGGGTGAGGCCGGGTGCTGCAGACTGTTCTAGTGCCCTCGCCAATTCCTTGATATATATGTTGAAGAGGGTGGGGGGCTCTCTCTCTTGCTATCTCTGTTTTAATCTCTGCCTCTTCCCCCTCCTCTCCTCATTTTGGATCTCTCCTTCTTTCATACTCCCATCTCTATTTCTCTCTCTCTGAATGTCTCTCACCCTCTCTCTGTTTCCCCAGGCTGTTGTAGGTCTGAGCTCCAGCTCCAGTAGTTGTTTTTGCTGGTTGCCCCTCCTCTCCCTCTCCCTCTTCCTCTTCTCGTTCTCCAGGCTCCTCACATATCAGGGCCTCTTTCCTGAGGAATGGCTGTCTATCTGTGTCTGTCCCGCTCCCCCCTCTCCTAGTCTTATTTCCCCACCAGTGAGGGGCCAAGTGAGAGGTTAGGGTTAATGTGTGTGGGGGGCCAAGGGGACCGAGAGGAAAGGGTGAGGCCGCCGCACCTACACTGTTCTACTCACTTGTGTTTCTCTAATTCTGATCCTGACGTGGGCTACCGGGGGTCCACACACTTTGCATCTGCACTGTTCGGATTTAAAGAAAAAGTGAAACATCTAAGTTTCAGTGTCACTCTGTTACCGTGGAATTGCCCTATGGAAATGCCAGCGCAAGGTGAGAGAATATGTCGTAGCCTAGGTGGCGGGTGCAACTTTGCTAAACTGAGCACAGTAGCCTAAGTGTATATTTTGTATTTGAAAGATTCTCGCTTATATGAAAGTTAAGTTCCGAAAGGTTTCCAAAACCGTATTGCTAGCGAGGATTAATAAGAATGTTAAACAGAGCATTGGGATTGTAGTTCATTGGTATGGCAACTGCACCGCCCTCGATCGCATGGCGCTACAGAGGGTGGTGCGTACAGCCCAGTACATCACTTGTGCCGAGCTCCCTGCCATCCAGGACCTCTATATCAGGTGGTGTGAAAAGAAGGTCTGGAAAATTGTTAGTCTCCAGCCACCCAAGTCATATAGACTGTTCTCCCTGCTTCCGCACGGCAAGCGGTACCGGAGCATCAAGTCTGACACCAACAGTCTCCTGAACAGCTTCTATCCCCAAGCCACAAGACTGCTAAATAGCAAATGAAATGGCTACACAGACTATCTGCATTGACCCTTCTATTTTATTTGTATTTTTGCACAGTCCATATGCACACACACTCACTGACACGGACACTCCAACACACTCGCACACCATTCTTTTGCTAACACACATAACATGCACACACATTCCTACTGACTACACACACACACACACACACACACACACACACACACACACACACACACACACACATACTCACTCAATCACAATCATCATATATGCTGCTGCTACTCTGTTTATCATACGCTATATACACTACCAGTCAAAAGTTTGGACCCACCTACTCATTCAAGGGTTTTTCTTTATTTTTACTATTTTTTACATTGTAGAATAATAGTGAAGACACCAAAACTATGAAATAACACATATGGAATCAAGTAGTAACCAAAAAAGTGTTAAACAAATCAAAATATATTTGAGATTCTTCAAATAGCCACCCTTTGCCTTGATGACAGCTTTGCATACTCTTGGCATTGGAGATTGGACTTCTCACAAAATGACATCCAATATCATACACATCACCCTACTCAGATTTACTACACACATAATATCTTGACAAAATGTTCTAACATCTGTAGTATTGGCTCACAGGCAAACAGGCAAGGGAATAAAACAAATATTGCTAGAACCTGAATTCTGAATATCAGACATTTGAAATCTTAAATTTTGACCATCATAGTACCTCTTATGGTAGTAACTTTACAAGCACTAATTATGGTCAATTTAGACTGAGAATAGTATCTAGTTATGGTAAGGGTTGAAATAAGTATAGCCAGTTATAATTGTAACGGTTTAGCAGATTATAAAAAAAGAAGATCAGTTTTACGTGGCAAAAAAGAAAAGGAATATAACATGTACTGTTTACAGGAAACTCACTCTACATCCTTAGATGGAGTTGCATGGAAAAAGGAATGGGATGGTGAAATAATTTTCATCAAGGTGTGATGATATTAATTAACACAAATGTCGATATGAATGTGCAAATAGTCAGGAATGATTCGCAAGGAAGGTGGATCTTTTTTAATATGAAAGTGGATGAAAAACAGATTTGGCTCATGGTCCGAATCAGGATGATCCATACTTCTTCGAAAATATTTATACCAATTTATTGAACTTACAGGCAACAAATGATCAAATCGTTATGGTGGGAGACTATAACACAGTGGTAAGTACCTCAATGGACCGTAAAGGAGATCACTCTACAAACTATCATCAATGTGCCCTTAAGGAAATCACAAATATTATGGACACATTAGAAATAGTGGATATTTGAAGACTAAAAAACCCTGACCTAGTGAGATATACAGTGGGGAGAACAAGTATTTGATACACTGCCGATTTTGCAGGTTTTCCTACTTGTCATTTTTATCATAGGTACACTTCAACTGTGAGAGACGGAATCTAAAACAAAAATCCAGAAAATCACATTGTATGATTTTTAAGTAATTAATTTGCATTTTATTGCATGACATAAGTATTTGATCACCTACCAACCAGTAAGAATTCCGGCTCTCACAGACCTGTTAGTTTTTCTTTAAGAAGCCCTCCTGTTCTCCACTCATTACCTGTATTAACTGCACCTGTTTGAACTCGTTACCTGTATAAAAGACACCTGTCCACACACTCAATGAAACAGACTCCAACCTCTCCACAATGGCCAAGACCAGAGAGCTGTGTAAGGACATCAGGGATAAAATTGTAGACCTGCACAAGGCTGGGATGGGCTACAGGACAATAGGCAAGCAGCTTGGTGAGAAGGCAACAACTGTTGGCGCAATTATTAGAAAATGGAAGAAGTTCAAGATGACGGTCAATCACCCTCGGTCTGGGGCTCCATTCAAGATCTCACCTTGTGGGGCATCAATGATCATGAGGAAGGTGAGGGATCAGCCCAGAACTACACGGCAGGACCTGGTCAATGACCTGAAGAGAGCTGGGACCACAGTCTCAAAGAAAACCGTTAGTAACACACTACGCCGTCATGGATTAAAATCCTGTAGCGCACGCAAGGTCCCCCTGCTCAAGCCAGCGCATGTCCAGGCCCGTCTGAAGTTTGCCAATGACCATCTGGATGATCCAGAGGAGGAATGGGAGAAGGTAATGTGGTCTGATGAGACAAAAATAGAGCTTTTTGGTCTAAACTCCACTCGCCGTGTTTGGAGGAAGAAGAAGGATGAGTACAACCCCAAGAACACCATCCCAACCGTGAAGCATGGAGGTGGAAACATCATTCTTTGGGGATGCTTTTCTGCAAAGGGGACAGGACGACTGCACCGTATTGAGGGGAGGATGGATGGGGCCATGTTTCGCGAGATCTTGGCCAACAACCTCCTTCCCTCAGTAAGAGCATTGAAGATGGGTCATGGCTGGGTCTTCCAGCATGACAACGACCCGAAACACACAACCAGGGCAACTAAGGAGTGGCTCCATAAGAAGCATCTCAAGGTCCTGGAGTGGCCTAGCCAGTCTCCAGACCTGAACCCAATAGAAAATCTTTGGAGGGAGCTGAAAGTCTGTATTGCCCAGCGACAGCCCCGAAACCTGAAGGATCTGGAGAAGGTCTGTATGGAGGAGTGGGCCAAAATCCATGCTGCAGTGTGTGCAAACCTGGTCAAGACCTACAGGAAATGTATGATCTCTGTAATTGCAAACAAAGGTTTCTGTACCAAATATTAAGTTCTGCTTTTCTGATGTATCAAATACTTATGTCATGCAATAAAATGCAAATTAATTACTTAAAAATCATACAATTTGATTTTCTGGATTTGTGTTTTAGATTCCGTCTCTCACAGTTGAAGTGTACCTATGATAAAAAATTACAGACCTCTACATGCTTTGTAAGTAGGAAAACCTGCATAATCGGCAGTGTATCAAATACTTGTTCTCCCCACTGTACATGGAGTAGACTTAATCAAGCTAGTCTTGACTACTTTCTTGTCTCTTTCTCTCTTGCAACAAAGGTTTAAAAAGTTTAAATAGGAGACAGAATGCGATCGGATCATCTAATTGGCCTTCTCATAACTCTTATAGAATTTCCACGTGGACGGGGATATTGGAAATGTAATCAAAGTTTACTGGAGGACAATTTATTTTTAACTAAGACAAAATAATTTATAACTGAATTCTTCCAGTACAATATAGGTTCAGCAAATCCCCTTATTGTTTGGGATACCTTTAAATGTACCTTCAGAGGTCATTCAATTCAATATTCATCAATAATAAAAAATAAGTTTCTGGCTAAAGAGACAAGACTAACAAGGGGAATACATGAACTAATAGTACAGGTAGATAGCAATAAAAACGATACTACAGAGATACAAAATAAGTTAGAGGAAAAACAAAAATAACTGGAAGAACTTATTCAAGAACGATCTAATGTAATCTATTACAAAAAAAGCAAACTGTATGGAATATGGAGAAAAATGCACCAAATTCTTCCTGAATCTCCAACACAGGAACACTAATAAAAATAATTTACAGAAACTCATTACTGAAGACGGAGTCATCTGTGATTCTCCGAATTATATTTTAAAAGAGGAAGCTAAATATTTTAAGCAGATGTTCTCTTTTCCATCTCATCCTCACCAACTGAATGACGATTACTGTAAGGAATTCTTTCCAAATAATAAAAAAATTTAAAATTAACAAATGTACAGAAAGATCAGTGCGAAAGCCAAATTTCAGAGGAAAAACATTTTGAGGCTAATAAATCCTTTCAGTGTGGAAAAACCCCAGGGCTTGATGGCATACCGGTAGAGGTATATCAAGCCTTTTTTAGTATACTCAAAGCTCCATTGTTAGATTGTTTTAACTACTCCTATAGAAATTGTAGTGTGACAGGTACTCAGCAGGAAGGTCTGATTTCACTATTATTAAAACAAGACCCAGATGGCAAATAGACTGGATCATTATATCTTAAAAACTGGAGGCCTCTTACACTTCAATGTTGTGATGCAAAAATACTAGCGACATGCATAGCACTCAGAATTAAAAAGGTTTTACCTGGTATTGTTCATCCTGATCAGACAGGTTTTTTACATGGACGATACATTGGAGATACAGTGAGGGGAAAAAAGTATTCGATCCCCTGCTGATTTTGTACATTTGCCCACTGACAAAGAAATGATCAGTCTATAATTTTAATGGTAGGTTTATTTGAACAGTGAGAGACAGAATAACAACAACAAAAAATCCAGAAAAACACATGTCAAAAATTTTATGAATTGATTTGCATTTTAATTAGGGAAATAAGTATTTGACCCCTCTGCAAAACATGACTTAGTACTTGGTGGCAAAACCCTTGTTGGCAATCACAGTGGTCAGATGTTTCTTGTAGTTGGCCACCAGGTTTGCACACATCTCAGGAGGGATTTTGTCCCACTCCTCTTTGCAGATCTTCTCCAAGTCATTAAGGTTTCGAGACTGACGTTTGGCAACTCGAACCTTCAGCTCCCTCCACAGATTTTCTATGGGATTAAGGTCTGGAGACTGGCTAGGCCACTCCAGGACCTTAATGTGCTTCTTCTTGAGCCACTCCTTTGTTGCCTTGGCCGTGTGTTTTGGGTCATTGTCATGCTGGAATACCCATCCACGACGCATTTTCAATGCCCTGGCTGAGGGAAGGAGGTTCTCACCTAAGATTTGACGGTACATGGCCCCATCCATCGTCCCTTTGATGCGGTGAAGTTGTCCTGTCCCCTTAGCAGAAAAACACCCCCAAGGCATAATGTTTCCACCTCCATATTTGACGGTGGGGATGGTGTTCTTGGGGTCATAGGCAGCCTTCCTCCTCCTCCAAACACGGCAAGTTGAGTTGATGCCAAAGAGCTCGATCTCATGCACATATACATGCCCGTCTGAGGTTTGCCAATGACCACAACATTTTCACCCAGTTCTCCTCTGAATCATTCAGATGTTCATTGGCAAACCTCAGACGGGCATGTATATGTGCATTCTTGAGCAGGGGGATCTTGCGGCGCTGCAGGATTTCAGTCCTTCACGGCGTAGTGTGTTACCAATTGTTTTCTTGGTGACTATGGTCCCAGCTGCCTTGAGATCATTGACAAGATACTCCCATTTGCGAATAATCGCACCAACTGTTGTCACCTTCTCACCAAGCTGCTTCGGCGATGGTCTCTACAATCTTGTCCCTGATATCCTTGGAGAGCTCTTTGGTCTTGGCCATGGTGGAGTTTGGAATCTGATTGATTGATTGCTTCTGTGGACAGGTGTCTTTTATACAGGTAACAAGTTGAGATTAGGAGCACTCCCTTTAAGATTGTGCTCCTAATCGTAGCTCGTTACCTGTATAAAAGACACCTGGGAGCCAGAAATCTTTCTGCTTGAGAGGGGGTCAAATACTTATTTCCCTCATTAAAATGCAAATCAATTTATAACATTTTTGACATGCGTTTTTCTGGATTTTTTTGTTGTTATTCTGTCTCTCACTGTTCAAATAAACCTACCATAAAAATTATAGACTGATAATTTCTTTGTCAGTGGGCAAATGTACAAAATCAGCAGGGGATCAAATACTTTTTTCCCTCACTGTAATATACGACAACTACTAGAAATAATAGAACATCATGAAACATCTAAGAAGCCAGGGCTGGTATTTATAGCTGATTTTTAAAAGGCCTTTGATAAAGTAAGACTGGATTTTATTTATAAATGCCTGGACTTTTTCAATTTCGGTGATTCTCTTATAAAATGGGTAAAAGTATTGTATAGCAAACCCAGGTGTAAAATAGTAAATAGTGGCTACTGAATTGTCAAGAGGAGTTAAACAAGGGTGTCCGCTGTCACCATATCTATTTGTTATGGCCATCGAAATGCTAGCTATTAATATCAGATCAAATAACAACATTAGAGGATTAGAAATCCAAGGCTTAAAAACAAAGGTGTCCATGTATGCCGATGACTCAAGTTGTATATTAAGTCTGCAAGCTAGATCCCTGCAATGTCTCATTGAAGATCTAGATCACTTTTCTGGACTCTCTGGACTAAAACCTAATTATGTGTACAATATTACGTATTGGATCTTTAAAAAATACAACTTTTACATTACCCTGCAGTTTACCGATTAAAATGGGCTGACAGTGAAGTAGACATACTTGATATTCATATCACAAAAGATATGAGCTCTCCACAATGAATTTCAAAAATAGACAAGATCCTGCAACCATGGAGAGGTAAATACCTGTCTATTTACGGAAGAATTGCCCTGATTTAAGTCCTTAGTCATATCTCAGTTTACTCACTTACTTTATTTATTTTTTTGTCATTTAGCAGACGCTCTTATCCAGAGCGACTTACAGTTAGTTAGTGCATACATTTTTTTACACTGGTCCCCCGTGGGAAAGGAACCCACATCCCTGGCGTTGCAAACGCCATGCTCTTCCAACTGAGCTACACAGGACTATATACTTATGGCGCTGCCTACTCCTGATTTAGTTTTTATTGAACCCTAAATGGTTCTCAAGTAGATTACTAAGAAAAGCTCATCCTATGTTTAAAAATTGCCTTTTTGCCTTTGTGCAAATTGCCATGTCTCATTTTTGATTAATTGAAAATGATATTTTTTTCAAAGTATCTCTCTTTTTCAAACAAGCATTGCAGAGCTGGCTACAATTTCAATTTCATCCCCCTGAAAATATAGAACAAATATTATGGCTGAACTCAAATGTGCTGGTTGATAAAATACCTGTATTTATGGGAAAGATGTTTAAAAAGGGTATTTTGTTTTTAAATGATATTATAAATTTGAATGGTAGAGATGTCGTTCATGGAGTTATCAGAATTGTATGGGAAGGTCTGCTTAATCCAAGATTACAACCAATTGATTACAGCATTACCCCAAAAATGGAGGAGGCAGGTGGCAGTGGGAGGAGGTAGGGAACTGGTCTGTCTGCCCAATATAAAGGATCAAAACTGGCGGAGGAATAAAAATAGCATAAATAGGAAAGTATACCAGTTTCATTTGAGGACCAGGATGTTGACAGCTGTGCCATACAGATTGCAAAATAGTTGGGAAGAGATTTTTGAAGTACCGATTCCATGGTACAGGGTGTATGAGTTGATATATAAAACGACACAAGATTCAAGACTTCATGCTTTTCAGCTAAAATTATTATATAGAATTCTTGCCACCAACAAAATGTTGAATATTTGGGGCATACAATCATCGAAGCTCTGCAGATTTTGTTGTGAGGAAACAGAATCAATAGACCATTTATTTTGGTATTGCCCTCAGGTAGCCTGTTTCTGGTCTCAGGTTCAGGAATGCCTGAAAATGCATAACATTGAATGGAATGGAATTATTTAATTTTTCTTGGGGGGGGGTCTCGGATCACTGGTTCGGGTCCCTGTTTTTGACCTTGTGGGAGATCTGTCGACGTGCCCTTGAGCAGGACGTTGTCCCTGGTTGCTTCTGTGTGTCGCTCTAGATGGGAGTCTGTTAGATGACTAATGTGGTGTAATTGTTGAGCATCTTCACTGCAAGTATATTGTATGTTTTAAATATTCAATAAATAGGCCACACAAGCTCACAGAATGCAACCGCCGAGTGCTGAAGCGCGTAGCGTGTAAAATCGTCTGTCCTCGGTTGGAACACTCACTACCGAGTTCCAAACTACCTCTGGAAGCAACGTCAGCACAAAAACTGTTCGTCGGGAGCTTCATGAAATGGGTTTCCATGGCCGAGCAGCCGCACACAAGGCTAAGATCACCATGCACAATGCCAAGTGTCGGCTGGAGTGGTGTAAAGCTCGCCGCCATTGGACTTTGGAGCAGTGAAAACGCGTTCTCTGGAGTGATGAATCACGCTTCACCATCTGGCAGTACGACAGACGAATCTGGGTTTGGCGGATGCCAGGAGAACGCATAGTGCCAACTGTAAAGTTTGGTGGAGGAGGAATAATGATCTGTGGCTGTTTTTCATGGTTTGGGCTAGGCCCCTTAGTTCCAGTGAAGGAAAACCTTAACGCTACAACCTACAATGACATTCTAGATGATTCTATGCTTCCAACTTTGTGGCAACAGTTTGGGGAAGGCCCTTTCCTGTTTCAGCATGACAATGTCCCCATGCATAAAGCGAGGTCCATACAGAAATAGTTTATCGAGATCGGTGTGGAAGAACTTGACTGGCCTGCACAGAGCCCTGACCTCAACCCCATCGAACACCTTTGGGATGAATTAGAACGCTGACTGCGAGCCAGGCCTAATCGTCCGACATCAGTGCCCGACCTCACTAATGCTCTTGTGGCTGAATGGAAGCAAGTCCCCGCAGCAATGTTCCAACATCTAGTGGAAAGCCTTCCCAGAAGATTGGAGGCTGTTATAGGAGCAAAGGGAGGACCAACTCCATATTAATGTCCATGATTTTGGAATGAGATTTTCGACAAGCAGGTGTCCACATACTTCTGGTCAAGTAGTGTATATGTGGTCTTCTGTAGCTCAGCTGGTAGAGCACGGCGCTTGTAACGCCAAGGTAGTGGGTTCGATCCCCGGGACCACCCATACACAAAAAATTTATGCACGCATGACTGTAAGTCGCTTTGGATAAAAGCGTCTGCTAAATGGCATATTATTTATTTATTTATTTATTTATTTATTTATTTATTTATTTATTTATTATATCCTGATGCCCAGTCACCTTACCCCTAAACACATTTACCTCTATAACTCCAGTATCCCTGCACATTGTAAATATGGTATTGGAACTGACCCTGTATATAGCTTACATACTTTCTCATGTTCTTCTTGTTTTTGTTCTACTTGACTTTTTAAAATAAATATTTTATTGTACTACTGCATTGTTGGGATAGAGCAAGCAAAAAGGCATTTCACTGTACTAGTGCACGTGACAATAAAACTTGAAACTTGATCGAGCTGTGGTCCATACATTCAATTGAGAACTCAAGGGCTGGGTATACCCCCTTGGGTTCTCGAGAGCTAAGGCTAGGTAGGCCTATAAATGTTTGTTTTATTCATGACAACAGAATGCAGTCAGAGTTAAGGCTATCCTGCTGGCTATAGTAATATGGATATAATTCCTAATTTATATTAGCCTACCTCAGAAAGATATGAGAGGCATCCATATCTAGGTCATTACACCGCAGGAAACCTACACCCTCTGCATTCTCAGAGAGAGTTCACGGAGAGAGTTCACTGAGTTCATGGAGACAGCACACCAGCACAGGGCCGGCGGCAGAACTAATCAGTTGGACATGCATTTGATTTCCATAGGGGGTCACGTTTTTTTCACGAGACCTCCTATAAAAACTTAAACCTCAACCAAACAATAGTCACTTTGAGTAGCGCAAATAGCGCATTTCATGGACAACACGTTTCGAAGGAGAAACTGAAGGACTAATTTGGCCACTGCACAGAGAGATGCACAGAGAGATCCACCTTTTTTTATTTACTATATTATACATTACATTAAAACAAAAACAAAATGCCACAGCCCAAGCTCCAAACATAGTCTCTGAACAAAGAAAAAACATCCTGATAAAGGCCATGAACAACCCAAAAAAACAAAAACCAAGCCTAAAATAGAAAGCAAACTCAGTCTCTGCAACCAACCACAGGAAATGATGTGGTGTAAACCGACCATTGAATTAACCAAATTGGTCCACCTAAAGAGAGGAGGGATCCTTGTGTTCACCAGAGACATTCCGTAATTGAACAGACTTCTCGCTCTTTGGCCCGAGGACGCCTTCGCTGGGGCACAGCTGTCATGCCTCCTAGCACAACAAAGGAGAAATGGTTACCCCCAAGATGGACCCTCCAAACAGGTCATCATCTCAGGGCTCCACACCTCCATCCCAGTTGAAGAAGGCCATGCAGAGCTGGAGAAACAGAATATGCAAACAACAAAGGCAAACAGAATCATCAGCAGACAAACTCACCTCCCAACCACATTCATCAGAATTCACCTCTCCAAACCAGAAGACTCCATAAAACTACTACAGGAAGGCTTCTTCATGCATTACTTTCACTACAGAGTCGAAAAAGGCAAATCCACCCACCACAGTTCAACAGTGTTTCAAATGCCAAGAATTCAACTATATTTCCACCCAGTGCAATAACCGGGTCAAATGTCTGAGGTGTGGAGAAAACCACCACCACAAAGCCTGCCCAAATGACAAAAAAATATGCAAAAGTGTGCAAACTGTGGGGGTGGGAACTCTTCAGCCTCAAAGAGCTGCCCCACCTACATAGCCCTTACCACCACTACCACCACTCTAAGGCAACCCAGAACACAGAGCACCTTAACGCTTAACCCACCTTAACCCACCTGCAAGAGGAACTACAAAATGCTGTACAGTGCAAAGTGGATTAAATTAAACATTTTCCTCGTCAATCTACACACAATACCCCATAATGACAAAGTGAAAATACAAATACCCGACTTTACATAAGTATTCAGACCCTTTGCTATGAGACTCGAAATTGAGCACCGGTGCATCCTGTTTCCATTGATCATCCTTGAGATGTTTCTACAACTTGATTGGAGTCCACCTGTGGTAAATTCAATTGGTTGGACATGATTTGGAAAGGCACACACCTGTCTATATAAGGTCCCACAGTTGACTGTGCATGTCAGAGCAGAAACCAAGCCATGAGGTTGAAGGAATTGTCCGTAGAGCGCCGAGACAGGATTGTGTCGAGGCACAGATCTGGGGAAGGGTTCCAAAAAATGACTGCAGCATTGAAGGTCCCCAAGAACACAGTGGCCTCCATCATTCTTAAATGGAAGAAGTTTGGAACCACCAAGACTCTTCCTAGAGCTGGCCACCCGACCAAACTGAACAATCGGGGGAGAAGGCCCTTGGTCAGGGAGGTGACCAAGAACCCGATGGTCACTCTGACAGAGCTCCAGAGTTCCTCTGTGGAGATGGGAGAACCTTCCAGAAGGACAATCATCTCTGCAGCACTCCACCAATCAGGCCTTTATGGTAGAGTGGCCAGACGGAAGCCACTTGGAAGCCCGCTTGGAGTTCGCCAGAAGGCACCTAGACTCAGACCATGAGAAACAAGATTCTCTGGTCTGATGAAACTAAGATTGAACTCTTTGGCCTGAATTCCAAGTGTCACGTCTGAAGGAAACCTGGCACCATCCCTACGGTGAAGCATGGTTGTGGCAGCATCATGCTGTGGGGATGTTTTTCAGCGGCAGGGACTGGGAGACTAGTCAGGATCGAGGGAAAGATGAACGGAGCAAAGTACAGAAAGATCCTTGATGAAAACCTGCTCCAGAGCGCTCAGGACCTCAGACTGGGGCGAAGGTTCACCTTCAAATAGGACAATGACCCTAAGCACACAGCCAAGACAACGCAGGAGTGGCTTCGGGACAAGTCTCTGAATGTCCTTGAGTGGCCCAGCCAGAGCCCGGACTTGAACCCGATCGAACATCTCTGGAGAGACCTGAAAATAGCTGTGCAGCAGCGCTCCCCATCCAACCTGACCAGAGCTTGAGAGGATCTGCAGAAAAAAATGGGAGAAACGACACAAATACAGGTGTGCAAGCTTGTAGCGTCATACCCAAGAAGACTCGAGGCTGTAATCGCTGCCAAAGGTGCTTCAACAAAGTACTGAGTAAAGGGTCTTGAATAGTTATGTATATGTAATATTCCGTTTTTTATTTTTTATTCGTTTGTACAAAACAAAAACGGTATTATGGGGTATTGTGTGTAGATTGATGAGGAAAATAAATAATTTAATCAATTTTAGAATAAGGCTGTAACGTAGCAAAATGTGGAAAAAGTCAAAGGGTTTGAATACTTTCCAAATGCACTGTATATGCCAGAGTGAGGAAATGTTCTGGAATGTGTGATGAGGCACATACAGTGAGGGAAAAAAGTATTTGATCCCCTGCTGATTTTGTACGTTTGCCCACTGACAAAGACATGATCAGTCTATAATTTTGTTTATTTGAACAGTGAGAGACAGAATAACAACAAAAAAATCCAGAAAAACGCATGTCAAAAATGTTATAAATTGATTTGCATTTTAATGAGGGAAATAAGTATTTGACCCCCTCTCAATCAGAAAGATTTCTGGCTCCTAGGTGTCTTTTATACAGGTAACGAGCTGAGATTAGGAGCACACTCTTAAAGGGAGTGCTCCTAATCTCAGCTTGTTACCTGTATAAAAGACACCTGTCCACAGAAGCATTTAATCAATCAGATTCCAAACTCTCCACCATGGCCAAGACCAAAGAGCTCTCCAAGGATGTCAGGGACAAGATTGTAGACCTACACAAGGCTGGAATGGGCTACAAGACTATCACCAAGCAGCTTGGTGAGAAGGTGACAACAGTTGGTGTGATTATTCGCAAATGGAAGAAACACAAAATAACTAAATCTCCCTCGGCCTGGGGCTCCATGCAAGATCTCACCTCGTGGAGTTGCAATGATCACGAGAATGGTGAGGAATCAGCCCAGAACTACACGGGAGGATCTTGTCAATGATCTCAAGGCAGCTGGGACCATAGTCACCAACAAAACAATTGGTAACACACTACGCCGTGAAGGACTGAAATCCTGCAGCGCCCGCAAGGTCCCCCTGCTCAAGAAAGCACATATACAGGCCCGTCTGAAGTTTGCCAATGAACATCTGAATGATTCAGAGGAGAACTGGGTGAAAGTGTTGTGGTCAGATGAGACCAAAATCGAGCTCTTTGGCATCAACTCAACTCGCCGTGTTTGGAGGAGGAGGAATGCTGCCTATGACCCCAAGAACACCATCCCCACCGTCAAACATGGAGGTGGAAACATTATGCTTGGGGGTGTTTTTCTGCTAAGGGGACAGGACAACTTCACCGCATCAAAGGGACGATGGACGGGGCCATGTACCATCAAATCTTGGGTGAGAACCTCCTTCCCTCAGCCAGGGCATTGAAAATGGGTCGTGGATGGGTATTCCAGCATGACAATGGCCCAAAACACACGGCCAAGGCAACAAAGGAGTGGCTCAAGAAGAAGCACATTAAGGTCCTGGAGTGGCCTAGCCAGTCTCCAGACCTTAATCCCATAGAAAATCTGTGGAGGGAGCTGAAGGTTCGAGTTGCCAAACGTCGGCCTCGAAACCTTAATGACTTGGAGAAGATCTGCAAAGAGGAGTGGGACAAAATCCCTCCTGAGATGTGTGCAAACCTGGTGGCCAACTACAAGAAACGTCTGACCTCTGTGATTGCCAACAAGGGTTTTGCCACCAAGTACTAAGTCATGTTTTGCAGAGGGGTCAAATACTTATTTCCCTCATTAAAATGCAAATCAATTCATAACATTTTTGACATGCGTTTTTCTGGATTTTTTTGTTGTTATTCTGTCTCTCACTGTTCAAATAAACATACCATTAAAATTATAGACTGATCATGTCTTTGTCAGTGGTCAAACGTACAAAATCAGCAGGGGATCAAATACCTTTTTCCCTCACTGGAAGTCCCGAGACGGTGCGATAAATCCACAACCACAAGTTGGCGTTTATATTTGTTATTTATTTATTTTAGCAGGAAGTCCCATTGAGACCAAAGTTTATTTAGCAAATACTTCAATTTAAGGCGGAGCATAATTGCAAAAATACAAAAATGCGGGATTTTTTGCATAAGAGCTTTATAAATTAACAGAATGCAATGTTCCAACCTATACAACACCAGTAAGGGCCAGCCTCCTTTCCGAGAGAGAATGCAGTGATGAGTGCAAAATCGATTGTGGAGGGAGCAGTGGTAAACGGCCTCCAATGGGCTTCAAAGAACTGGGAGCTGCATTCATGTAAATAATGGTGTCATAGTCTAGGACCGGTAGGAACGTTGACTGAATTATCTGCTTTCTACTATTAAGCCAGAGGCACAATCTATTTCTATATAAGAAGGCTAGTTTTATTTTCAGCTTCTTAGTTAACTCATCCATGTTTGTTTTAAAAGACAACTTATCAACGATCCAAATGCCCAGGTATTTATAAGAAGGGACACTGTCAATTTGGGCTCCATTTAAGGTGCAGATACTAAAATGTTGGAAGTCATTGTTGTGGGCTCTAGAAAACAATATATACTATAGATGCAACGGAAAACCATTGTAATCCATTGAGCCCATTTCAGCCATTACCGGAGTGTGTTTGATAGGTCACTGCAAACGTTTCTGCGGTCCGTACATTAACGCAGAAAAATAAAGGGCACAAGCAAGAGTAGGTAAGAGTCGCAAGAGTTAAATGAAAGCAATCAATCCAGTGAGATTTAAGTGGACCCCACAAACACAGGAAATGTATGGCTGAAATGGACAAATCCACATGTGGGCGGGGCATGCGCATTGCTAAAAGTTTAATAGAGCACGTGTGTGAGAAAGTAATTCTTCTATCTCTGTATAGGGATCCCTGGTGTGAGAGAACGTACTCTAGTTGCGGTGAAACCAGATGGGGTCCAGCGTCGCCTTGTAGGGCAGATCACGCAACGCTTTGAGCAGAGAGGCTTCAAACTGGTGGGCCTGAAGATGCTACAGGTGAGAAATTCCAAATGAACCCCAAAGCTCCTTCCTTCTAGGTATCTGAAAGGATTGGATAGGTATAAGTAGTATGATAATAAGCAATATGATAGTAGCTTCAACTTGTCCTCTGATACGATAATTGGAACTTGCCATGGATGGGGTTTATTCATAAATGTCTATGTAAATACCAGACTGTAAAATAAAGGCTAACCCAATGTTTGCTTTCTTTCTTTCAGGCACCAGAGGAGCAGCTCTCTCAGCATTACCATGAGTTAAGGAGGAAGCCGTTTTACCCCAGTCTCCTGCACTACATGACCTCTGGTCCCATAGTTGTTATGGTGAGGGCTCCTGCCTCTGTCTAGCCTGATCATCCAAACTTGAATTGCTTGATTCAATCCGTAACTCCAAAGTTCAGCGCTATAGCGCGATTGAAATGTAAAGGCAATTTTCCTGTGTTCAAGGTAAAGGCTGCATATGACGGCTCAATCGGAAATTACAAGCACGCTATAGCGCTGAACTTCGGTGATATGGATTGAATTCAGCCCACGCTGTTTTCTCACTTCCCTGATCAGTCTGGGTGGCCTCTAATAGATGGACACCTGGACGGTCTATAAAATAACTTGTGCAATCAGCTGTTAAGGCCCTTGCTCAAGTACCTTGCTCAATGGCACAACGGTAGTAGATTGTTGCCATGATCTGAGACCAGCAGCCCTCCATTTGCCAGTTCAGTTAACTTTTTCACCACTCAGCCCGAGACCACCTCCTCTGGGCTACCTAAGGTACCATTATTCAATTAGTTTTGAGTAATGACCCTCAAAACATTTTTAGTGAAAAGATGGCCAGACGAAATGAGAAGCCCCATTTATACCTGGTGCTAACATGCGTCCTTTGTCCTGATCTTCTGGCATTCTGATTCTGCCCACATTAATAGACAGGTGTAGGTGATTAAAGGAAGCATTGTGATCAGATCTTCCTGACCACCTCTGGAGGTAGTCAGGGATGTAGTCATGTGTCTTACAAGTCTAGTCTAGCAGTTAGAGCATTGGGCCAGTATCTGAAAGGTTGCTGGTTTCGAATACCCGAGCAGTCAAGGTGAAAAATATGTAGATGTGCCCTTGAGCAAGGCACTTAACTCTAATTTGCTCCAGGTACACTGCACTACTATGGCTAACCCTATAAAACAACACATTTCACTGCACCTATCAGGTGTATGTGATATACAGTACCAGTCAAAAGTTTGGACACACCTACTCATTCAATGGTTTTTCTTTATTTTTACAATCTTCTACATTGTAGAATAATAGTAAAGACATCAAAACTATGAAATAACACATATGGAATCATGTAGTAACCAGAAAAGTGTTAAACAAATCAAAATATATTTTAGATTTTAGATTCTTCAAAGTAGCCGCCCTTTGTCTTGATGACAGATTTGTACACTCTTGGCATTCTCTCAACCAGCTTCATGAGGTAGTCACCAGGAATGCTTTTCCAACAGTCTTGAAGGAGTTACCACATATGCTAAGCACTTGTTGGCTGCTTTTCCTTCACTCTCCGGTCCAACTCATCCCAAACCATCTCAATTGGGTTGAGGTCGGGTGATTGTGGAGGCCAGGTCATCTGATGCTGCACTCCATCACTCTCCTTCTTGGTAAAATAGCCCTTACAAAGCCTGGAGGTGTGTTGGGTCATTGTCCTGTTGAAAAATAAATGATAGTCCCACTAAGCGCAAACCAGATGGGATGGCGTATCGCTGCAGAATGCTTTGGTAGCCATGCTGGTTAAGTGTGCCTTGAATTCTAAATAAATCACTAACAGTGTCACCAGCAAAGCACCCCCACACCATCACACCTCCTCCTCCATGCTTCACGGTGGGAACCAGACATGCAGAGATCATCAGCTTACCGACTCTGTGTCTCACAAAGACACGGCGGTTGGAACCAAAAATCTCAAATTCGGACTCATCAGACCAAAGGACAGATTTCCACCGGTCTAAGTTCATTGTTCGTGTTTCTTGGCCCAAGCAAATCTCTTATTATTATTGGTGTCCTTTTAGTAGTGGTTTCTTTGCAGCAATTCTACCATGAAGGCCTGATTCATGCAGTCTCCTCTGAACAGTTGATGTTGAGATGTGTCTGTTACTTGAACTCTGTGAAGCATTTATTTGGGCTGCAATCTGAGGTGCAGTTAACTCTAATGAACTTATCCTCTGCAGCAGAGGTAACTCTGGGTCTTCCTTTCCTGTGGCGGTCCTCATGAGAGCTAGTTTCATCATAGCGCTTGATGGTTTTTGCAACTGCACTTGAAGTTCATGACATTTTCCGTATTGACTGATCTTCATGTCTTAAAGTAATGATGGACTGTCGTTTCTCTTTGCTTATTTGAGCTGTTCTTGCCATCATTTTACCAAATAGGGCTATCTTCTGTATACCACCCCTACCTTGTCACAACACAGCTGATTGGCTCAAACGCATTAAGAAGGTTAAGAAATTCCACAAATTCCAGAAATGAACTTTTAAGAAGGCACACCTGTTAATTGAAATGCATTCCAGGTGACTACCTCATGAAGCTGGTTGAGAGAATGCCAAGAGTGTGCAAAGCTGTCATCAAGGCAAAGGGTGGCTACTTTGAAGAATCTAAAATCTAGAACATATTTTATATATATATTTTATATTGACAGGTGGCATAAAGATGTCTCTTTAAATAAATATTATTTTGACAAAATATCTGGTGTCAATGCGGACACAGTGGACATGTAAGAGACATATTAATACCATGTATAGATACAATGGCTAATATGTGAGCACAATCAGAAAGTGGACAAGATCAGGACAAAGAATGCATGTTATCACCCAGGATAAATGGGGCTAGAGTGTGAAACAATAATGAAATAAAGCAATTCAGTGTAGATTCCCAGACTACACTGCCTCTACTTATGTTAAATTCAAAACCACCAAACCACTTGTGTAGAGATAATGGCAGTGGCTGTGTTGAAATTTAGATTTAGTGCCAAACTGATTGACTTTCAATTAACTTGCTGAATTGACTGATTTGAAATAGGATTGCCCTAATCCTGATGGCGAGTTTAATTCTTTCTTGTTGTCTAGGTGTGGGAGGGTTATAATGTGGTCCGGACATCCCGGATCATGATAGGAGACACCAACCCAGTCGAGGCCCAAGCAGGCACCGTTCGAGGGGACTTCAGCATTCACATCAGCAGGTGAACCTATTGAACAAAGATTCAAATGAAAATATGTTTTCACATTATAATAAATGGCACAATACCCTTTTAAGCAAATATTTTAATGATAATTGAATTGGACAACAATTAATTTTGAGAGGCATAAAAACGAAAGGATATATACATAAAGTTAAAGTCAGAAGTTTACATACACTTAGGTTGGAGTCATTAAAACTTGTTTTTCAACCACTCCACAATTTTCTTCTTAACAAACTATAGTTTTGGCAAGTCGGTTAGAACATCTACTTTGTGCATGACACAAGTAATTTTTCCAACAATTGTTTACAGACAGATTATTTCATTTATTATTCACTGTATCACAATTCCAGTGGGTCAGAAGTGTACATACACTAAGTTGACTGTGCCTTTAAACAGCTTGGAAAATTCCAGAAAATGATGTCATGGCTTTAGAAGCTTCTGATAGGCTAATTGACATCATTTGAGTCAGTTGGAGGTGTACTTGTGGATGTATTTCAAGGCCTACCTTCAAACTCAGTGCCTCTTTGCTTGACATCATGGGAAAATCAAAAGACCTCAAAAAAGACATTGTAGACCTCCACAAGTCTGGTTCATGCTTGGGAGCAATTTCCAAATGCCTAAAGGTACCACGTTCATCTGTACAAACAATAGTACGCAAGTATAAACACCATGGGACCACACAGCTGTCATACCGCTCAGGAAGGAGAAGCGTTCTGTCTCCTAGAGATTAATGTACTTTGGTGCGAAAAATGCAAATCAATCCCAGAACAACAGCAAAGGACCTTGTGAAGATGCTGGAAGAAACAGGTACAAAAGTATCTATATCCACAGTAAAACGAGTCCTATAACCTGAAAGGCCGCTCAGCAAGGAAGAAGCCACTGCTCCAAAACCTCCATAAAAAAGCCAGACTACGGTTTGCAACTGCACATGGGGACAAAGATTGTACTGTTTGGAGAAATGTCCTCTGGTCTGATTAAACAAAAATATAACTGTTTGCCCATAATGACCATTATTATGTTTGGAGGAAAAAGGGGGTCGCTTGCAAGCCGAAGAACACCATCCCAACCGTGAAGCACGGGGGTGGCAGCATCATGCTGTGGGGGTGCTTTGCTGCAGGAGGGACTGGTGCACTTCACAAAATAGATGGCATCATGAGGAAGGAAAATTATGTGGATATATTGAAGCAACATCTCAAGACATCAGTCAGGAAGTTAAAGCTTGGTCGCAAATGGGTCTTCCAAATGGACAACAACCCCAAGCATACTTCCAAAGTTGTGGACGAAATGGCTTAAGGACAGCAAAGTCAAGGTGTTGGAGTGGCCATCACAAAGCCCTGACCTCAATCCTATAGAATATTTGTGGGCAGAACTGAAAAAGTGTGTGCGAGCAGGGAGGCCTACAAACCTGACTCAGTTAAACCAGCTCTGTCAGGAGGAATGGGCCAAAATTCACCCAACTTATTGTGGGAAGCTTGTGGGAGGCTACCCGACACGTTTGACCCAAGTTAAAAAATGTAAAGGCAATGCTACCAAATACTAATTGAGTGTATGTAAACTTCTGACCCACTGGCAATGTGATGAAATAAATAAAAGCTGAAATAAATCACTCTCTACTATTATTCTGACATTTCACATTCTTAAAATAAAGTGGTGATCCTAACTGACCTAAGACAGGACATTTTTACTACGATTAAATGTCAGGAATTGTGAAAAACTGAGTTTAAATGTATTTGGCTAAGGTGTATGTAAACTTCCGACTTCAACTGTATATAAACATTGAAATTGATCATTGAGAAAGTGTTTTGAAATTGGGAGCATCATTTCAATGGCAAAATACTGAACTGGACTTCAAGCCATTAACAACGAACTAATGAATGTAGGTTTGTGTTTTTTATAGAAATGTGGTCCATGCCAGTGATTCAGTAGAGGGGGCTCAGAGGGAGATCGAGCTGTGGTTTCATCAAAAGGAACTGATGGATTGGGCCTGCTGTGACCACAGTAGTACCTACCAGATATGAGAAAGAGATGGGAGGCAGAGATGGAAAGGAAGAGTTAAGCATTTCATTATACTGTTTTGAACCTGCTGTATCCTGTGCATGTGACAATTAAACTTGAAAGCGTGAAAGAGGTAGAACGACCAACAGGAATAGTGGCACCATAACCATACCTACCTCTTTATGTGCCCCACGTGCGATACTCAGCCCTCTCCATCTTGGGTGGCTCCAATAACCCTGAGCCCCTCAGCTACTCCTATAGTTTACATTCCTCACCATATGTATTTGGACAGTGAAATGAAAATGTTAATTTTGGCTCTATACTCCAGAATTTTGGATTTGAGATCAAATTATCAATATGACATTATATTACATAATGTTTGTTTATTTGAGGGTGTTTTCATGCTTATCTGTTTTACCATTTAGACATAAAAGCACTTTATATGTGGTCCTCTGTAGCTGAATTGGTAGAGCATGGCGCTTGTAACGCCAGGGTAGTGGGTTGGATCCCCGGGACCACCCATACGTAAAAATGTATGCGCACATGACTGTAAGTCGCTTTGGATAAAAGCGTCTGCTAAATGGCATATTATTATTATTATTATTATTATTATTATTATAAGTACCCCCATTTGAAGAAATCATAAGTATTTGGGCAAATTCACTTATAGTGTCGTCTAAATGTTAGTATTTGGTCCTTTATCGCTTGGACCCAATGACTTCATTAAGCTTGCAACTCTACAAACTAATTCGCTGCATTTGCAATTTTTTTTGGGTGAATTATGGGACATGTCTTGCACAATAGTAACTGAATGGTGTCTGGAGTAATTTTCATTCTAAATGAGCTGAGAAGATGTTTCTGAACACTTCCAAATCCATCCTGATGCTGCCATGATTCAGAAAATTCATGAATGGATCATACAGTGCATTCGGAAAGTATTCAGACCCCTTCACTTTTTCCCCATTTTGTTACTTTACAGCCTTATTCTAAAATTGATTAAATTGTATTTTTTTTCTCATCAATCTACACACAATACCACATAATGACAAAGCAAAAACAGGTTGACATTTTTGCAAATGTATTAAAAATAAAAACGGAAATATCACATTTACATAAGTATTCAGACCCTTTACTCAGTACTTTGTTGAAGCACCTTTGGTAGCGATTACAGCCTTGAGTCTTTTTGGGTGTGACGCTTGGCACACCTGTATTTGGGGAGTTTCTCCCATTTCTTCTCTGCAGATCTTCTCAAGCTCTGTCAGGTTGGCTGGGGAGCGTCACTGCACAGCTATTTTCAGGTCTCTCCAGAGATGTTAGATCGGGTTCAAGTCCGGGCTCTGGCTGGGCCACTCAAGGACATTCAGAGACTTGTCCCAAAGCCACTACTGCATTGTCTTCGTTATGTGCTTAGGGTTGTTGTCCTGTTGGATGGTGAACCTTCGCCCCAGTCTGAGGTCCTGAGCGCTCTGGAGCAGGTTTTCATTAAGGATCTCTCTGTACATTGCTCCGTTCATCTTTCCCTCAATCCTGACTAGTCTCCCAGTCCCTGCCGCTGAACAACATCCCCACAATATGATGCTGCGACCACCATGCTTCACCGTAGGGATGGTATTGTCCAGGTGATGAGCAGTGCCTGGTTTCCTCCAGATGTGACACTTGGCATTTAGGCCAAAAAGTTCAATCTTGGTTTCATCAGACCAGAGAATCTTGTTTCTCATGGTCAGAGAGTCCTTTAGGTGCCTCTTGGCAAACTCCAAGCAGGCTGTCATGTGCCTTTTACTGAGGAGTGGCTTCCGTCTGGCCACTCTACAATAAAGGCCTGATTGGTGGTGTGCTGCAGAGATGGTTGTCCTTCTGGAAGGTTCTCCCATCACCACAGAGGAACTCTGGAGCCAGCTCTAGGAAGAGTCTTGGTGGTTCCGAACTTGTGCCACTGTGTTCTTGGGGACCTTCAATGATGCAGACATTTTTTGGTACCCTTCCCCAGATCTGTGCCTCGACACAATCCTGTCTCGGAGCTCTACGGACAATTCCTTCGACCTCATGGCTTGGTTTTTGCTCTGACATGCACAGTCAACTGTGGGACCTTATATAGACAGGTGTGTGCCTCACCAAATAATGTCCAATCAATTGAATTTACCACAGGTGGACTCCAATCAAGTTGTAGAAACATCTCAAGGGTGATCAATGGAAACAGGATGCACCTGAGCTCAATTTCGAGTCTCATAGCAAAGGGTCTGAATACTTATATTTGAAAAAATACCTTATTTACATTTTTTTTTTTATAAATGTGAAAACATTTATAAAACCCTGTTTTTGCTTTGTCATTATGGGGTATTGTGTGCAGATTGATGAGAGGAAAAAAAAAAGTAATCAATTTTAGAATAAGGCTGTAACGGAAAAATTGAAGGTGTCTGAATACTTTCCGAATGCACTGTACATAATGATGAGTAGGAAAGTCACAGAGAGCTGATAACCTATCACCATTATCAATAACAGGGTAGGTTAATATATTTTTTTTGGGGGGGGGGTTGTGTATCACAGTGGCGGTCGGTGCCGTTTAAGATGAGGGAGGACGATAGTTTATTTTATGAGCATGATCTTCTTTCTATTACAGCATATTGGATGACTGTCATTCATATTTCATTCACCCAGCTCAATGTAACATCGACAGGTTTAGGCTACTACATGATACTCGAATATTCCTTATACCCATCATGAGGTTGCTACAACCTAGCCTATGAATGAAAGTTTACAACGTAGGTGCACAGGTCGAGAGAGATTTGAGTAATCAAGGTGACAGACATTGACACATTCAATACAGCCTGCATCTAGCTGATCTAGGGTGTAATCATTAGTCCAACAGTTGCAAACGAGAGTTTCTATTGGACAAATTTAGGTATGTTTATCACCGTTTCATTCCGTTTGCTTCCGGGGTTTTTTTCCCCGGCGGAATGAATACACACCTGATCACACGCAAACACAGTCCACTTTCATAGCAGCCACATAAATTATATACAGCATGATCCCTTTGATCGTTGTAGAATTCCTTCTCGCATCGACGCACTCTCCTCCTCTCACCTTTTCCCTTCGCTTGTCGACTTCAGTGCACAACACATAAGCTGTCTGACCAGGCGAGAGAACCTTTCCAAGCCAAACCTTAATATCATAACCACTACACACAGTCTACATCATTGTCACCATATTATAACGTCATAGTCAACATAGCTACTAGAACTAACACGTTAGTAAACCCGCTACAATCATGCAGTACAGTGTACAGGCAGTAAGAATTTTAGCAATTACACGGGTGGGCCCCGGTGGCAATAAGTTCATACAACCAAAAGCTTACCATGACTTGGAATAGTTCCAGTGTTGGATAGCCATAGCCAGCTAGCTAAGATAGCATCCCTCTCCGTTTGAGCTGGGTGTTTGAGTTGGCTAAACTAGCTAGCTGCATTCGAAATATAGATATCTCTCTCTCGCTTCTCCTTTTTTTCTAAACTGTTTAACTATTCTTTCTCTCTCTTTGAGTCAAGTACTCACCACATTTTATGCACTGCAGTGTTAGCTGCAAATGCTTTCAGTACTAGATTAATTCTCTGATCCTTTGATTGGGTGGGCAACATGTCAGTTCATGCTGCAAGAGCTCTGAAAGGTTGGAGGACGTCCTCCGGAAGTTGTCATAATTACTGTGTAAGTCTATGAAGGGGGTGAGAACCACGAGCCTCCTAGGTTTTGCATTGAAGTTAATGTACCCAGAGGAGGACGGAAACTAGCTATCCTCTGGCTACACCATGGTGCTATCCTACAGAGTGCTGTTGAGGCTACTGTAGACCTTAATTGAAAAACCGATGTTTTAATAAATTATTTGGTGACATGAATATATTTAGTATAGTTATCTAAAAAGTATAACGTTTTAAATGTTTCACTAGTTACATTTGTCTGAAATTCACTGAGGAGGATGGTCCTCCCCTTCCTCCTCTGAGGAGCCCCCATTGGTTTATCATCTTTGTGCCTCTAACTTTCTCACTCGTTATTATTCATTATTCATTCATGATTTGTTTAGGACCCTGACAGCATCCAAATTAATGTAAGATTCAGTTACTATTGGGAAAGACATGACCCAAAACACACCTAAAACAATCTGCAAATGCATCCAATAAATTTGTATTCACAAGCTTGATGTAGTCATTGAGTGCGGGGGACTAGATACATAAAATGCTTGTATTTTTTAAAATTTTTAATTTTTTTGTCATTTAGCAGACGCTCTTATCCAGAGCATACATTTTTCATACATTTTTCATTGGACTGTATGTTGTTGAGTTGCAAAAGCATCATCTCAAAGCCCGCCCTCATCACTAGACGTCAATGGAATGCGACCAAAACAATGAAAATACCACGCGAGCGTCCCCCCTGTGGGGATAGATCCAGAATCCCCTCATTGCCAGCCATCAAAATGTTCCTACATTTCGGCTATTGTTTATACAGTGGGGAGAACAAGATTTGATGCACTGCCGATTTTGCAGGTTTTCCTACTTACAAAGCATGTAGAGGTCTGTAATTTTTATCATAAGTACACTTCAACTGTGAGAGACGGAATCTAAAACAAAAATTTAGAAAATCACATTGTATGATTTTTAAGTAATTAATTTGCATTTTATTGCATGACATAAGTATTTGATACATCAGAAAAGCAGAACTTAATATTTGGTACAGAAACCTTTGTTTCCAATTACAGAGATCATACTTTTCCTGTAGGTCTTGACCAGGTTTGCACACACTGCAGCAGGGATTTTGGCCCACTCCTCCATACAGACCTTCTCCAGATCCTTCAGGTTTCGGGGCTGTCGCTGGGCAATATGGACTTTCAGCTCCCTCCAAAGATTTTCTATTCGGTTCAAGTCTGGAGACTGGCTAGGCCACTCCAGGACCTTTAGATGCTTCTTACGGAGCCACTCCTTAGTTGCCCTGGCTGTGTGTTTCGGGTCGTTGTCATGCTGGAAGACCCAGCCACGACCCATCTTCAATGCTCTTACTGAGGGAAGGAGGTTGTTGGCCAAGATCTTGCAATACATGGCCCCATCCATCCTCCCCTCAATACGGTGCAGTCGTCCTGTCCCCTTTGCAGAAAAGCATCCCCAAAGAATGATGTTTCCACCTCCTTGCTTCACGGTTGGGATGGTGTTCTTGGGGTTGTACTCATCCTTCTTCTTCCTCCAAACACAGCGAGTGGAGTTTAGACCAAAAAGCTATATTTTTGTCTCATCAGACCACATGACCTTCTCCCATTCCTCCTCTGGATCATCCAGATGGTCATTGGCAAACTTCAGACGGGCCTGGACATGCACTGGCTTGAGCAGGGGGACCTTGCGTGCGCTGCAGGATTTTAATCCATGACGGCGTAGTGTGTTACTAATGGTTTTCTTTGAGACTGTGGTCCCAGCTCTCTTCAGGTCATTGACCAGGTCCTGCTGTGTAGTTCTGGGCTGATCCCTCACCTTCCTCATGATCATTGATGCCCCACGAGGTGAGATCTTGCATGGAGCCCCAGACCGAGGGTGATTTACCGTCATCTTGAACTTCTTCCATTTTCTAATAATTTCGCCAACAGTTGTTGCCATCTCACCAAGCTGCTTGCCTATTGTCCTGTAGCCCATCCCAGCCTTGTGCAGGTCTACAATTTTATCCCTGATGTCCTTACACAGCTCTCTGGTCTTGGCCATTGTGGAGAGGTTGGAGTCTGTTTGATTGAGTGTGTGGACAGGTGTCTTTTATACAGGTAACGAGTTCAAACAGGTGCAGTTAATACAGGTAATGAGTGGAGAACAGGAGGGCTTCTTAAAGAAAAACTAACAGGTCTGTGAGAGCCGGAATTCTTACTGGTTGGTAGGTGATAAAATATTTATGTCATGCAATAAAATGCAAATTAATTACTTAATCACATTGTATGATTTTTTTCTAGATTTTTGTTTTAGATTCCGTCTCTCACAGTTGAAGTGTACCTATGATAAAAAATTACAGACCTCTACATGCTTTGTAAGTAGGAAAACCTGCAAAATCGGCAGTGTATCAAATACTTGTTCTTCCCACTGTATGTGTATTTAACACTATGTTGAGGTAAAAATCTGAGTATAAAGCATGTATAGATGTCAACCCCCAATATATGTTAATGTCATCATCGCCAATCAACTGCATTACACTTAAAAACGGCTTCAACTACCACCACTGACTGCTACCACCACCGAAAACAGCCGAATATATAAAATAATTGATTTTAGTAAGCACCTTGTGGGCCTGTTAGAACACACTGCTGGCTCCCCTTCCTCTGCGGAAGCATAGTTCCCGCTCAGCCCAGTCAAAACTGTTCGCTGCTCTGGCACCCCAATGGAGGAACAAGCTCCCTCACGACGCCAGGACAGCGGAGTCACTCACCCCCCCCAAAAAAAAAAAAATATATATATTTAAAAAAATAACATTGTGAAGTGGTTATCCCACTGGCTATAGGGTGAATGCACCAATTTGTAAGTCGCTCTGGATAAGAGCGTCTGCTAAATGACGTAAATGTAATGAATCATGACGGATTGACGAATATCCACTTTGTTAGATAAGCTTTTTTGAATGGACGCCAATGATGGTGTCCTATTACCCACGGTCTGCGTTTCTTCGATCTCTTTACCACATGTATAAAGCGACTGTATGTCGCAATTGCCACAGATACTCTAGCCCAGGGGTTTCAAATTCATTCCATACAGGGCCGAGTGTCTGCTGGTTTTTGTTATTTTCTTTCAACTTGTGTAAGACCTAGACCTGGGGCCTCATGTACAAAGACTTGCGTTGAATTCATACTAAAACATTGCGTACGGACAAAGCCATAAATGTGCGTACGCACCAAAAAAATCTGATGTATGAATCTCTGCGTACGCAGCATTCCACATACATTCTCTTTGTACATCCCAATCAACGCGAAATTGAGCGCACATGCACGAGCACCACACCACACCCTGTCTCCTCCCTCAATTAAATCAATTTAAATATGGTAATTAGTCCAATTTGGCAAAAGAAACCTGCAAGAACATGGCTAAAGCAAGCAAGAAACGAAATTTCACTGAAAACGAATTAGAGGTGCTACTATCAGAGGTAGAAACAAGAAAAAATATTTTATTTGGAAATCTGTCCTCTGGAATTAATAACAAAAGAAAGAAAAAAGAGTGGGCGAGTTTGTCTGATGCCGTCAACGCGGTGGGATCTGAGAGTCGCACCGTAAATGAACTGAAGAAGAAATGGTCAGACATAAAGGTGGAAGTTAAGCGGAGAACTGCTGCGCACCGACAAAGTGTGGGCAGAACAGGCGGTGGTACAGGGACCGATGAACTTGCACCCTTTGATCAGAGAGTTGCCTCTATTGTAGGAGACACGTTAATCTCTGGAATCGTATCCGCTGATGTAGGAGACTCGGATATACTACAGGACTGCCAGCAAGGTGACTCAGATTTATTTCCTTAACTTTGATATACATAGCCAGCCACCGTTTAATTTTAAAATGCATGCAATATAGCAAAAGGTACACCAGAGATTTCACGTATCCACTGCTTTTATTGCAAATGCGTGTACCCATTAATAAGGAACAGACTCAAATTACTGTTAAGATGTGCCTGTGTTTAATTGGACTTAGGAACCGCAGGAACGTCCACTGGCACGCACTCAGAGTCCGCACCACCTGAGCAGCCAGAGCCCATTCAGTCCAGCGTCTCCCGTGTCTCTAATGTTCCCCCCAGTGCTGAAGCCCGTCCATCTGGCCGTGTCTTGACGCATGCTGTTCTGGAGTCACAACAACAAATTGTTAGGGCCATTGAAGAAATGAACAGTCACCTTAAAAATGTCACTGACGCACTCACAGAAATAAGCCATTCATTAAAATAATTGGTCAAAAATGAACTTTGTGTCTGAGTACCATTTATATTGTTGCAATTACACGTTGACGGGCCTGAATGGCTTGTTGATTGTGCTGCACATATACTGGTCCTGGGTCAGGGTCATTCTGGCGGTGCCCCCCACCTCACCAAGGGGTATGCCATGCCTGTGCGCGACATTGTGCAGCACTCCACAGGCCAGTATGATGCGGCAAACCTTGTCAGGGCGGTATAACAGCATCCCCCCGGTCCTGTCAAGGCAGCGCCACCGACATTTCAGCTGCCCAATCGCCCGCTCCACAACTGACCGAAAGTGCGGGAATGGGCATCATTGTATCTGCGCTCTCGGTCAGTTTGTGGGTTGGTGAGGGGGTTAACAGCCACGTCTTTAGTGGATAACCACTGTCTCCTGATGGGCAGTAATAATAATTACAGACACAAACATTTTACTTTTAGATAGAACCATACATTTAAATGCATAACTTACCAAGTAGCCACCCATCGCGCACCCTGCCAGCTTGGAGTCTCATCCCAACCATGCTGTTTGTAAGGATATATGAATCATGGGTTGACCCAGGCCACCTTGCCACAATATTTGTTAGGCGCATTTGTGCATCACATATAATCTGCACATTTATTGAATGGAAATGTTTCCGATTCACATATGCAAATTCGTCTTCAGATGGCGCCTTTATAGCAATATGTGTGCAGTCGATCGCTCCGATTACATTAGGAAAACCGGCTATCGCTGCAAATTGCGCTTTGATGTTTGGCTGGTCACCTGCATCGTATGGGAACGTTATATACCTGGTAGACAAGCGGATGATGCCGTCCCATACAGGTGGCATTGCACGGCTCAAACACGACTGGCTTATTCCTGAGCGGTCTGCCAGTTCTCTTTGGAAAGAACCGGTTGCTAGGAAACCAAGTGTAGTAAGCACCTGTAAAGGAACGGGTAATACGTGGCTCCTCACTGTCTCTCTTTCCAAATTCGGACCCAACTCAGCGCAGAGCTCCAAGAGTATAGCCCTTGGAAATCTGAAACGGCTGATGAGCCAGTCATCGTCGTGGGCCAGAAAATCACCGTGGTCCCTAAAAACTCGTTCTCTCTGGATTTGTCCATTGAAAATGTCTTCTAATAAAGCCAAAGCTGCCATTGCTAGACGGGTTGTATCAATTTTCACATCCTTTATATATGTTCTTACTTAATTGCATAATTAATAGAATATTCTAATAAGACTCGTGTGACAATAATATGGCAAATCATTTATCAATTACAAATTATAAGCAATATCTGGCAGGTGCGATAGAACAGTTCGTAGTGTAATGTTTGCCACTTCACTTTATTGCCTCTGAGTCGCCAACGGACAAACATCACAAAAATGTACGTACGCCAGGCCTGAAGTTTACGTGGAAGAACGCACATTCTTACGTTAATTTCACTGTTAGTACATCTGACCGTGAACGTGAAAGCTGGCGTACGCCGTGTTTTCGTGCGTACGCAAGATTGATACATGAGGCCCCAGGTGAGGGGAGTTCCTAACTAATCAGTGACCTTGGTCGTGTACCCCCTGCTCAGACGTTGCATGCATCAACCAATGGTTGCGTGCCAAGTCATCGACTGTGCCATCGGGCACCAGATTGCTATTACATATGATGTGGTTAGCTGACCTAGATCTGGCATGTGTCAGCAATGTTTGAGCAGAGGAACACAACCCTCTTCTTTTCCACTAATTGGTCTTTTGACCAATCACATCAGCTCTTTTTCAGAGCTGATCTAAATGGTCAAAAGACCAATTAGTGAAAAAATATCAGAATTGGGTTGCCTGTGTAAATGCTTGACTCTGTAAAGAACAATCTCAGCTAAAGCCCAAGACATACAAACAAACTATATACCTTTTTTAATCTTTGTAACTTTCTTTGCTTTCAGGCCCACAGGGAAGGGGTTGGTTGGCGGGGGGTTGTAACGGCAACCTTGGTTGTTTAGGGGGTTGGGAGGGGGGACAGAAGGGGGAACTTAGGGGACAGGTGGTGGGGTAGGGAAGCTTGACTTTTTTCGGGTCTGGGGGGGGGGGCTTTCTTTACGTACCAATGTTGTTATTACTAAATCCTGTAATGTGATCAATATGATCATTCCTCTGTATGTATTTCTTACTCTTGAGTGGCAGCCCACGGATACAATAGGAATATGGAGAATATTGAAGGGAAAGTCTGATATGAACTGAATATATGAATTGATATGAATATTGTACCTGTAACCCCCCCCAACAACAAATAACAAAATAAATAAAAACTTGGTGAAAAAAAATTGGGGGGCTGCCTGTGTAAATGCAGCCAATGTGTGTTTTGTGAAGGTTTAGCAGTATCCTAATGTCATTTTCAACTGTTTTTTGTGAGTGAAGGAGAATGTACAGAGAAAATATCTCTATACATGATTTGTTGGCATCTTATACTGAACAAAAATATAAACGCAAAATGCAAAAATGTTAAAGATTTTACTGAGTTACAATTCATATAAGGAAATCAGTCAATTGAAATAAACTCATTAGGCCCTAATCTATGGATTTCACATGACTGGGAATACAGATATACATCTGTTGGTCACAGATACCTTTTTAAAAAAGGTAGGGGCGTGGATCAGAAAACCAGTCAGTATCTGGTGTGACCACTATTTGCCTCATGCAGCGTGACACATCTCCTTCGCCTAGAGTTGATCAGGCTGTTGATTTTGGTCTGTGGAATGTTGTCCCACTCCTCTTAAATGGCTGTGCGAAGTTGCTGGATATTGGCGGGAATTGGAACACACTGTCGTACGCGTCGATCCAGATCATTGGGTGACATGTCTGGTGAGTATGAAGGCCAGGGAGGAACTGGGACATTTTCAGCTTCCAGGAATTGTGCATTATCATGTTGAAACATTAGATGATGGCGGCAGATGAATGGCACGACAATGGGACTCAGGATCTCGTCACGGTATCTCTGTGCATTCAAATTGCCATCGATAAAATGCAATTGTGTTTGTTGTCTGTAGCTTATGCCTGCCCATACCTTCACCCCACCGCCACCATGGGGCACTCTGTTCACAACGTTGACATCAGCAAACCGCTCGCCCACACGATGCCATGCACGTGGTCTGTTGTTGAGGCCGGTTGGACATCCTGCCAAATTCTCTAAAACAATGTTGGAGGTGGCTTATGGTAGAGAAATAATACTAAGAGGACCGTTATTATCATGTTTTAACCACTCCTATGTAAATGGTAGATTATCTGACACTCAAGAAGAAGGTCTGATCTCATTATTACTGAAACAGGATACAAGTGGAAAATATAAAGATCCAGTCCATTTACAAGATTGGAGGCCCCTTACACTTCAGTGTTGTGATGCAAAAATCCTAGCAAAATGTATAGCGCATAGAATTAAAAAGGTATTGTCGGATATTATTAATTCTAATCAGACAGGTTTTTTACATGGAAGATACATTTACATTTACGTCATTTAGCAGACGCTCTTATCCAGAGTGACTTACAAATTGGTGCATTCTCCCTATAGCCAGTGGGATAACCACTTTACACATATTATTTTCTATTTTAATTGTATCTATTTTTTAAAATATTTTTTTAAATATATATTTTTTTTTGGGGGGGGGGTGGGGTAGAAGGATTACTTTATCCTATCCCAGGTATTCCTTAAAGAGGTGGGGTTTCAAATGTCTCCGGAAGGTGGTGAGTGACTCCGCTGTCCTGGCGTCGTGAGGGAGCTTGTTCCACCATTGGGGTGCCAGAGCAGCGAACAGTTTTGACTGGGCTGAGCGGGAACTATGCTTCCGCAGAGGAAGGGGAGCCAGCAGGCCAGAGGTGGATGAACGCAGTGCCCTCGTTTGGGTTTAGGGACTGATCAGAGCCTGAAGGTATGGAGGTGCCGTTCCCCTCACAGCTCCATAGGCAAGCACCATGGTCTTGTAACAGATGAGAGCTTCAACTGGAAGCCAGTGGAGTGTGCGGAGGAGCGGGGTGACGTGAGAGAACTTGGGAAGGTTGAACACCAGACGGGCTGCGACATTCTGGATGAGTTGTAGGGGTTTAATGGCACAGGCAGGGAGCCCAGCCAACAGCGAGTTGCAGTAATCCAGACGGGAGATGACAAGTGCCTGGATTAGGACCTGTGCCGCTTCCTGTGTAAGGCAGGGTCGTACTCTCCGAATGTTGTAGAGCATGAACCTGCAGGATCGGGTCACCGCCTTGATGTTAGCGGAGAACGACAGGGTGTTGTCCAGGGTCACGCCAAGGCTCTTCGCACTCTGGGAGGAGGACACAACGGAGTTGTCAACCGTGATGGCGAGATCATGGAACGGGCAGTCCCTTCCCCGGGAGGAAGAGCAGCTCCGTCTTGCCAAGGTTCAGCTTGAGGTGGTGATCCGTCATCCATACTGATATGTCTGCCAGACATGCAGAGATGCGATTCGCCACCTGGTTATCAGAAGGGGGAAAGGAGAAGATTAGTTGTGTGTCGTCTGCGTAGCAATGATAGGAGAGGCCATGTGAGGATATGACAGAGCCAAGTGACTTGGTGTATAGCGAGAATAGGAGAGGGCCTAGAACTGAGCCCTGTGGGACACCAGTGGTGAGAGCACGTGGTGCGGAAACAGCTTCTCGCCACGCCACTTGGTAGGAGCGACCGGTCAGGTAGGACGCAATCCAAGAGTGAGCCGCGCCGGAGATGCCCAGCTCGGAGAGGGTGGAGAGGAGGATCTGATGGTTCACAGTATCAAAGGCAGCAGACAGGTCTAGAAGGACAAGAGCAGAGGAGAGAGAGTTAGCTTTAGCAGTGCGGAGAGCCTCCGTGACACAGAGAAGAGCAGTCTCAGTTGAATGACCAGTCCTGAAACCTGACTGGTTTGGATCAAGAAGGTCATTCTGAGAGAGATAGCAAGAGAGTTGGCTAAAGACGGCACGCTCAATAGTTTTGGAAAGAAAAGAAAGAAGGGATACTGGTCTGTAGTTGTTGACATCAGAGGGATCGAGTGTTGGTTTTTTGAGAAGGGGTGCAACTCTCGCTCTCTTGAAGACGGAAGGGACATAGCCAGCGGTCAAGGATGAGTTGATCAGCGAGGTGAGGTAGGGGGAGAAGGTCACCGGAGATGGTCTGGAGAAGAGAGGAGGGGATGGGGTCAAGCGGGCAGGTTGTTGGGCGGCCTGCAGTCACAAGTCGCGAGATTTTATCTGGAGAGAGAGGGGAGAAAGAAGTCAAAGCATAGGGTAGGGCAGTGTGAGCAGGACCAGCAGTGTCATTAGACTTAACAAACGAGGATCGGATGTCGTCAACCTTCTTTTCAAAGTGGTTGACGAAGTCATCCACAGAGAGGGAGGAGGGGTGGGGGGTGGGAGGAGGATTCAGCAGGGAGGAGAATGTGGCAAAGAGCTTCCTAGGGTTAGAGGCAGATGCTTGGAATTTAGGGTGGTAGAAAGTGGCCTTAGCAGCAGAAACAGATGAAGAAAATGTAGAGAGGAGGGAGTGAAAAGATGCCAGGTCGGCAGGGAGTCTAGTTTTCTTCTATTTCCGCTCAGCTGCCCGGAGCTCTGTTCTGTGAGCTCGCAATGAGTCATCAAGCCACGGAGCTGGAGGGGAGGACCGAGCCGGCCGGGAGGATAGGGGACACAGAGAGTCAAAGGATGCAGAAAGGGGAGGAGAGGAGGGTTGAGGAGGCAGAATCAGGAGATTGGAGGGAGAAGGATTGAGCAGAGGGAAGAGATGATAGGATGGAAGAGGAGAGAGTAGTGGGAGAGAGAGAGCGAAGGTTGCGGCAGCGCATTACCATCTGTGTAGGGGCAGAGTGAGTAGTGTTGGAGGAGAGCGAGAGAGAAAAGGATACAAAGTAGTGGTCGGAGACATGGAGGGGAGTTGCAGTGAGATTAGTAGAGCAGCATCTAGTAAAGATGAGGTCAAGCGTATTGCCTGCCTTGTGAGTAGGGGGGGACGGTGAGAGGGTGAGGTCAAAAGAGGAGAGGAGTGGAAAGAAGGAGGCAGAGAGAAATTAGTCAAATGTAGACGTAGGGAGGTTGAAATCCCCCAAAACTGTGAGGGGTGAGCCATCCTCAGGAAAGGAGCTTATCAAGGCGTCAAGCTCATTGATGAACTCTCCAAGGGAACCTGGAGGGCGATAGATGACAAGGATATTAAGCTTAAATGGGCTAGTGACTGTGACAGCATGGGACTCAAATTAGGAGATAGACAGATGGGTTAGGGGAAAAATTGAGAATGTCCACTTGGGAGAGATGAGGATTCCTGTGCCACCACCCCTCTGACCAGATGCTCTCGGGGTATGCGAGAACACATGGTCAGACGAGGAGAGAGCAGTAGGAGTTGCAGTGTTTTCAGTGGTAATCCATGTTTCCGTCAGCGCCAGGAATTCGAGGGACTGGAGGGTAGCATAGGCTGGGATGAAGTCAGCCTTGTTGGCAGCAGAACGGCAGTTCCAGAGGCTGCCTGAGACCTGGAACTCCAGGTGTGTGGTGCATGCAGGGACCACCAGGTTAGAGAGGCAGCAGCCACGCGGTGTGAGGCGTTTGTGTAGCCTGTGCGGAGAGGAGAGAACAGGGATAGGCAGAGGCATAGTTGACAGGCTGTAGCAAATGGCTACAATAATGCAGAGGAGATCGGAATGAAATGAACTAAACATCAGGGAAAGGAGAGAGCGGGGCCTCCCTCACCACAACTCCCAAATATAACTCTCCCAACTTCCACCTCAGAGACTATAATTGTTTCACTGAAACACCCGAATAAAACTCTCCCAACTTCCACTTTAGAAATTAGAATTGTTGTAAACTACAGCGGTTCAATGTTTCAAGGAATAGACTCAACTTACTTTATTCAGCTAGCTAACTATGACGCCATAGCTAACTAGCATGCTAGCATCCAATAACACACAGTTTAGCACCAATACTTGGTTACAACAAGCTACCAATAGTGTTAACACACTAAACAGATAATTCGTGTCCGTGTCTAGTTCCTTTCATAACGCAGCAATAATTAAACGTTGGCTAGCTAACACAAAGATATTGTATTTAGCTGCTACAGGAGATAATATAAGGCAAGTATTGGAAACAATAGAACACTATGGAAAATATGGGAAACCAGGCCTGCTATTCATAGCAGACTTCGAAAAGGCATTTGATAAAGTACGACTGGGGTTTATATATAAATGCCTGGAGCATTTCAATTTTGGAGAATCTCTTATAAAATGGGTCAAAATCATGTATAGTAACCCTAGGTGTAAAATAGTAAATAATGGCTATTTCTCAGAAAGTTTGAAACTGTCAAGAGGAGTGAAACAAGGTTGTCCACTATCGGCATATCTATTTATTATTGCCATCGAGATGTTAGCTATTAAAATCAGATCCAACAATAATATCAAGGGATTAGAAATCCAGGGCTTAAAAACAAAGTGTCATTGTACGATGATTCATGTTTTCTTTTAAATCCACAACTTGAATAGAGGATCTAGATACATTTTCGAACCTCTCTGGATTACAACCAAATTATGATAAATGTACTATATTACGTATTGGATCACAAAAAAATTGAAATGTTACATTACCTTGTAGTTTACCAGTAAAATGGTCTGATGGTGATGTGGATATACTCTGAATAAATATCCAAAATGAAATAAATGATCTCACTCCAATACATTTTAATAGAAAGTTAGCAAAAATAGATAAGATCTTGCTTCTATGGAATGGTAAATACCTGTCAATTTGTGGAAAAATCACCCTGATTAACTATTTAGTATTATCCCAGTTTACCTATTTGCTTATGGTCTTGCCTAGCGAAAAAAAAATAAAATTATATGAGAAAAAAAATATTCCATTTTATTTGGAACGGCAAGCCAGACAAAATTAAACGGGCCTATTTATATAATGAATATGAATTCGGAGGACAGAAATTATTAAATATTAAAGCATTAGACCTATCACTAAAAGCTTCAGTCATACAAAAATTATACTTAAATCCAAACTGGTTCTCTAGCAAACTAGTAAGATTATCTCACCCAATGTTCAAGAAGGGACTTTTTCCCTTTATTCAGATTATAACCCCTCACTTTCAGGTGTTTGAAAAGGAAATAATCTCCCAAATATCACTATTTCTAAAACAAGCCATAGAAAGTTGGTTGCAATTTCAATTTAATAATCCAGAAATGACAGAACAAATGTTGCAACAAATATTGTGGTTAAACTCAAATATACTAATTGATAAAAAAAAGTTTTTTTTAAAAAAAAAAAAGTATAATCTTCGTAAATGATATTATCGGTAGGAATGGTGGAGTTATGTCGCACATGCAGCTAAAAAAACACATGGAAATGTCTGCTCTACCCAAAATTACAACCAAATAATTGCAGCATTACTGCAAAAATGGAAGAGGAAAGTGGAAGGAGGAAAAAGTAAGGAACTTGTCTGTCGGCCTAGCATTAAAGAACATAATTGTTTAAAGAAAATTGTGATAAATAAAAAAGTTTACCAGTTTCATTTAAGGACCAAAAGATTGACAGCTGTCCCATATAGATTTCAACATAGTTGGGAAGAGATTTTTGACGTACCGATTCCATGGCATAGTGTTTATGAACTGATACGCAAAACGACGCCGGATTCAAAACTTAGAATTTTTCAATTTAAATGATCTTGCTACCAATAGAATGTTATTTGTATGGGGGATACAGGCTCTGTCGTAGCCGGCCGCGACCGGGAGACCCATGGGGCGGCGCACAATTGGCCCAGCGTCGTCCAGGGTAGGGGAGGGAATGGCCGGCAGGGTTGTAGCTCAGTTGGTAGAGCATGGCGTTTGCAACGCCAGGGTTGTGGGTTCGATTCCCACGGGGGGCCAGTATGAAAACATTTTTAAAAAATAATAATGTATGCACTCACTAACTGTAAGTCGCTCTGGATAAGAGCATCTGCTAAATGACTAAAATGTAAATGTAAATTATACAATCTTCCCAGCTCTGCAGATTTGGCTGTGACGAGACAGAATCATTAGATCATTTGTTTTGGTACTGTCCATTTGTAGCTTGTTTCTGGACACATGTCCAGAAATGGCTGAAGGATTGCAATATTTGCATGGAGCTGACCCTGCAGATAGCACTACAGGGTGATCTGAAAAGTCATAGTCAATCGATCAATAATATAATAATACTTTTAGCAAAAAAAAATATTTTCAATTCACAAACTGTAGAAACAATGAGAATCCAATATGGATGGTGTTAAGAGATAGATGGGAGGTGTTGAATGAAGCTGAAGGATGGGACTAATAACAACAACTAATAATAACAAGATAACTAGTGTAAGACATGCTGTGTCCATAATAAGTATATAGGTTATATATTGTGAGCTTTTGTGAAAGAGCACAGTTATAAAGATATGGCATATAGAAGCATACCAGATGGACATCATGAAAATGATCGGAGGAAGTTCAGGAGTAAAAACAAACAAAATATAATTATTGACTGTGTCCATAAAATGTATATAGTATGTATAAGCATGAAGTAGAGGCCTAAGCATTGTTGTTCACTAGTTTACTCAAATTAGGGAAGGGATGGTGGGGTTGGAAAGTAATAAAGGGAAATATATATTTTTAAAGGATATGTATGTATGTATGTATGTATGTATGTATGTGTATGTATGTGTGTGTGTGTATATATATATATATATATATATATATATATATATGCAAGAAAAAAAAGAAGAAAAAAATAATATGGGGGATTGGAAGTGATGCAGACAATTACATTGATGGAAGTTACAATCTATCTGCAATATTAAAGCTGATCTACCCCCTAAATAAATACAAATATTTTTAAAAGTTTGCCGACGACACAACGGTGGTAGGCCTGATCACCAACAACGATGAGACAGCCTATAGGGAGGAGGTCAGACCTCTGACAGTGTGGTGCCAGGACAACAACCTCTCCCTCAACGTGATCAAGACAAAGGAGATGATCGTGGACTACAGGAAAAGGAGGGCAGAGCCCGCCCCCATTCACATCGACGGGGCTGTAGTGGAGCAGGTTGAGAGCTTCAAGTTCCTTGGTGTCCACATCACCAACAAACTCTCATGGTCCAAACACACCAAGACAGTCGTGAAGAGGGCACGACAAAGCCTATTCCCCCTCAGGAGACTGAAAAGATTTGGCATGCGTCCTCAGATCCTCAAAAAGTTATACAGCTGCACTATCGAGAGCATCCTGACTGGTTGCATCACCGCCTGGTATGGCAACTGCTATTTTTCTTAACTGCATTGTTGGTTAAGGGCTTGTAAGTAAGCTTTTCACGTTAAGGTCTACACCTGTTGTATTCGGCGCATGTAACAAATACAATTTGATTTGAAAAGTCTCACCTCGTCTAGCGTATTTTGTTTTGTCGACATTTGGAAAGTTTACCGAAAATTTTTCTGTTTCCATCAGGCCTGTCATGACATGTTTTATCCGACATGTACTTTACTCGCATACAAAGTTTGGATGGAAACCTGGTTACAGTCGGAGTTTAATTCAATAAGAGAAAAGCTGTGAAATGGAGTTGAAAATAAATTGAAGGGAGGGCCAGAACAGTAGCTTAATGTTTAGGAAAGATTTGGTGAAGTGGTAAAAGAGGATGATAGGTTTGTTATGTGTGATGATTGTAAGGCTCTATACAATTTCGACAGTCACAAGATGGGGACTTCAAAATGGCACGTCAAGGGAACTGTAGGCTACTATAGGTCTATAACCTCTCACATAGCCTAATATAATATGAACTCCTGCAGATCTAAAGGTCCCGAACAGTGAAAATTATGTTTTTAATCAAATTGGATGATCTAGTTGGTTGACCCAAGTATGAAAAATGACTGTAGCTGGTACATTGACAAAGTTGATCATAATGTTATTGGTCCCCTCCCCCCATGTCAAACGCTTGGATTCAGCAGGCAGCCATTACTTCCGGCTTTATGCAACGTCATGTAAAGCCTAACAACATTTTATGCACCAGTGGTAACGTCTTATAATCTTAACTAATTTAAATATGTAACGCCTTAAAAGCATTTGGCCTCCCTTCATGAAAAAAGTATAACATAATATCCAATCAGCTTTGATTTAAACCGAGTGTTCCCAACTGTGAATGGTCCTGGCGCACCAAAAAAAGTGTAAAGGGAAGACAGTTTGGATTTAGCTTCACTCCAATCACATCGAGAGCAATACGTCATTGACCGAAACAACTTGAATTGTTGCATCTCATTGTGTTGTTGTCCTCCTGTGGCTAGCTAGCTAGCAAATATTGGCCCTTTCCTATATTAGCCATGGATGGAGATAGGGATTTGGACTTGTAGTTTTACCTAATTCTCCGTACTGGCCAATGATTATAATGGCGATTCTGATCCAACCATAAATTCATACATTGTGCCCCTGGCCTGAGAGGATGGAAGTTCAGTATGTAGCTAGATGTAGAAGGCTAATTAATGTTAACTAGCTAAAGTTTTCCATTAAAGGAAGTTTGACTAATGAGCAAGCATTTTAGCCAGGTAGCCTAGGAAAACAAAAATAAAAGTGTGTACTATTTGACAGTCATAGACCGTTCCGACAACATGAAAGAGAGGATGATGGCATTGGCGTTTCTCTACAAGTAGGGGGAGTCAACATGTTTTTCTACTTACATTTACGTCATTTAGCAGACGCTCTTATCCAGAGCAATTTACAGTGAGTAAGTGCATACATTTTCCATACTGGCCCCCCGTGGGAATCGAACCCACAACCCTGGCGTTACAAGCGCCATGCTCTACCAACTGAGCTACAGGGGACCTTATACACACACATACGAGAAATCAGAACCATGGACAGCCACATCATATTTAGCTCACGTTGATTGGACTAAATCGTTTTTGGTATCTTTTAGTTTTCACTGTATTAGACTAAGCATAGGTGATTTGATGATAATGAAGTTGAAATGTTGCTGGAATAGTGGAGGCAGCTCCTGTTTTCTTTGCGACTTGTGGTAACTCTCTGTGGTTATGAATCAATAGTTGTTTAATATTCCGAAAATGTCGTAAACATTAACTTGCTTGACCATGCTGTAGGTCATTAAACTGTTTGTGACATGCAATATGCTTTGTGGACTTCACCGGACAGAGGTTGCTCTCCGGTTTTGTGATGAAACAAAGGTGTGGTTGAATTTATTCTGCCACTGTCTTCTTATTTTCTCAGCCTTAGGCCTTAAATATATATATATATATATATATATATATATACACAGTGAGGGAAAAAAGTATTTGATCCCCTGCTGATTTTGTACGTTTGCCCACTGACAAAGAAATGATCAGCCTATAATTTTAATGTTAGGTTTATTTGAACAGTGAGAGACAGAATAACAACAACAAAATCCAGAAAAACACATGTCAAAAATGTTATGAATTGATTTGCATTTTAATGAGGGAAATAAGTATTTGACCCCCTCTCAATCAGAAAGATTTCTGGCTCCCAGGGGTCTTTTATACAGGTAACGAGTTGAGATTAGGAGCACACTCTTAAAGGGAGTGCTCCTAATCTCAGTTTGTTACCTGTATAAAAGACACCTGTCCACAGAAGCAATCAATCAATCAGATTCCAAACTCTCCACCATGGCCAAGACCAAAGAGCTCTCCAAGGATGTCAGGGACAATATTGTAGACCTACACAAAGCTGGAATGGGCTACAAGACCATCGGCAAGCAGCTTGGTGCGAAGGTGACAACAGTTGGTGCGATTATTGGCAAATGGAAGAAACACACAAATAACTGTCAATCTCCCTCGGCCTCGGGCTCCATGCAAGATCTCACCTCGTGGAGTTGCAATGATCATGAGAACGGTGAGGAATCAGCCCAGAACTACACGGGAGGATCTTGTCAATGATCTCAAGGCAGCTGGGACCATAGTCACCAAGAAAACAATTGGTAACACACTACGCCGTGAAGGACTGAAATCCTGCAGCGCCCGCAAGGTCCACCTGCTCAAGAAAGCACATATACAGGCCAGTCTGAAGTTTGCCAATGAACATCTGAATGATTCAGAGGAGAACTGGGTGAAAGTGTTGTGGTCAGACCAAAATCGAGCTCTTTGGCATCAACTCAACTCGCCGTGTTTGGAGGAGGAGGAATGCTGCCTATGACCACAAGAACACCATCCCCACCGTCAAACATGGAGGTGGAAACATTATGCTTTGGGGGTGTTTTTCTGCTAAGGGGACAGGACAACTTCACCGCATCAAAGGGACGATGGACGGGGCCATGTACCGTCAAATCTTGGGTGAGAACCTCCTTCCCTCAGCCAGGGCATTGAAAATGGGTCGTGGATGGGTATTCCAGCATGACAATGACCCAAAACACACGGCCAAGGCAAAAAAGGAGTGGCTCAAGAAGAAGCACGTTAAGGTCCTGGAGTGGCCTAGCCAGTCTCCAGACCTTAATCCCATAGAAAATCTGTGGAGGGAGCTGAAGGTTCGAGTTGCCAAACGTCAGCCTCGAAACCTTAATGACTTGGAGAAGATCTGCAAAGAGGAGTGGGACAAAATCCCTCCTGAGATGTGTGCAAACCTGGTGGCCAACTACAAGAAACGTCTGACCTCTGTGATTGCCAACAAAGGTTTTGCCACCAAGTACTAAGTCATGATTTGTAGAGGGGTCAAATACTTATTTCCCTCATTAAAATGCAAATCAATTTATAACATTTTTGACATGCGTTTTTCTGGATTTTTTTGTTGTTATTCTGTCTCTCACTGTTCAAATAAACCTACCATTAAAATTATAGACTGATCATGTCTTTGTCAGTGGGCAAACGTACAAAATCAGCAGGGGATCAAATACTTTTTTCCCTCACTGTATATATACATATATATACACTACCGTTCAAAAGTTTGGGGTCACTTAGAAATGTCCTTGTTTTCCATGAAAACATACATGAAATTAGTTTGAATAGGAAATATAGCAAAATGCATAGGAAATGTAGTCATTGACAAGGTTAGAAATAATGATTTTTAATAGAAATAAAAATTGTGTCCTTCAAACTTTGCTTTCGTCAAAGAATCCTCAATTTACAGCAATTATGGCTTGATGGGCACTTCTTACGTACCATACGGTCAAGCTGCTCCCACAACCGCTCAATAGGGTTGAGATCCGGTGACTGTGCTGGCTACTCCATTATAGACAGAATACCAGCTGACTGCTTCTTCCCTAAATCATTTTTGCATAGTTTGGAGCTGTGCTTTGGGTCATTATCCTGTTGTGGGAGGAAATTGGCTCCAATCAAGCGCCGTCCACAGGGTATGGCATGGCGTTGCAAAATGGAGTGATAGCCTTCCTTCTTCAAGATCCCTTTTACCCTGTACAAATCTCCCACTTTACCACCACCAAAACACCCCCAGACCATCACATTGCCGCCACAAGGAATCGCTAGTGCACGATGAGCCAAGTAAAGCCCTCCCTTTAGGGCTTTAGAAGCTTCTGATAGGCTCATTGACATAATTTGAATCAATTGGAGGTGTACCTGTGGATGTATTTCAAGGCCTACCTTCAAACTCAGTGTCTCTTTGCTTGACATCATGGGAAAATCAGAAGAAATCAGCCAAGACCGCAGGAAAAAAATGTGACCTCCACAAGTCTGGTTCCTCCTTGGGAGCAATTTCCAAATGCCTGAAGGTACCACGTTCATCTGTACAACACCATGGGACCATGCAGCCATCATACCGCTCAGGAAGGAGACGCGTTCTGTCTCCTAGAGATTAACGTACTTTGGTGCGAAAAGTGCAAATCAATCCCAGAACAACAGCAAAGGACCTTATGAAGACGCTGGAGGAAACAGGTACAAAAGTATCTATATCCACAGTAAAACAAGTCCTATATTGACATAACCTGAAAGGCCACTCAGCAAGGAAGAAGCCACTGCTCCAAAACTGCCATAAAAAAGCCAGACTACGGTTTGCAACTGCACATGGGGATAAAGATCGTGCTTTTTGGAGAAATGTCCTCTGGTCTGATTAAACAGATAGAACTGTTTGGCCATAATGACCATCGTTATGTTATGAAAAAGGGGGCGGCTTGCAAGCCGAAGAACACCATCCCAACTGTGAAGCACGGGGGTGGCAGCATCATGCTGTGGGGGTGCTTTGCTGCAGGAGGGACTGGTGCACTTCACAAAATAGATGGCATCATGAGGAAGGAAAAGTATGTGGATATATTGAAGCAACATCTCAAAACATCAGTCAGGAAGTAAAAGCTTGGTCGCAAATGGGTCTTCCAAATGGACAATGACCCCAAGCATACTTCCAAAGTTGTGGCAAAATGGCTTAAGGACAACAAAGTCAAGGTATTGGAGTGGCCATCACAAAGCCCTGACCTCAATCCTATAGAAAATTTGTGGGCAGAACTGAAAAAGCGTGTGCGTGCAAGGAGGTCTACAAACCTGACTCAGTTACACCAGCTCTGTCAGGAGGAATGGGCCAAAATTCACCCAACTTATTGTGGGAAGCTTGTGGAAGGCTGCCCGACACATTTGACCCAAGTTAAACAATTTAAAGGCCATGCTACCAAAAACTAATTGAGTGTACGTAAACTTCTGACCCCCTGGGAATGTGATGAAAGAAATAACATCTTAAATAAATAATTCTCTCTACTATTATTCTGACATTTCACATTCTTAAAATAAAGTGGTGATCCTAACTGACCTAAAACAGGGAATTTCTACTAGGATTAAATGTCAGGAATTGTGAAAAACTGAGTTTAAATGTATTTGGCTAAGGTGTATGTAAACTTCCGACTTCAACTGTATGTGGGTAAGCTGTGTGAGCTGTCCATCCCAGGACCCCTGTCTGCCCAGTGTGAGAGGCCTGACAAGGAGGAGGCTATAGCTGGATTTGTCTCCCGCTTCAATCTTGGGGGTGACTGAAGCAAAGTGGGTGACTGAAGCCTGCTTGATTGAAGCGGGGTACATGGGTGCCCCTCTTCACCGGCTTCCCTCCCCATCAATCTCTGTAGTTGGTTGCATTTTCTAAAGCCTAAGTAATTCACTTTTAAGTGATATGATATCACATTTTGTTACTTTGTATTGTTTGTTTTTTCAAACATTCGGACGGGAGATGAGTGTTACAAATTATACAAATCAATGGGGTCCTTCCTGCACTCTGTAGGGTGGCCGGGTGCCTATATTAGGCTTATGGCTCTAATTATTGTTTATGTCAAATGATGTCTCACCATTATTTCTCACCTTTATTTCTCATGTTGATCAATATTTCAGCCTATTGTAAATGATCAAATAAATGTCTGATCGATACATACAATTCTGAACATAGTCATTTATAATGCTAATGCAGAGGCACCAATTGTCCAGTACACTTATTGTATGTATGCTGTTTTCATGTACATTCCCTTATGTCTAAGCTTCTAAGGTGACTCAGGCTTTATTCATTATTGTGAAGAAGTGAACTGTATTCTGTAATTAGTTACAAAACAACAGATATGCAATTGTGTAATGCTGCTGTTTGTCTGATATCCAAAATGTCCATGATCAGCTCTGTTGACCATGATAGCATTTTGCAGAGAAAATGGGTTGAGGCATTCTATTTAGGATCAGAATGACATGTGGCCCATTGTTTACCTGGTCATCAATGACATGTGGCCCATTGTTTAACTTGTTACCTGGCAATGACCACAAGGGTGTTTCAAAGAGCTGTCAGTCAAGGCGAGCTCATGAATATAAGCTCCCCGCCCACTCAGCCTGTTCTTTCAGGCTTCCTGATAGTTAGAGATGAGAGAAAATGAAACATTTATTCAATTTTGAGCATTTTAATAGTGTACAACTATTATGGGTGATGTTTTGGTCATTCAAAGGCTATTTTTACTTGGGAAATAGGATGACTCTGCGGGACCTTTAAGCATTTCTTGTAGTAAAATCATACACCAAATGTACATTTTGATTCGGAAACAGGTCTGGCGAAATATGCGCGATTAGGGACTGTCTGTAAAGGTGCTATATTTATCAGCATCATAAAAGCTGATTGTATTTCAACCAAATAGAACATGCAAGCCTAACTGAAATATTATCAGAAACATGTTGGGTAGTTTTCACAGCTTTTGATTTCCTTAAAACCGGTCAAACTGATGTCATTTGGATATTTTGCACAGAAAACCTTTCCATTTTATTTTTTGCTATTGCATTTTCTCCCGATCCCTAAACTGCTTTGCTGCATGAGAGAGACAGAGATGAAAGACAACTTTACTGATGTCAACTAGATTGAAGCATTCATTCTATCGATTTATGACATTCTGGTGAGCAAGGGTTTATTTAGTATTCTAGGGCAACAAGTAATGACAGAAGATAAGCTGCATGTAGTTGACTAACAAAAAGCCTACACAAATTTAGGAAATTCTAAGCAGAAACATAGGTCTATCTAAAAAGGCCTGTCAAAAACAAAACGCTCCAACATCTGACTCTAAAGCGCATTTTCTATATTTGCGGGGTTATGGTTGGGGGCAGGCCTCAGATTTTCCACTTTATCACATATAGACAGGCGATTGCGGATGGGTTATTAGAAATCACGGCACAGGAGGTTGGTGGCACCTTAATTGGGGAGGACGGGCTTGTGGTAATGGCTGGAGCAGAATAGGTGGAATGGTATCAAATACATCAAACACACGGTTTCCATGTTTTTGATGACATTCCATTTGCGCCGTTCCAGACATTATTATGAGTCGTCCTCCCTTCAGCAGCCTCCACTGAATTACGGGTGGGTGCGGGTGAACAAACACCTGACCTGCGCATCACTACACTGTTGATACAGTCCCTAAATGTTTGGCAAGTCAGCAATCAAGTTTTCAAGATATAGAACTTTCAAAATACAGAAAGTGTCACAGTGTATGATGCATTATTTTTGACTAAATGACACTACCCAAAAGGCACTCTGTTCGTAGAGAAAATGTTGCAGTTTTAAAGCACATTTTCTGCAATTAAAAAAATAAATCCATTGGGCAGAGACAAGATTTTGATGTTTTAAAACTAATTTTATGTATACTGAACAAAAAATATATACGCAACATGCAAAAGATTTTACTGAGTTACAGTTCATATGAGGAAATCAGTCAATTGAAATAAATTGATTAGGCCCTGATCTATGGATTTCACATGACTGGGAATACAGACATGCATCTGTTGGTCACAGATACCTTTAAAAACAATGGCCCTCACAATGGGCCTCAGGATCTCGTCACGGTATTTCTGTGCATTCAAATTGACATTGATCAAATGCAATTGTGTTTGTTGTCCGTAGCTTATGCCTGCCCATACCATAACCCCACCGCCACCATGGGGCACTCTGTTCATAACGCTGACATCAGCAAGCCGCTCGCCCACACAACGCTATACACGTGTTCTGCGGTTGTGAGGCCTGTTGGACATACTGACAAATTCTCTAAAACAACGTTGGAGGCGGCTTATGGTGGAGTAATGAACATTCAATTCTCTGGCAACAGCTCTGGTGGACATTTCTGCAGTCAGCATGTCAATTGCATGCTCCCTTAAAACTTGAGAAATCTGTGGCATTGTGTTGTGTGACAAAACTGCACATTTTAGAGTTGCCTTTTATGTCCCCAGCACAAGGGGCACCTGTGTAATGATCATGCTGTTTAATCAGCTTCTTGATATGCCACACCTGTCAGGTGGATGGATTATCTTGGCAAAGGAGAAATGCTCACTAAGAGGGATGTAAACAAATGTGTGCACAAACTTTGAGAGAAATAAGCTTTTTGTGCGTATGGAAAATATCTGGGATCTCTTATTTCATCTCATGAAACATGGGACCAACACTTATTTCAGCTCATGAAACATGGGACCAACACATGGGACCAACACCACACATGCGTGAAGTAGGGTAGGTGGTTTAGACACTGGACGGATTTTGTTCACTTAAGAATGTGAGTGTTGATTTGATGAAGTACATGTATGTACAAATTGATGAATTGATTAATCGAGCAGGTGCATGTTTGTAGTAGAATCGACTCTGTAAATTCATGATAAATGCAAATTTAAATAAATGCGAATTGAACCCAAGTGTATGGGTTTAAATATGAAATGTCTAAGACATGGGGTGTGTGACTACAATTAGGCTGTGCGAGTGGTCCTAAGAGTAGGTGGGGTCTTCTTTGAGAGGGGCAGAGAGTCCTTTTGGAGTTTAAGAAACTTTCACAGGCCCACACCCAGGTCCCGGGGGGATAGTGTGGAAAGAAGTGCAGGGTCCGAAAGGGAAGTCTAGTGTGTGCGTGTGTGTTTGACTAATGCACTGGAACGATGTGTGTGTGTCTGGGCCAGTGGCGACTTTAGCATGTAAGTCTTGTTGGGGCAAAAAAATATGATGCATGCCAGCAAAGCCACTACACAACACACTAAACAACACATTAATTGCACTATAACGGTGAAGAAAGGTGCCCACAAACTGTTAGGGCCTACATAAAGCTGTCCCAACAGCAGAGTCCCAACAGCAGTCCCCACACCTTACCACTGCTACACCTGGTTATCAGCGGAGCCTTGTTTGGCAGCGAAACAGTTCATTCAGCCTCAATTTACTGCCTTTTAAAAAAGCATAGCTGATATGGCTGACTTGCTTAAACAAATGTGGTTTGTACTGACAATTGAGATGTACAAACTATGGCATAAGGGGACGACGAGCGGATAAGATGCAATCCGTAATTTCGATTAAGACAATGTGCGAGCTAAGACAGACGTAGTCAATATAACTATTTGTTCAGCTCTTTTGAAATGTACAGCGACAGAATTCAGAACATGGGCCGTTCTTACAGTATTCTCCCTGTACACCAGATCAGAATGGTAGGATAAATAATGGGGGCATATATGCAGACAATATAAGCAGACAATGAAAGCTCTTACAATTTTGTCATCAAAGTCTGGCATTCGCTGGATTTATGGTGCTTTCAAGACAACTGGGAACTCTGAAAAAAACAAGGTTGAATCATGATGACGTCAGTGATCTTCAGGTCGGAGCTCTAGAAAGAGGCCTGAGTTCTCGACTTGGATGACCATTCAAAACATATTTTCCCAGTCGGAACTTGTTTTTCTCCGAGTGCCCAGTTGTTTTGAGCGCGGCAGAAGTCATGCTGGATTGACAGCATGATCAATGTTGAATGTTTATCCTTTTAAGCTTGGAAAAGAGACCACACACCTACTCCACTGAATAGCAGGCTAGTGATTGCTTTGCAATGCTTGCAGTTAGCCACTGATTCCTTCCAAACCACTCATTGTTGAATTTGCGATTTCCAACTTGTTGTGTAATGTTTATGTCCAATGGCCGATGAGCACTGATACGTTTTATCTATAATTGTGCTTCATTATTTATCTTCATATGACAAGGATTAAAAAGCATTTGCCAGTAAATTGTCGACTTGATTCATGATGAGGACTGCTAGCTAAGATTTTGAAAGTATAATGTTGACATGATCAGTCCAATCAAAGCTACTGTAGATATAACGTGATTTGATGTCATTTTATCTGTGGCCAATGACCTTGAGCCTTCTTGGATGGGCACTTCTAATGGAACTCTATGGCAGCACCCAACGGGCTTGAATTTTCGAGCTCTACCCTTAGATTTGGCAGTGACATAGTGTCCTCATGAGTGACAGAACATTATCAACCCCTACGCTCTGTATTTTCCGCTGGCTGCCCCACCACCACAGAAATCACTGAGCTAGGTTGAAACACCTGCATTTTGGAGGTTTGTATGAGGCTTTATTAATTCAAAATGTTTTTTTTTTTTTTTTTACAAGCTGATATGTGACTCATATTAATGTCAAAATAACATGCAAAACAGGCAACCCCCCCCTCAAAAATATATGTGGCTGAATGACGGGTCGCCACTGGTCTGGGCGTGGTCGGACAGATTTTGTTCACTCAGGAAGGTGTAATGACTGATGCAATGTGTCCGTAGAACTACATGAGCAGGGCCCGGTTGTCCAAAAGCATGTTAAGGCTAAGTTCATACGATCCTATGGTTCTAACAATGAACTTAGCCTTAAGATGCTTTTGGGAAACTGGGCCCAGGTGTGGTTGTTTTTAAGTCCTGTGCGGCGGACTTTGTGTTATTCCGATGTTCTTCCCCCCCTCTCAGAGGTGTGTGTTTGTACAGTATGTGTATCGGTTTAAATATGACAATTCTAAGATGTGTGACTAAGATACTGGCCGTGTATGAATACTCATACCCCTGTCCTAAATAGTAGGCCGTTTTGTCCATCGGTTCTGAATTTGCGATGCACTCGACTGTCCAAATGTTTCTGTGCAATAGCCTTTTGATTTGAACATTTGAAAAGTTTTGGTGTGTGTACTAGGCTATTTGATTTAATTTATATATGTTACAGCACTTTGGTTTCACTAATATGTTGAAATGGAACCAAATTGTCTGTTTCTGTCTTCAGTCCTTTTTAAATAGGATAGATGGGCTAAATGAGCTATGCAGTGGAGGCTGGTGGGAGGAGCTATAGGAGGACGGGCTCATTGTAATGGCGGGAATGGAATTAATGGGACGGAGTCAAACGATAGTTACCGGAGTGTAACTCCAGTTCTATGAGTGGAGCGGAGCCCCATAGGGGAGCTCTGCTCCTATTGGTTTACCCACTGCCCTAAGGCAGCATCAGCCTGAGACAAAATTATGCACACACCTGCAGCCAATAGGAGTACAGGTGTCCCTATAAGAGGGGATGCCTCCCCTCAATCAGCCTCCCAAGATATTTATCTTCAGCGAGACTAGAGAGGGTCGGCAGGGCCTTAAGTCCTATGGGGCTCCGCTCCACTCATAGAACTGGAGTTACACTCCGGTAACTATCGTTCTATATCGTGGAGCTCCGCCCCATAGGGGAGCTCTGCTCCTATTGGTTTAAGGCGGAGCCTAGCGCTCCAAAATGTACTCCCTGCCGAGCCCAACACTTCCCATCGAAACGAAAAGGTCAGGCCTAGCAATGGCTGCAACCAAGTCCCGCAGTACTGCAACCACTGTATGACAATACAAGTGTCACAATATACTGCGTCATCGGTTAAAAACCCGCCCCACCTAGTCCAATGGCAACACCAATTACTAGTGGGCAGATCACCAGAATACGGGCCATACTAATCTGTACTAGCAGATAGATGGTACCTCAATATCCTGTCACAATAATACTGACCACTAATGGAATGACACAAAGTGTCACTCTACATTGTGTACACGGTAAGCCGCCTCACTCAATCAATGGAACCCCAGAGATTAGTGGGCAGATCCCAGAACATGATTCATACTAATCTGAACAAGCAGATAGATGACGTCACATTCCGTCAAAATTGTCATGACCGGTCAAATAGTACCGTAACCAAGGTTACTACTATTATCCCTCATCATTCCGCCTCAACCCAGTTATTCACTGGTGGGCAGATCAATACATGCCCTCTACTGTACTGAACATGTCAGTCAGGAGTCATGCCAGAATATGTCCTTCCATCAGAAGCGGACCTGAAAGAGACCTGTCTCCTCAGTCCTGCATTCCTCTCTCCTAGCTCAAGTCCTCCCCTCAGCCACGCTGAGTACAGACTGAGCCAAAGAGTTAGAAGACATATCCAAGAGATAGAAACGGATAAATGGAGACAGTGACGACCATGACGCCGCTGCACATATATCCTCTACCCTTGTTCCTCTGAAAAGGGCAGTAGAAGCCACTACTCCACGAGTGGAGTGGGCTCTTATACCCTGAAAGCAATTGTCGCCCCGCTGCCTCATAAGCTGTCTCAATGCCTTCGCAAAGCCAATGAGACAAACGCTGTTTTGAAAGTGGTCTACCTAGTGCAGCCGCACCGTGACACACAAACAGCTGAGGCGATGACCTAATCGCTGCTGTGCGCTCAACGTAACACGCCAAAGCGCGCACTGGGCACAGACGATGGAGCCTTTCCTCACTCCTCTCCCTATGAGGAGGGGGAGAAAAAGCCCACAGCTCCACGGTCTGTGATCTATATGAGCTCTTAATAACCTTCGGCACAAATGCCGGGTTAGGACGTAACACCGCTCTGCTCAGATCGCCATTAATGACAAGGCAGTCGGGTCTCGTCGAAAGAGCACACAAATCACTAACACGCTTAGCCGTAGTCAAAGCGAGCAACAGTGCCGTCTTCATAGACAGCATCTTGAGGGGTATTTGATTCAATGGCTCGAACGGCGACTTACATAGCGCTTCGAGTACCAAAGCCAAATCCCACTGAGGAAGCGTGGCTCTAGGCATTGGCCTAAGCCGCCGCGTTCCCAATAAGAAACGTTTCACTAGAGGGTGGCTGAAGACATTGTCTCTGCGACAAGCTGAAATCGCTGCTGCAAACACCTTAATGGTGGCGGGCGATCGCTGCTTATCAAACATAAACTGTAGGAAAGAGAGACCACTCTCAACCTGACAGCTCATGGGGTCTACACCCTGTGTGACACACCACTGTGAAAATACGTTCCATCTACTGGCATACATCCTGGAAGTGGAACTGGCACTTGAACCCTGTATGGTCCTGATTACTGAATCAGATAACCCACGGCGCTCTAGCCTGTCCCTCTCAGGAGCCAAGCCTTCAGTGGTTGGCCGATTATGGGCAATTGCCCTATCGAACCCCCCGCCTGAGACAATGCGTCCCGTCGACGTGGAATTGGCCACGGTGGCGCAATCAACATCTGACTCATCTCCGCAAACCATGGAGCCCCTGGGCGATCGGGGGCTATCAATATTATTGACAGCCCTCCTGATCTCACCCTGGCTAACAGTGGGAGAATGCAGGACAGCGGAGGGAATGCATACAGAAGAACTCTCGGCCACGGGTGGTGCGCAAATGCGTCACTTCCCAGTGGCGGTTCGTCCTGTTCTCTCAGAGAGAACCATAGGGGACATTGCGCGTTCACACGTGACGCGAATAGATCCACCTCGGCTCTCCCGAACTGTTCCCAAATTTTGAGAACAATGTCCGGATGCAGACGCCACTCGTCGTCTCGAGGACCCCCTCGCGACATGAGGTCTGCTCCTACGTTCAAGTAGCCCGGAATGTGTGCTGCTCTCAATGAGCGAAGGTGCTCGTGAGCCCACAGCCACAATTCCTCTGCCGCCCGGTGGAGAGCAGGAGACCTGACTCCTCCCTGGCGATTTATGTGAGCTATTGTGGTCCGGTTGTCTGACCAGACCAACACATCGTGACCCCGAAGGGTAGACGCGAAGTGGGTCAGAACCAGTCGAACCGTTTCCAACTCCAAGAGGTTGATGTGGCGACTCGAAAGAGGCCACACACCTCCTATCGCTTGGGTCTGACATGTCCCTCCCCATCCAGTCAGAGAGGCATCTGTAAACACTGGAATGTAGGAGGACACTTTGCCTATCGGGACTCTGTGCGTGAGAACGCGTGGGTTTCTCCAATAGTTCAGATCTGCACTGAGCGAGAGGGGAACCACCACCAACCTATGACGTTGACGCACTGGGTCTAGTCTTAGTTGGGCGAACCATCGCTGCATCCTGCGCATGCGCAGGAGTCCCAGCGGAACCACGGAATGGAACGCGCCGCCAGAGGTGCCTCCCATGAGCCCTCGACGTACTTAGCCAATGAGGGCATTGCTGGGGCCAGTGGCTCTGCCGCTCTCCTTGGCCGGGAATAGGGGCCGCCCTCCATTAAATCCACCACCGGTGCGGAGGGAATAGGGGGCAGCGCTATTTCCAGACGTCTGGCAGCCCTCTCAATGAGTCCGGGAAAGTCCGACCTCAGAGAGGCTGCAGCGAAAGACAAGGCTTCTGACCTCTCAGAGCCCGTGTTGTCATCGCCAAGGGAACTGCAAGCCCTCTCACTCTCCAATGGAAAGGGGGGCTTGAACGTATGGGTCAGAGGGTCGGATTGTTCCATCGGAATATCCGCCTCCTCCCCATAATCCCCGTCATCTCCTGAGTCGGCGCAGCCCGATGACGCCGACAGCATGTCCTCTAGAGGAATATCCTCCCTGAAAAACGCCCAGTGCTGCTTCCTCTCCTTTACAGAAAGGAGGGCGCAGGAGGCGCAGTTAGGGGGATTGCTGATGCCCTCCTTGGCATGCTGAGAACCCAAACACACGAAACACATGTCGTGGGAGTCTACAGCCGCCATGGAGGAGCATCGGCATTGAGCTCTGAAAAGAGCTTTTGGGGGTGGAAAATCTCCAGGTGTGCTCATTGTAAGGACGACGTCGATGATCTGGAAAATTGACGGCGTTTTCTTCGTCCTGAGTCTTCTCTTCGTCTCTTCGTCTCTTCGTCTCTTCGTGGCTTCTTCAGTCTAGACCAGTCGCTGAAGATAAAGGGAGGCTGATTGAGGGGAGGCATCCCCTCTTATAGGGACACCTGTACTCCTATTGGCTGCAGGTGTGTGCATAATTTTGTCTCAGGCTGATGCTGCCTTAGGGCAGTGGGTAAACCAATAGGAGCAGAGCTCCCCTATGGGGCTGAGCTCCACGATATAGAACATGTGGTTTCCATATGCTTGATGTGGAAAAATACACCCGCACTTGGCCCCACCCCACCTACTCAGCCAGTCAGGAGCCACTACTGGGTTGCGACAGTGGCATACTGCATACTTTTTACTAAACGGTATGTGCTAAATAGTATGTAACTATGAGTACATAGTATGCAGTTTAAGTATTTAGTACGTTAGTATGGGTATTCGCCACTGTGTGCACTACTACAATTAGGTTGTGTACTACTTACACCAGCTGACCAGTGAGGGTTTGTGAAGGAGAGTGTGTGTGTGTGAAGTGTGAGAAGAGGAAAGAGATTTCCTAAGAGTAGCTGGGTCTTGGTGGCATAGCCCAGACACAGGTCCCGGGGGGATGGTGTTTGAGAGATGGAGTTTTCCTAAGAGTGAAGCAGTCCCGTGTAGCTCAGTTGGTAGAGCATGGCGCTTGCAACGCCAGTGTTGCGGGTTCGATTCCCACGGGGGACCAGTACGAAAATGTATGCACTCACTAACTGTAAGTCGCTCTGGATAAGAGCGTCTGCTAAATGACGTAAATGTAAAATGAAGCAGACAGATGTGGCCAAAGAGTCCCAGGTCCCAGAGGGGTTTAGTGTATGAGAGGAGGCGAGAGAGCTTTCCCGAAAATTGAAAGAAACATGGTTTCACAAGCTTTTACATTTTTAAATGGACAACTAAGAACATCTGCGGCCGATGGAAACTGGCGAAATATCGTAAAGAAAATAAAAACTTACATCCGCCTGAAAAGTTAAAATCCACCTCAAAAGAGGTACGTGGAAGAACCGTATATTAGTGGTGCGCGGTCAGCTGTTTGTTCACCCGGCACCCGCCTGCAATTGCTAATAACCGATCTGAAACCTCCCAACTATATTTTGGGGAGGCTATATGTTAGTCAACTTGTCTATAAATAGATACATGTAGCTTCTCTTGTCATTATATGTTGCCCCAGAAGACTAAATAAACCCTTGCTCAACAGAATAATGTAATAGATCGATAGAATGAAGGATTAAATCTAGTTTTCTATGTCATCTTTCGCGGAGCAAAGACATTTAGAGACTGGGGAGAAAATACAATAACGCAAAAAAAACGGAACGATTTTCTTTGCAAAATGTCCAAATGACATCAGTTTGACCAGTTGTAAGTATCGTATCTGAAGATTATGTCTTTGTTAAATGTTTTTCATGAAGAAATGGAATGTTGGTGATGTTAGTATATGTTTTAGTGTAACATCATGTACAACAGACAGGAAGTGGGTTGTAGACAGGGGAGACTGGTGATTGGCCAGAAGAGGGAGCTTCATTGTTTATAAATAGGGGTTAAACGAAGAAGAAAGTCAGAACGGCCATGGCAATCTGAGGAGCCGTTCTCCGGACACCGCGGGTCTGTACTTATGCTGTAACCTCGTGATTTTAATAAAAGCCTCTAATACGATGCAGCATAAACGGACTCTTTGTTGACAGCAATAATGGCCACCATTCACCCGATACGACATAATGGCGCCCAACGTGGGGCTGGGTTTGCGTCTCCTCTTTGTTTCAGTCAACCGCCAGGCTAACTCGCTTTGAAGCATGGCCAAAAAGGGTGAGTTTTTCTTACCGCTTCGGAGTTTGTTAGATTGGATACGACTTGTGTACACTGGAGAGATGTACCATACGACCTTGCCTCGGGTGGCGTTGTTTCTGTTGACTAGAGTCTGTTAAAATAGATTCCATTGGTAACGGTTGGCAATGGGAAATTTAGAGCATTAAAATAGATTCCATTGGTAACGGTTGGCAATGGGAAATTTGGAGCATTAAAATAGATTCCATTGGTAACGGTTGGCAATGGGAAATTTGGAGCATTAAAATAGATTCCATTGGTAACGATAGGCAATGGGAAATTTAGAGAAGGCCGATATGCATTCATCTTTAGGGCACTGTACCGCTTTAAGACCCCGGGTGGGCCATTTTAGATAATGGGCTGGCAAATCCTCGTGCACGATAGAATGTGCATTCGGTGAGTTTTTGAAGAGGACTCGGTTTAATGGGATTTATCTGATTGTGATTATGATTCGACTCTCGTCCGACGGGATGTTTGATTGGGTTTGATTTCTCGGTGTAATGGTCATTAAGTCACGGCAACAAAAACGGTAGGAGAAATAGGTTCAAAATAACTAGGGCAGTGCAGGGTATGTTTCTGTGTAGTAGGCCGCAGTTAGCTAAAGGCTAAGGCTAATGTTAATGCTAAATGGGAGTGTGTTTCATGCTACATGGTACAGGGCGGCTAATGCTAAATGCTAATTGTGTGGTGTGCTACATGCTAATGTATCCTTAGAGACTCCATTGCGATGGATTAAAGTCTCTTAAACTTGTCTCTGTGTGTAAGTCAGGTTATATGTTTTGTGAGCGCTGTTAAATGTTGTTTGACTATAAGGGGGAAACGGGAGTTACAGCTGGACTGTTATTCTGTCTGTTTGGGGAGAGAGTCCACGGTGAAAAAAGCATGGGGTTAAATGGATGTGCGCATGCGCTTGATTTTACGGGGCTAAAACTACAACATGCGGGTGTGCTAAGCCTACAAACCAAAATGGTGGGTTAAGGTCATAGGTCCCATTTGGCGTTACCCTGCAAGGGGGAAATGGACACAGACAAAGAGGAGAGATTTTAACACGAGTATTTTAGTTTCAACGGCGGCTGGTTAAAGATGAAACTTGTTTTGTGACCTATTGAATTTATACATTAAATATATGTTGGCGAAGTATAATGAATTGAATTAAATAATTAAAAGACGATTAAAATTAAATAAAAATGTTTTTGAGCGATCTATTTAGTTCTGATTTTAGTCTTAGAGTGAATAATGGGTGAACGAAGGAATATTGAATATGGTTGAAATAACTCAGGGATTGCATTAACTACTAAAATGTGATTCTGTGTCTCTGTTTTTCTGTCATATGAGTGGAGCAATACGATACGACAGGAGAGAGGAGGGGCTGACGTGACATCACGTGACGAGGCAGACGATCGGATCAGATATCAGGCTAGTTCACAAAAATCATCCCTTACAAAATATTTGATGACAATTTCACATAGGCTTGGCAAATGATTCATTAAAAAATTGCATTTTGGATGCTCTGTGTATCACTTGGGTTTGATGGGAGTTGTGTTGGGAATCAAGGATTGACATTATTCTGTAAATTTAAGATAATTAGATGCTGATAGAGCAAGGGGTTATGGGAATTGGAGTATTGAAGGGTTAGAGGCTTTGTTTTTGGGATTGCTTTGAAGTTGACTAACTTACTTGCATTTGATGGGTTGTGGTAAGATAGCCACCACTAATTGATAAATTGGTGACATAGGATAGAGGAATAAAAATTGGTTTTAATTATTCAGGATTTTTAATTGATTTAAAAAAAAAAAAAAAATGCTATATATATATATATATATATATATATTTTTTGGAGTTGTTAGTTTTATATTAATAATTAGAGGGGGGGAAGCCATAGGCTATACAGTCTAAAATAAAACAATTCACGATAAAGGAATATAAAAGGGTTGTTACAATGGGGAGAAAGGACAGCAAGGCTAGATGAAGGTGATTACACCGATTGATATAGGGAAAAATAGTAATCCTTTAACTAAAGTAGTGTTAGAAAGTAGTGTTAGAAAAACTAATGGCAGAAGTTAGTACACCTTTCTCACATACGGATTCAGCAAAAAGTACAGCTTAGGGATGTTTATCCTCAGCTTTCAGTGATCATCCAGCAGGGTGATTATGGCATCAGAGATGAAGACGAATAATAGATAGAGGACAAGCAGAAACGACGATAAAGATGAATCCAGAACTCCAGAAGGAAGGAAATGAGATGTCTGGAAGAGAAGAGTGAGGTTAAAGAAGACGAGGAGGATGAAGATGAGAGTGATGATGAAGAGGTCATGCATGGGTGGATATGACTCTGTGATCAGATGGAAGTTGAAGGAAGAAGGATACACGAGATTTGATCTCTGATGGAAGTTGAAGATGAAGATTTGGAGATTAAAGGTGCTTTATGTTCAAGAGGATTTTATCCTACAATGACTAGCAAAGAAGAAATAGAAGGAGATATAGACCGATGTTTATCATGCCTGGATAAAGCAAATAGTTTAGAAGAAGTAACACAGCTGAAGATACAGAAGAGGAGAAACTGCTGAGAGGATCCCAAGAATTGGAGAAGAAGAAGGAGAAGATAAGTTTTGGTTATGAAGAATCAGAGTGAACCAAATCAACAATCACTGTTACAGCTTCAACTGAACAATATCAAATGCAATTGTACCAGCCAAGGGGGTACCAAATGTTCCATATCCAAAGCCAGTTTCTGGACAGACACAGAATTGAAGAGGACGAGAAGACTTAGAAGGAGGAGGAAGATTTCAGCTACACTTTCAGCAACTTTCAGAAGACTGTTATAATTGTGGACAGATTGGGTACTTTACCTGTGATGAAAATGCGTCAGGAGGAAAAACAGAGAACATTTTTAAGGAAGATACAGGGGCAATTCAAGATCACCTGTTCTCTAGGTGAATCCTAAGAATTCTAGAGTGCTTAGAAGATCCGGAAGGGGGGTGCCAGCTGAGAACATCGATTAGAGAAGAAGAGAAAATAGCTAACAATTGAAGTAAAAACAACCGACCATTAGAAGTGATGGTGAATAGTGGAAAAACTTATCTGGGTTCAGCCTAAAGAGGTTAAACATCTCACTAATTGATAACTAATTAGGATAGGGATTTGAGGTAGTAAAACAGTTAATTACTCTTAAGGTACTAATATTAGAAGATACTGTTATTGCAGTGTTGGGAAGAGATGCATTGTTTAAATTGAATTGTACAATAAGATGTACACTAGACGACTGTCTATTAGACAATCTGTCTGAAAAGTTAAAAGGGGGGACTGTTTATTCTGGGTTACATTCTTACACTAAGAGATTTCAGGCTAGGCTAAAAGGTGTTTAGTCGTTTGCCAAGTCTGTGTGTAATGAGTCAGAAGCAGGTGGGGAACTTTCCCAATCACATATTCTAAAAATTTGGTGGTAAAGGGATTTTGTGAATAAATCAGTGGAACAAGTTTAAATGTTAGGAGGAAAAGATTAGATTAAAATAAGTTAGGAGAACTAGGTTGAAGGAACTCTAAGACAGTAAGCTAAGTTTCAAAGTTAGTAGTAAGAGAGAGAGAACAATGGTGAATGACACTGTAGAGTAGGAAGATCAAGGTAATTATAGGTGTATTGTTTATAATCCAAAGTTTGAAAGTCAGGGATTAGAGAAAGGACTGAGATTTGGGGAAAAAGTGACACTAGTGGTGATAGATGGAAGTACAAGCAGAGACAACTTTTCTTTGGGGAAAACTAGGAGTAACTAAGAACATTAACACTTCAGTTTATTATAACAACAGTGAGAAGCAATTTAACTCTTTCAACATTGATAGTTATTAAAGCCATAAATATATCGCATTTGATTATAAGGGAACCAATACAGCACCAATTTTAGGAAAAAATACTTATTAGGGTTAGGATGGGGACGTTCCTCCCATATGGAGAGATAATTATGGAGAATAAGTATTGTTATCAGGACCAGGAGTAGAAGCTGTTGCACCTAGTCAAAGGAGGTATAGTTTGGAAGAGGGTTAGGAGTGACTGTTCACTTATTTGGCGTAATGTTACAGCGAAAGGTCAGGGAGAATATATGTATACTTATCTAGGGCAAGCATTAGAAGTTGTTCCGGTTAAGAATTATTGGTTAAAAGGCTATGTAATTCGTAAAGTGACGCTTATGATGGAAGATTTCAAATCTGTTGAAGTTTCACAGTCATCAAGGGAGTTCAGGAAGAATATGTTATAGTAGTCACTCCAACAGTGAATAATACACATAGGATAATGGGAACTTTTGCACTAGAAGTAATTAGGGTTGATACAGCAATTAAGTCAACTACTTTAATGGTAACTTTGGAAGGGATTAGTGATACGATGGCAATAGCAAATGTAGGGAGTATGACATCGACAACAACTTTTCTGAAATTAAATGGGGAATTTTAGACTCATGGGTTATGTTACGGATGGAGAGTGCTGTCAATTATAGTACGAATAGGGTTAAAATAGGAGAACAGATAGTGGTAGAGAGAATATAGATTCATCATGGAGGACAGGATGAGGTCTTTGATTTTAATGACAGACAAGGAGAGGTATCTGATCAGTACCGCTCGTTAGGGGAGAGAGAAACTAAAGGGAGTGGTTTGATTCTTCTGTTGTGAAAATTAGAGATAGATGGGCAGGTTCCAGCAGCTCATTCTGTAATATCAGTGAGGAATCTTGAGGGTCCATGTCTGGTTAGAATTCCAGCCAAACATGTTAGAGACGGTCGCTCGACCTCTATCAAGTCTGTGTCAATCTTATGCTTTGTCATGACTGTGGTATCAACAACAATCAGTAACAGATAAAATAATGTCATTGTCAAAACATTTGTTTAAGCCTAGGGTTAGGTGTTATTGGGTTAAGTGAATTAACTTGTGTGGATTTGTTGGATGGTAAATCAGGTAACAGCGTAACTGAAGCATTTGAGGTGAAACCAGTGAGGGCTAAACGTTGTTTGGTTCTAATAGAACATATGATGTAAGGGGTATGTTTATGGGAATATCAGATTGTGATGATTATATGATGACTTTGGATAAGCATGAACATAAGGTTAGAGATGACAAATATGTTACTTTTTATGTACCAGGTAGTAGGAACAGCAGGACTTTGATGGTTAAAAGATTAGCTTTTGCCTGACAATGTGACTATGGGGAATTTTAGAGATATTTAGAGGGTTTGTGGTGATAAAGCATATATATTCTTACATTATGGATGGACAGGATTTTGTTACATGTCAACGTTGAAGCTTCCATATGAGGTTTTTACCATTATAAGAGGGATAGCACTGAACACAGCTAAATCTAGGGTTAAAAGGGTGACATGGCGACATGTCATAGTCTTCAAGCCTATCATTGAAGGATTGGGAGATCTGAGAAGACTTGGTTGCAAAATCAGTTAGGCCCAGTAGGGGCAGTGATGGGTCAGATTTTAGTTTCAGCTTTGATAACACTGTGTGATGTTTGTAATTTGTTACTGACCTTTGAGAAAGCTATGATATTAAGATAGGTTGGAGAGTGCCTGGAGACAACACTCAGATGCCGGTGTTGACTGTTCCTGATCTGGATAAAGATGAACAAGTGGAACTGATGGATAAATATCATTTTGATTATTTGATGATTTTTCAAAAAAAAATTCAATATTAGGGTGATGTTGGTATGATTTATGAATCAAAGGGGGGAATAGGTTTATGTGATTCATGCATCATTTATATATCAGTTTATATTCTTAGTTGATATTCATGTTTAATTTGAAAGTGTTTGTTTTGCAAAAGATACTGTTTGGTCGTTTCCTTTTCTTTCAGAAGCATTTGGGGGAACATATGGAGATTGAAATACTCAAACAAGGACAATATGAAGGGACAATATGAAACAATATGACGGGAGGAGATGAAACAAGGAGGGTGTGGCTGATTCCATCATCAACAATCCATTGGAAGAGGAGACTACAGGGAGATGAAGTGTAGTGGACTACATTCCAGTGTTTGCAATGAAATATAGACATGTGTAATACATAATTGTGTCATATTCTTAGGTATTAATTTTTGTAGAATGATGTTTGATGTTGTTGAATACATGTGAGGATCTTAGATGTTTTTGTTTATTTCGGTGATGTTTAGGGACAGGGAATTTAGGCAGGGAGAGTTCCACTTTAGGGTCCAATGGGTTGACCAGCCTTAGAGTGGATGTTTTTGGATAGGATTTTGTTTGCAGGGGCTTACATGTGTATTTAATTGCATCATAGTTTAAATGCATTTACATGGTTTATGAGGTTATCTGGAGTACCGAAGGTGGTTGCCTGGGGCAGAGGGACCGTGAGAGAATTTTACTGTCTTGATTGATGGATGGAAGGTTGCCGGACAGTTTTTCGCTCTTACACTCCATAGAGATTTCTTCATATTTCATAGTAATGTATTCACACTTCATAAACAGTTATTCATATTTCATAGAAAGGTATTTACACTCTAGAGGAGAATGTGTTTGGTTTAATGTTAAAGATACTCAATAAGATAAATTGTTACTAGTCATAATCCTATTCTGTTTGTTTTCGAGACTGTTCGTCTCGAAGGGGGGAATATCGTATCTGAAGATTATGTCTTTGTTAAATGTTTTTCATGAAGAAATGGAATGTTGGTGATGTTAGTATATGTTTTAGTGTAACATCATGTACAACAGACAGGAAGTGGGTTGTAGACAGGGGAGACTGGTGATTGGCCAGAAAAGGGAGCTTCATTGTTTATAAATAGGGGTTAAACGAAGAAGAAAGTCAGAACGGCCATGGCAATCTGAGGAGCCGTTCTCCGGACACCGCGGGTCTGTACTTATGCTGTAACCTCGTGATTTTAATAAAAGCCTCTAATACGATGCAGCATAAACGGACTCTTTGTTGACAGCAATAATGGCCACCATTCACCCGATACGACATAAGGAAAAAGAAAGCTGTGAAAACAACCCAACTGATAAGATTTCAGTTCGGCTTCGATGCATACCGGTATTTTATGTGGTTGAAATACTATCAGCTTTTATTATGCTTTTATGATGAAGACAGCACCTCTACATATGGTATCTAACTGAGCATTGCATTCTCTCAAGATACAGAAAGAAAAATCATATTTCTCCACTCCTGTTCACAAGTCCAAATGTTGCGTTTGAGAAACATGGATGAACGTCTAATTCTGATGTGAGACAGAGCTGGTAGGCAATAATAGAAAAACATGTCCTCATGTTTTGTAAGATAGACAAGCATATTCATACAGTTGAAATCAGAAGTTTACATACACCTTAGCCAAATACATTTAAACTGAGATGATAAATGAGTCTCAGCTAAACCGTGCCTGTTGACATGTTGAGTGTTGACGTTTGTCTGACTCTTGCCGTTTGTTAATTCCAGTGAAACCGTGTCAGATTCCAGATGTCGTTACCATATGGACATACACAGGAACATGATCCAAAACATATATTATTTGTTCTCTCTATCATTTCAGCAAGCTAGCTAGCTATATAGCCTATCAATGTATTATCTAAATTGCGCAGCTACACTGAACAAAAATATAAACACAACCATTTCTAAGATTTTACTAAGTTACAGTTCATATAAGGAAATCAGTCAATTGAAATAACTCATTAGGCCCTAATACAGATATGCATCTGTTGGTCACAGATACCTTTTTTTAAAAGGTAGGGATGTGGATCCGAAAACCAGTCAGTATCTAGTGTGACCAACATTTGCCTCATGCAGCGCAACACATCTCCTTTGCATAGAGTTGATCAGCTTGTTGATTGTGGCCTGTGGAATGTTGTCCAACTCTGTGCAAAGTTGCTGGATATTGGCAGGAACTGGAACACGCTGTCATACACGTCGATCCAGAGCATCCCAAACATGCTCAATGGGTGACATGTCTGGTGAGTATGCAGGCCATGGAAGAACTGGGACATTTTCAGCTTCCAGGAATTGTGTACAGAGATTCTTGCGACATGCAGCCGTACATTATCATGCTGAAACATGAGGCGATGGCGGCGGATGAATGGCACGACAATGGGCCTCAGGATCTCGTCACGGTTTCTCTGTGCATTCAAATTGCCATCGATAAAATGCATTTGTGTTTGTTGTCCGTAGCTTATGCTTGCCCATACCATAACCCCACCGCCACCATGGGGCACTCTGTTCCCACTGTTGACATCAGCAAACCGCTCGCCCACACAACGCCTGCCATTTGCCCGGTACAGTTGAAACCGGGATTCATCCGTGAAGAGGACACTTCTCCAGTGTGCCAATGGCCATCAAAGGTGAGCATTTGCCAACTGAAGTTGGTTACGACGCCAAACTGCAGTCAGGTCAAGACCCTGGTGAGGACGACGAGCACGCAGATGAGCTTCCCTGAGACGGTGTCTGACAGTTTGTGCAGAAATTCTTTGGTTGTGCAAACCCACAGTTTCATCAGCTTTCTGGGTGGCTGGTCTCAGACCATCCCGCAGCTGAAGAAGTCAGATGTGGAGGTCCTGGGCTGGCGCGTTAGGCTTGGTCTGCGGTTGTGAGGCCGGTTGGATGTACTGCCAAATTCTTTAAAACGACTTTGGAGGCAGTTTATGGTAGAGAAATTAACATTAAATTATCTGGCAACAGCTCTGCTGGACATTCCTGCAGTCAGCATACCAATTGCATGCTCCCTCAACTTGAGACATCTTTGGCATTGTGTTGTGTGACAAAACTGCACATTTAGAGTTGCCTTTTATTGTCCCCAGCACAAGGTGCACCTGTGTAATGATCATGCTGTTTAATCAGCTTCTTGATATGCCACACCTGTCTGGTGGATGGATTATCTTGACAAAGGATAAAACGCTCACTAACAGGGATGTAAACAAATTTGTGCACAAAATATGAGCGAAATAAGCTTTTTGTGCGTATGGAAAAGTTCTGGGATCTTTTATTTCAACTCATGAAACATGGGACCAGCCCCTTACATGTTGCGTTTATATTTTTGTTGAGTGTATATACTCATATTTAAGAATTTATGATGTCCATCCAGTTGAATTTATCACACATTTACAGGAGTCTATTCTACTACAAACACATTAATACAATTAATCAATTTGTACGTACATGTACATTAATCAACACTCACATTCTTAAACAAAATCTGTCCATTGTCTAAACCACATGCCTACACATAATTACCTATTACCTGACCTTTGACCTTTAGTTCGTAAATCAACACTCATATTGTTGAGTGAACAAAATCCGCCTCTATGAACTACTCATGTTCATATGATATCTGAGTGAGAGTGACTAACAAAATCAATTGGGGTCCGCTAGAGGTCAGGGCCCATGGGCACGTGCCTTGCGTGCCCAGTCAGTAATTCGGCCATGATTACTACAAGGTTTAGATAGCTGGCTAGACTAACTTACCTAGCAATCTATAAAATGTTAGCTGACATGGGGTAATTGAGTGACTATCAGTGACTGACATAACAAGAGGAAAACTGCTGATGCACTACCAAATTTCGAAATTGCACATTGTGTATTCTACTATCCTCTCTAACAGTAAGTTGAGACCCCGACTAACTTCCTAAAAAAGGTTGAGTGGCCACTTATGTCACTGAGAAATGGCACTGTAAAGGAGGGTAGGGTGCAATCAATCAGTCAATCAATCAAATACATGTATATATAAAGCCTTTTTTTTACATCAGCAGATGTCACAAAGTGCTATACAGAAACCCAGCCTAAAACCCCAAACAGCAAGCAATGCAGATGTAGAAGCACGGTGTCTAGGAAAAACGACCTAGAAAGGCTGGAACCTAGGAAGAAACCTAAAGAGGAACCAGGCTCTGAGGGGTGGCCAGTCCTCTTCTGGCTGTGCCAGATGGAGATTATAAGAGTACATGGCCATTTAAGGCCACATTGTTGTTCAAGATGTTCAAACATTCATCGATGACCAGCAGGGTCAAATAATAATCAGTGGTTGTAGAGGGTGCAACAGGTCACCTCAGCTTTTCATAGCCGAGCATTCAGAGGATTCGGAGGAGACACAGCAGTTGGGTACATGTGTTTGGAGCGCCGTTCCTGTTTTCTTGCTGGGTGAGGGACTGCTGTGTCTCCTCCGTTTCTCCCGCTCTCACTCCCTCTCGGTCTCGCTGCGGTCCCTGGAGCGGCGCTTCTCCCGGGAGGGCGAGCGGGAATGATGCCTCCTGCGCTTTCCAGCTTGAGACCTGAAGGGAGATCACATAGAGGAGGAAAGATCGCGTCCTACAACAGAAAACAACAGTACATTCTAAATATTTCGTCCAGTACACTACATCTACATGTTTACTTCAAATGTGAGGTACCCTGTGAACATCCAAGTCCAGCCAAACTGCGCTCCAACATTTTCTTGTGAAATGTAGTCCTGAGTAGCTTGTACTGTGGCAGCACACAATAAACTAATTGTAACTGGCAACACATGCATTGACAATCATTAACTGTTTCTACAACATTAATACTATAACAAGTTTGAACATTGCCAATGGCTTTGCAAAGTACATGACTATGGAGGACTAAAAGTGCCACAATTAAATAAATAAATACACCATTAAATAATTACTTAAATGTGTCATTAATTAATTAAAATTAGAATTAAATACATAAATGTGTTATTAAATGTGTCATTAATTAATTCAAATACCGATTCATTTTATGTAAAATACATATACAATAATTTCACTATTTACATTTACATTTCATGGTCCTGCGTTGGAGTGCTTCCTGAATTACTTAAAACTGTCAAACTGACCCATCAAAAGTTGGTAGGCGGAACCTAACGCCTGATTGGTTACCCTCTGCATCAAGCCAAGACAAATCAATTCCGGATAATGTCAGCAGGTCCTGCTTCTACATCCTCTGCTAAGTTTAAAATGTCTCTAACCAACTCCCTGGAAAGTTCACGGAGATCCTCCATTGTCTCTATCCAGGTTGGCCTACTCTACTTCAGACCAAAGCAATGGATCAGACTAGATTCGCGTTAGCCCCGCCCACTGACTTTGATGGGTCAGTTTGACAGTTTTAAGTAATTCATGAATCACTGCAATGCAGGATCATGAAATGTAAATGTAAATAGTGAAATAATTATATATGTATTTTACATAAAATGAATCGGTATTTGAATTAATTAATGATACATTTAATTACACATTTATGTATTTAATTCTAATTTGAATTAATTAATGACACATTTAAGTAATTATTTAATGGTGTATTTATTTATTTAATTGTGGCACTTTTAGTCCTCCATACTATGACATGACTGGCAAATCCCTATCCAATCCCACCTCTATTTCATCCTCTCTTCCTTCTCTCTCCTCCCTCTTTAGGCGATCATGATGTTCTGCTGTTCTGCAGGACGGTTATCTAAATTTCTATAAATACTCTTTAAAACTATTTCCAAAAACTTGTTTCCATTGTATTTCCAAATACATTCCAATATTCATTTACTCGATATATATTTGAACGCAATTGAAATACAATATATTGTAGTGGTTGAACATTGGTGTGTATTAATTACGCCAATTCAGTTGCAAAACGTTTTGCAGTTTACTCCAAACGGAAAACGTTTAGCAATAAAAACGAGAGTTTCTATTGGACAAATTCAGGTAGGTCCCTCCCCGTTTCGTTCCATTTGCTCTGTTTGCTTCCGTTTGGTTCTTAAACGGTATTGGTTTCCGTTGCAAGATGGAATGAATACACCCCAGATCCCGGCTCCGCCCGTTGCTATGCGGGCAGCGCCCATGGTTACTGTTGTGGCTCATAGTTTTGTACACACAATGCACGAATTTGAGACACAAAGATGGCTTCTGGAGGTGTCTATCTAGCTAGCCAGCTAACTTCACTTATAAAGATGATTATTTTTTATATAAATATGTGAACATTTTAAGATGTTGTATTAGTGATGTTGCCACTTTGTTCAAATATACAAAGAAACAGCAAATCATTGGTCTTTCAAGACTTTGCTCGCCAGTAAAGTAACGATTTGTGTAAGAAGCTAGCTAGCTAGCTAAACTTAGCTGTTAGCTAGCTAGCTAACGTTGAGTAATTCGTCATATACGCAATGCAGTAATGTAACAGGTCTTTGAATATATAATACAATGGATATGGAGAAGGAGCAGCGCAATAGTGTGGTTTTTAACGCATCCAAGAGAGAACTGTTCACTGCCAACAATGGTTACAAGTTCCTGCAGAAGAGACTCAGGGCGCAATGGAAGATCCAGAGGTAGGTAATAATAATAATAATAATAATAATAACTGTTAGCTAGCTAGCTGGCTATTGCTTGCTGTATATACGTAAGAAGAATACGTTGTAGTCACCTATTTGGCATCATAATAAGGCAACTTCATATATGTGGTTTTATGTTTGTTCCTCCACAGCATAAAAGAGGAGCTCTCCTTGGAGAGGTTGAATGATGTAAAGTTGTGGATTACTGCTGGTTCCAGAGAAAAGTTCACTGCTGCTGAGGTGTGTGGCTGGTCATGGTAGAGTTGTAGGAGGTCAAAGGACATGCCTTTATGAATCGAGGTTTGGGTAGAGTGATCAGGAGATGGAAACAACAGATTTGAAAGTTTCCTATTTGATGTGTGTCCCAGCATTGCAACACACTCCTCCAAAATAAAATGTCTGTCAACCTAAACACTGTTAGGTATCAAAATCTAATCTAATCAATACAATTGTATTTGTCACACGCTTCATAAACAACAGGTGTAGACTAACAGTGAAATGCTTACTTACGGGCCCTTCCCAACAATGCAGGGAAAACATTATTTTAATAATAAAAAGAAAACACAAGGAACAAGTACACATTACATTTACATTTTAGTCATTTAGCAGACGCTCTTATCCAGAGCAACTTACAGTTAGTGAGTGCATACATTTTTCATACTGGCCCCCCGTGGGAATCGAACCCACAACCCTGGCGTTGCAAGCGCCATGCTCTACCAACTGAGCTACAGGAGGCCCAATGAGTAACGATAACTTGGCTATATACACGGGGTACCGATGTGCAGGTGTATGAGGTATTTGAGGTAGATACAGTGGGGAAAAAAAGTATTTAGTCAGCCACCAATTGTGCAAGTTCTCCCACTTAAAAAGATGAGAGAGGCCTGTCATTTTCATCATAGGTACACGTCAACTATGACAGACAAATTGAGAAAAAAAAATCCAGAAAATCACATTGTAGGATTTTTAATGAATTTATTTGCAAATTATGGTGGAAAATAAGTATTTGGTCACCTACAAACAAGCAAGATTTCTGGCTCTCACAGACCTGTAACTTCTTCTTTAAGAGGCTCCTCTGTCCTCCACTCGTTACCTGTATTAATGGCACCTGTTTGAACTTGTTATCAGTATAAAAGACACCTGTCCACAACCTCAAACAGTCACACTCCAAACTCCACTATGGTCAAGACCAAAGAGCTGTCAAAGGACACCAGAAACAAAATTGTAGACCTGCACCAGGCTGGGAAGACTGAATCTGCAATAGGTAAGCAGCTTGGTTTGAAGAAATCAACTGTGGGAGCAATTATTAGGAAATGGAAGACATACAAGACCACTGATAATCTCCCTCGATCTGGGGCTCCACGCAAGATCTCACCCCGTGGGGTCAAAATGATCACAAGAACGGTGAGCAAAAATCCCAGAACCACACGGGGGGACCTAGTGAATGACCTGCAGAGAGCTGGGACCAAAGTAACAAAGCCTACCATCAGTAACACACTACTCCGCCAGGGACTCAAATCCTGCATTGCCAGACGTGTCCCCCTGCTTAAGCCAGTACATGTCCAGGCCCGTCTGAAGTTTGCTAGAGTGCATTTGGATGATCCAGAAGAGGATTGGGAGAATGTCATATGGTCAGATGAAACCAAAATATAACTTTTTGGTAAAAACTCAACTCATTGTGTTTGGAGGACAAAGAATGCTGTGTTGCATCCAAAGAACACCATACCTACTGTGAAGCATGGGGGTGGAAACTTCATGCTTTGGGGCTGTTTTTCTGCAAAGGGACCAGGACGACTGATCCGTGTAAAGGAAAGAATGAATCGGGCCATGTATCGTGAGATTTTGAGTGAAAACCTCCTTCCATCAGCAAGGGCATTGAAGATGAAACGTGGCTGGGTCTTTTAGCATGACAATGATCCCAAACACACCGCCCGGGCAACGAAGGAGTGGCTTCGTAAGAAGCATTTCAAGGTCCTGGAGTGGCCTAGCCAGTCTCCAGATCTCAACCCCATAGAAAATCTTTGGAGGGAGTTGAAAGTCCGTGTTGCCCAGCGACAGCCCCAAAACATCACTGCTCTAGAGGAGATCTGCATGGAGGAATGGGCCAAAATACCAGCAACAGTGTGTGAAAACCTTATGAAGACTTACAGAAAACGTTTGACCTGTGTCATTGCCAACAAGGGGTATATAACAAAGTATTGAGAAACTTTTGTAATTGACCAAATACTTATTTTCCACCATAATTTGCAAATAAATTCATAAAAAATCCTACAATGTGATTTTCTGGAAAACAAATTCTCATTTTGTCTGTCATAGTTGACATGTACCTATGATGAAAATTACAGGCCTCTCTCATCTTTTTAAGTGGGAGAACTTGCACAATTGGTGGCTGACTAAATACTTTTTTTCCCCACTGTATGTACATATAGGTAGGGGTAAATTGACTAGGCAACAGGATAGATAATAAGCAGTAGCAGCAGCGTATGTGATGAGTCAAAAGAATGAGTGCAAAGGGGGGACAATGCAGATAGTCCGGGAAGCTATTTGGTTAACTATTTAGCATCTTATGGCTCGGGGGAAGAAGCTGTTCAGGGTCCTTTTGGTTCCAGACTTGGTGCATCGGTACCACTTGCTGTGCTGTAGCAGACAGAACAGTCTATGACAATTTTTAGGGCCTTCCTCTGACACTGCCTGGTATAGAGGTCCTGGATGGCAGGGAGCTCGGCCCCAGTGACATACTGGGCCGTACGTACTACCCTCTGTAGCGCCTTGCGGTCGGATGCCAAGCAGTTGCCATACCAAGCGGTGATGCAGCCAGTCAAGATGCTCTCAATGGTGCAGCTGTATAACTAATTGAGGATCTGAGGGCCCATGCCAAATCTTTTCATTCTCCTGAGGGGGAAGAGGCGTTGTCGTGCCTTCTTCACGACTGTATTGGTGTGTGTGGACTGGTTATTCCTTAGTGATGTGGACACCGAGGAACTTGAAGCCCTCGACTTGCTCCACTACAGCCCTGTCAAGGTATGTTGGTTGCTTTATGTTTTGAGTCAGACATCGATTTGCTCTGTCTTGTTCAGTTGGAGGTCCTGAAGCAGTACCTGGATGTGGGAGGAAATGTCCTTGTGATGCTTCGTGAAGGAGGGGGGCTGAAGTATAACACTAATATCAACATCCTCCTTGAGGAGTTTGGGATAATGGTCAACAATGGTGAGTATCATATGAGTGGAATAGTCCTCGCAACTCAGATTGTTGTCATCCAGATATTTCACTGACAGAATTGTATTGGTGATGAGTGTTTTGTCTTCATTCTCTTGTTGCTGTCGTAAGGAATGTTTACTACAAGTATTTCCATCCAAAAGAAGCACTTGGTGTTCTGAACAGGTTAGTTGGTTAACCATTTAGACATTTTGATATTTGGTTTGTTCCAATGTAATAGTGCTTTTATCATTGCTTTCTTGTGCATATCAATGAAGTAAATGTGCCAGAAAAGGATAATGGGGTTGATAGTTCCACTAGCTATGAAAGACACATGCATTGTTGAGCGACTGAACAAGCATCTTGCTTTTAATCCTTTAGAGAGATCAGTCGGGCTGCAGGCAAAGTAGTAACAGGGATCATCAAAGACGAAAGTGCCAGGAACAATGCACAGTAGGTCTTCTCCGTTTTCATGTCATCATTCTCAAGTTTCTGTTTATTTGCATTTTCATAACTGTCAACAATCTCAACAGAGAACAGAGAGATTATCACAGTTTCATGTCTAATCATATCATATGCCAAATATTTTGCCAAAAGGAGTTGGCCCTTGTTAAACAAACAAATGAATGAAACAGTGATTGCAGTTTGGCTTGTCTGTGTCCCCCTGGTAAAAGATTAAACCTGTATTCTTAATGTGTACTTGAACAGGGCCCTCACATTTGTGTACCCGTATGGAGCTACACTGAGCGTGATGAAGCCTGCTGTTGCTGTTCTCTCCACTGGGTCCGTCTGCTTCCCCCTCAACAGGCCTGTCCTTGCCTTCTATCAGGTCAAGGTGAGGAGTTCCCATTGACCTCCTGCAAACACCACGGCATGATCATACGTTGTTTTTCAAAGATACAGTATGTCAGTTATTTACTAGTTCTGTCAATTGTTTTTTTTGTAATGCAGGAGGTAGGCAAACTGGCAGTGAAGAGGAGAACAGTAAAATAATGGTGATTGGAGTGTCAGTTTAAAACACTCATACTTATGTTAAGTTTGAGATCCAATTGTGCAGGCTCTTTTACCCTTTTCATATGATCATTTCGAGCCAAACTGTACTGTGCTGGTTTGGATATTTTTGTCCTTTCCAGCATGGTTCTTGCAATTATGATGGATGCTTAACCAGGCCAGCACGGTACAGCTTGGCTGGGCATGTCTCGGTCCGCTCAGTAGTGAGTGTTAAAAGGGTATTTGACGACTTCCTGATGGAAGGCTCGTTAACATCTTCACAGCAACACCAGAGTAGTTGCGAGAGTGTGATCACTACAGCACTGAAATGGTGATGATGTAATGGTTGGTGATCCACTATTTGATCCCCTACTGACTCCATTTGGTTGTAATATTGCCTGTCTATTTTTGTTATGCAGGATGTCGTTTTCCAGTGGCTCATGGGTGATAACATTCATCTGAACCAGATAGATGCAGAGGACCCCGGGGTGAGAAGCCAAGGCATGTTTTAGGATCTACAGTTTTACCTTTTAGTCCTAGAAGTGACACTTATCATTCTGTGTTTGGCCCAGATCACAAATTACACCATGCTACCAGACACAGGCTGCCTGTCTGAGCGACTACGAGTATGCTTGCAAGAGGGAGAGGAAAACCCAAGAGACTTTACCTCCCTGTTTGACATGTCTCTACTCAAGCTATCAACAAACACATTGTCCCAAGTCATCAGGTGGGAACACATACTGCTTTAGAAACTGGACAGACATCAGTTTTCACTACAGTAGGCCATAGTTGGTGGCTACAGGATGTTTTGTCTGCTTTGCCTACATGTTTACGGTGTGTTTGTTGACAACAATTTTTTTGACTTGTCCCCCTGCAGTTCCTACATGCAGATGAATGTCAAACATGAGTCCCTCCAGCTGATCACACCTCAGTTTGAGACTCCCCTTCCCCAGCTCTAGCCTACTGTAAGTTTCCCCGCTCCAGCTCTACACAATCTCACCCAGCTCCTGTCTAGCTCAAGCATCTCACCGAGTGTATGTGGATTCTGTAAACTCAACTGAGAATGGCATGCGCACTAGACTGTATTCAACACTTTATGCTAATTGACTGGGATTTATTGAAATGTGACAATACACACTTGGTCATTGTAGAAAATGATACATTTGCCATCCCTCTAAGATATGTGTGTGTTCTCCTATGGGTTGCTTTGAGCAGGTATTTCTGCCTGCCTTCCCCATGCTTGACCTCTTTGACCTGGATGAAACCTTCTCCTCTGAGAAAGTGCGTTTGGCACAGCTCTCCAACAAATGTAAGTGTTCAACCTTCATATCCTATTCTTGTGTTAACTGATCTCCTATAATGTCAGTGTTATATTTTAATCAAGCATGATTAATGAAGTGTTCTCTGTATTCTTCCTGCTGGCACGGACGATGATCTAGAGTTTTACGTGAGGAAGTGTGGGTACATCTTGGGGGTGACAGGGAATTTGGATAAAGACCAAAGGGATGCAAAACACATCCTGGAGCACATCTTCTTCCAGGTCGTAGAGTTCAAGAAGCTCAATCAGGTGAGCGATATGACCAACAGACCTTTTGATAAATGCACACTATTTGTTGATCTAGGCCTTGTTTGACATTCATTTGCGATTTATGTAATATAAATGATTTATCCAATCTCTCCTATACAGGAACATGATATTGACACAACAGAGACCAGTTTTTCCCCGTTCTGATGACTCTAGCAACCAGTGAGAGTTTGTACATTTTGTATTTTTGCAGTGCATGTACACTACATTACCAAAAGTATGTGGACACCTGCTCGTCGAACATCTCATTCCAAAATCATGGGCATTAATATGGAGTTGGTCTCCCCTTTGCTGCTATAACATCCTTCCACTCTTCTGGGAAGGCATTCCACTAGATGTTGGAACATTGCTTCCATTCAGCCACAAGAGCATTAGTGAGGTCGGTCACTGATGTTGGGCAATTAGGCCTGGGTCGCAGTCAGTGTTCCAATTCATCCCAACAGTGTTTTTGTATGGACCTCGCTTTGTGCACGGGGGCATTGTCATGCTGAAACAGGAAAGGGCCATCCCCAAACTGTTGCCACAAAGTTGGAAGCACAGAATTGTCTAGAATGTCATTGTATGCTGTAGTGTTAAGATTTCCCTTCACTGGAACTAAAGGGGCCTAGCCCGAACCATGAAAAACAGCCCCAGACCATTCATCCTCCGCCACCAAACTTTACACTTGGCACTATGCAGTCGTGCAGGTAGCGTTCTCCTGGCATCCGACAAACCTATATTTGTCTGTCGGACTGCCAGATGGTGAAATGTGATTCATCAATCCAGAGAACGCGTTTCCACTGCTCCAGAGTCCAATGGTGGTGAGCTTTACCACTCCAGCCGACGCTTGGCATTGCGCATGGTGCTCTTAGGCTTGTGTGCAGCAGCTCGGCCATGGAAACCCATTTCATTAAGCGCCCGATCAACAGTTAGTGTTAACGTTGCTTCCAGAGGCAATTTGGAACTCGGTAGTGAGTGTTGCAACCGAGGACAGACGATTTTTACATGCTACAGCACTCCTGTTCTGTGAGCTTGTGTGGCCTACCACTTCGCGGCTGAGCCGTTGTTGCTCCTAGACGTTTCCACTACAATTACAGCACTTAGTTGACCAGGGCAGCTCTAGCAGGGCAGAAATTTGACACATTGTCTTGTTGGAAAGTGGCATCCTATGACGGTGCCATGTTTAAAGTCACTGAGCTCTTCAGTAAGGCCATTATACTGCCAATGTTGGTCTATGGAGAGTGCATGGCTGCGTACTTGATTTTATACACCTGTCAGCAACGGGCGTGGCTGAAATGGACAAATCCACAAGTTAAGGGGTGTCCACATACGTTTGTATATACACACAGTATATCCTTCTATATAGTTTTTCCAGTAAATACAAAAGAATGTCACTCCATAATCCTCCTTCAAACTTACTATATAGTTGAGATGTTTAATGTTCTAAATCTGATAAGATAAACCTACTGTATGAGGCTTTCCACATTTTATTTAGTACTTGTGTGTTGTGGTATAGCATCACAAATGTTGCCAAGAAAGTTTATTATAATTCCCTAAATACTCAAGAGGCATGGTCGATTTAATCAATACAAAACTTTATTTACTATAAAAAAGTTAAGGGACAATAAAATTCACACAGGCATCTTCTTGAATTTCCTCAATGTCTGTAAAGGGGAAATCAGAGAACATGTCAATATACAAGGCATTAAACAAACTCAAAAGTCCTAGTTGCTCAACCATAAACATTTACAAGTTTAACTAGGAAATATCTTGCCAGGTCTGGTCCACTTTCACCCAAAATACTTTTTGCTGGCCAGGACACGGCAGCAACTCAACAAGAATGACAAGTCACTGAACCTGAGAACCTTACCTCAACTTTTCAGTACAGCACTGTCACATGCCCACTTTGGCTTGTTGTCAACACCTGTAGGGATGGATGTGCGTCTCTGCCATTCATCCTCAGCTGCTGACACTGAACCCGAGGTCTGGCTCAGGCTGGAACCGAGACTAGAACCCATAGTGACCTCCCTCCAGGACCTCTGGTTGTCCTCTGTTTTATTGCCGTGTGGGGGTGACCCTGACCAGATCAGGGAGATCTCAGCCAGGGACGGTGGTGCAGACTGGAACTTGGGACTCCAGGTAGTCTCCAATGTGCTTGACTCAAGGATCGGTTTTGGACTGTTAGTCTCAGGTTTGATTAGGGAGACCTCCCAGGCAACCTGCGAGGCAGTCAGATCAATGTAGGACAGATCTAATGGGCAGGCTAGTTTGGGTTTCTGGAGGAGCACCTGCTCAGCGGGAGTAGAGGACTTGCTCTCCACAGGTATAGTGAGCCCTGGTGTTTGTGTAGCCTCCTTAGAGTTCAGGTTCAGGGCTTGAGAGGGGGACATAGGGTTGGGAGACTGACACAAGGAGGCCAGGATGGTTGGTTTGGAACCATAGTACTCAACCACAATTCTATTGGGAGGCAACACCGATGTGGACTGTCCCGCCAGTGACAGAGCAGACACAGACAAACTCTGCTCCAAGAAGCCTCGGTCGAGCTCTGAGGGAGACGGGCACTGAAAACTCACGGATGCATCTATGAAGCAAATAGTTCAAATGTCTCACCACCACATGATTTAACGTGCAATTGTTTTATATTGGTTATTCTTAATATGAATTACAATAAATGTCACCTATGCAGAGATTCAAATTGCTTTGCCAAATAAATCTGTTTTCTTACCAGCACTGGTAAACTCCTCATCCATGTTTTTGGTCAATCATTGAATGGTTGCCTAATTACAATGCAGCTTGTATTTAATCTGCTGGTTGATTGTCTCACCTGTTTGGTGATGAGGGCCCTCACCAACAAGGGGGAGGGGGGTATATAATTAAGCAAAAAGGCCCGAGGGGGTGTGGTATATGGCCAATATACCACGGCTAAGGGCTGTGTCCACGTTGTGCATAAGAACAGCCCTTAGCCTTGGTATATTGGCCATATATCACAAACCCCCAAGGTGCCTTATTGCTATTATAAACTGGTTACCAAGGTAATTAGAGCAGTAAAAATAAATATTTTGTCATACCCCTGGTATACTGTCTGATATACCGTGGCTGTTAGCCAATCAGCATTCAGGGCTTGAACCACCCAGTTTATAATGTTGTGATAAAAGTGAGCATTTATCTCTAATTGAATGCATGAATAGATATGAATAGTGTATTCGGTAGACAGAGAAACACCATTGTGAAAAGTCCCTAGTCAGACAATCCGGGCCAGTTAAATATATATATATTTGTGTCCCTTGACAAATCATAGGAACAGATCAATTACTTTATATGAACAGATGGAACCGTGGCAATTCTGCGCGCGCACACCTCTGGTCACGTCACTCCCGGGAAAGCTGAGAGCCTGCAAGAAAAGAAGCGCGCGAGATAGGAACTTAAACGCGGACTAGTGTGTTGTCAGCAATCCAGAAGTGTACCCAGCCCAGCCCGGCAACAATTCGATTTTTTTAACCAACGTGGATTATATACGACGAACAGATTTGCTCCTATAATATAGTTTGTAAATATATGCACGACGTGTCCAACAAAAATATACAATTGAATTTTAGCTAAGGGTGATGGAGGTAAAGCAGAGGGAAATGTCCTGGTGGTCGCGCGGGTAAGTAGTTAGCTAATCGGATTCTAACCTTTGTTATTGTTAGCTACAACAGCTGTTGGATAAACAACAATGTCCACATCCTAATGTTATTTTTAAGAGGACAGGGAGCTATGCACCATTTTATAATATATGAAATTACTGAATGTCATCGATAATTTTTGCGCGTTTACGTGATTTGACCGCCCTTTTGTCACCCAACCAGTTGAGGTCGACGTCAGATGTTGCTAACTACAGTAGTCAAATGATGGCATGAAACAATAAATTAGCAAATGTTCTAATGCATACCGTAGTAATCGGACAGCACAAACGTTTACTAGCTCACATAATCTGTTGCTTGTAGTAAGTAATTTACCTAACTAGGTATCAAAATGCATTGTGTGAGAATTCTGTGACCCAATTCTGTGACCCATCCAAGCAAGCTACTTTTCAGGGAATACAATGCATGTGCGCCCTAGATGTGGAGACCTTGCACTAAACTAGGTGGTGGGCAGTTTGTGTTTGAGAATGTGCTAGCTACTACCCCCTTTGCATGAGATTGATCTTGACCACCACACCCTGTTGCTTATCTTTTTAGAGAGGATGGGGAGGAGGCTATGTATCAGGACACTGACTCTGATGTGGCTGAACAGAGAGACTGTGGAAAGGTCAAAGTGAAGTGGACACAAGATGAGGTGAGTTCATGTCCCCCTTATACATCCCCCACAAATGCTGATCTATAAATGGTTGGTTATTTGTAATGAGCTAGTTACTTAGCTCTTCATAAAATGTGTGTACTTTATTCTCAGGATGACAATCTGAAAGCGTTGGTCCAGAACCGGGGCCCAAATGACTGGAAATACATTGCCAGCCTTTTACCGGTGAGCGAGATTGACAGACTACAGTATATATTCTGTTATATCCAGTTGACAATACAAATAATACAACTGAAGGGTTAAAATAGAAAAGACTCCATTCTGAAGGTCTGTGTGGTTTATTTTGCATTAAATCATTAACTGTATGGTAACCCTGTATGGCACAGAATCGCTCAGAACACCAGTGCCAGCACCGCTGGTTGAAGGTTCTGGATCCAGATCTTGTCAAAGGGCCCTGGACCAAAGAGGAGGACGAGAAGGTTAGTTGTGATGGTGACTATTCTACAATCAGTTCTACTAGACTTCTTTGTGAGAGCAACTTTAGTTGTTGAGTTTTACCAATAGTTGTTCAGTCAGCTCTACCTGCTTTGACTCATATCTAAGGACAGCCTCCGGGTGGCTTGTACTGCTACTCAGAGGCCACATTTTCAGACGGCCACCAACCCTGCATTCCTCTCCACAGGTGATAGACCTGGTGAACAGGTATGGCAACAAGCAGTGGGCTATTGTGGCCAAGCACCTGAAGGGCCGGCTGGGGAAGCAGTGCAGGGAGCGCTGGCACAACCACCTCAACCCGGACGTGAAGAAATCCTCCTGGACAGCAGAGGAGGACCTCATCATCTACAAGGCCCACTGCATGCTGGGAAACCGCTGGGCTGAGATTGCCAAGCTGCTCCCCGGAAGGTTACTGTGTTGACATGTACTCCAGCTAAGAGAGTCACTCTGACATGTCTGTACTGAAATGTCAGGATCACTCAGAACAGCTTATTGGTCTTCACATATTTTGTGATAAATGCAATTGAATGGATTGGAGTTGGATTAGTGTTTGCCTTCATACACTAGCTATATCTTGATTACTACAACATTATGTTCAAATTTCACCTTACAGGACAGATAATGCTGTGAAGAACCACTGGAACTCAACCATCAAGCGTAAGGTTGAGATGGGCTTCTACAGCGGGGTGGATCCTTCTCTGAAATGTCAGCAGATGGAACCAGAGGAGGGCATGGCCCACCACAGTAGAGATCAGCAGGTAGGTTCCTTCTGAAATCAGTTTGACAACATCTGGGCTATGCTCAAACTAATCCTCATTATGTTTTGCTGTGAAACATGATTTGTTATGTCTACAGATGGACTATGGTGGTTCTATGGAGAGGGACCCAGACCAAGACCCCACACTGCCGGTAAAATGCAAACACTGCTAACTTCTATATGGGGGGGAAAGCAGATAAACTTGAGTGTTTTATATTATAAATGCAGTGCATTCGGAAAGTATTCAGACCCCTTCCCTTTTTCTACATTTTATTACGTTACAGCCTTATTCTAAAATGGATTAAATAAAAACAAATCCTCAATCTACACACAATACCCCATAATGACAAAGTGATAACAGGTTTTTTAGACATTTTTTAAAAACAGAAATACCTTATTTACATACGTATTCAGACACTTTGCTATGAGACTCGAAATTAAGCTCAGGTGCATCCTGTTTCCATTGATCATCCTTGAGTGGTAAATTCAATTGATTGGACATGATTTGGAAAGGCACACACCTGTCTATATAAGGTTCCACAGTTGACAGTGCATATCAGAGCACAGTGGCCTCCATCATTCTTAAATGAAAGAAGTTTGGAACCACCAAGACTCTTCCTAGAGCTGGCTGCTCGGCCAAACTGAGCAATCGGGGGAGAAGGGCCTTGGTCAGGGAGTTAACCAACAACCCGATGGTCAGCCTCCCGAGTGGCGCGGTGGTCAATGGCACTGCATCGCAGTGTTGCGGCATCACTACAGCCTGGGGTTCGTCCGGGTTAGGGGAGGGTTTGGCCGGCGGGGCTTTACTTGCCTCATCGCGCTCTAGCGACTCCTTGTGGCGGGCCGGGCGCCTGCAGGCTGACTTCAGTTCATGTTTCGGAGGACGCATGACTCGACCTTTGCCTCTACCGAGTCCGTTGGGGAGTTGCAGCGATGAGGCAAGATCGTAATCACGAAAAAGGGGGAAAAGGCACATGACAGCCCGCTTGGAGTTTGCCAAAAGGCACCTAAAGGACTCTCAGACCATGAGAAACAAGATTCTCTGGGCTGATGAAATCTGACACCATCTTTACGGTGAAGCATGGTAGTGGCAGCATCATGCTGTGGGGATGTTCTTCAGCGGCAGGGACTGGAAGACTAGTCAGGATCGAGGGAAAGATGAACGGAACAAGGTACAGAGAGATCCTTGTGAAACATTTCTAAAAGTCTGTTTGTTTTTGCTTTGTCATTATGGGGTCTGGGGTGTAGATTGATGAGGGGGAAAAACAATTATATCAATTTTAGAATAGGCTGTAACGTAACAACGTGGAAAAAGTTAATGGGTCTTAATACTTTCCGAATGCACTGTATGAAGTGCAGTACATGTAGAGCATGTGCATGTTAGAATATTACCAATTTATACTAATCTTCAGGGTAGTACACATTGCTCTGGTAGCTGTGTGTTCATATTCATTTAATCTATTCTTCTGGATCTCCATTCTAATTTTCAAGCTTATGTCGCTCCCTACAGGAGAATGCCAGTACATCCACTGTGAGAGGCGGACCAAAGGAAGCAGGCTCCCACAAGGCTGTCTCTCCTCAACAGTCAAAGACCCCCAAAAGTGAGCCAAACACCCCAGGAGGTGAACTGAATACCAGTAGCTGGGTGGTGGACAGCTCAGGCTTCCTGTCACCTAACGGCCCAGCCTTAAAAGAGGTGATGGAGATGGTAGATGGGGTAAGAGTGCTGGATGGGTTCATAATACCTCGGTCTTCTGAATTTCACCACATTCATCTACTGCTTTGAATGCAACACCAAATATCTCATTCGATGATCAGATATGTGAAACAAGATGTCTGACTATTTTGGTCTGACTTAGTTTGGCAAATTATATTTATTTTCATAAACTCTTCCTTACTTTGTTTCTGTTTCTTTCCCTCTACCAGGACCTGGATGGCTGGTGTAACATGGCTGTCTTTGATCTGCCTGAGGAGAGCCAGAGCCCAGAGCGGACCCAGTTTCGTCTGGAGGGCAGTGCTCTACAGGAGCTCAGTAAGGGTAACCGGGGGGAGCTGATCCCCATCTCCCCTGGAGGAATCACCCCACCCTCCATACTGACCCGGCGCAGCCGCCGTCGCATCGCTCTGTCCCCTGACTCCAACAACTCCAGGACCCCGAAGAGCACCCCGGTCAAGATCCTGCCCTTCTCTCCCTCACAGGTAATGGCTCAACCACCATTAACTAACACATAGTGAAATGACTTGTCGCTACCATTGTTTTGTACAGAATCATGTTGCCAAAAACACATTTTACCATGTTTAATTTCCCTAAGATTAAATTCCATATTTGTATTTATATGGTACTATTGCAAATGGATGTTAGGTGTAATATTAGAGAAAGGGTTTCTAAATGCATTGTATGTTTCCAGTTCCTCAACATGTGGACCAAACAGGACAACTTTGAGCTGGAGAATCCATCTCTCACCTCTACCCCAGTGTGCAATCAGAAGTCTGGGGTTACCACACCACTACACCGTGACAAGACTCCACTCACACAGAAGGAAAACTCTGTTTGCGCATCCAAGCTTTACCCAAACTCAGTGTATGTAATAAGGCATTATTGACACACAATTGTCTTGTATGCGCTATGTTATTATTGGCATGCAATATGATTAATCTCTCGTAGCAGTAGAGAATTATATTTAGTTTGTCTTTTTATAAAGGTTCATTACACCCAACCACAAGTCAAATCTTGACACCACCCCACGGACTCCAACTCCATTCAAAAATGCCATGGAGAAGTATGGTCCTCTGCGACCAATGGTGAGTCCCTCACTTGCTACAGTTGTCAATGAAAGCACCTGAATTGTCAGATGATTTCTATGGATAATTTATTCAATATCCTGCTGAAAATAGTTTATTTCTATACGTCTTAGCCTCAGACTCCGAATGAGGAGGACTTGAAAGAGGTCCTCTTGAAAGAGGCTGGGATTGAGCTGATTGTGACGGATGAGAGTCCACCCGAGCAAAGACGCAAGCAGGTGGTGAGTATGATGAAAGACGGCAGGAGGAAGTTTACATCACAGGAGGCTGCTGAGGGTAGGATGGCTCATAATAATGTCCTGAACGTAGCAAATGGAATGGCATCAACCACATGGAAACCATGTGTTTAATGTATTTGATACTTATTTGATGCCATTGCCACGAGCCCGTCCTCCCCAAATAAGGTGCCACCAACCTCCTGTGGTTTGCATCTAAGAGGAACGATAATTTACTTACATAAATGATGGTTCTCAGTCTTATGAAATGGTCTGAATATGTGGTCCATTCCTTTGCTTCAAGCATCGACCTCCAATGAAGAAAGTGCGTAAATCTCTGGCTCTGGATGTCATGGACTGCAAAGAGATCGTCACTGCCAGGCATCAGTCCATTAAGTCAGAGCCCAAAACCTGTCCTAAGGTACATTCATTAGAAATTGATTGAATTCTGCTGTTATTGTTGATTATTTTTATTTAACCTTTATTTAACCAGGTAAGCCAGTTGAGAACAAGTTCTCATTTACAACTGCGACCTGGCCAAGATAAAGCAAAGCAGTGCGATTAAAAACAACAACACAGAGTTACATATGGAATAAACAAAACATACAGTCAATAACACAGTAGAAAATCTATATACAGTGTGTGCAAATGTAGTAAGTTATGGAGGTAAGGCAATAAATAGGCCACAGTGCAAAATAATTTAGTATTAACACTGGCGTGATAAATGTGCAGAAGATGATGTGCAAATTAGCAAAATAAATAACAATGTAAATAACTATGGGGATGAGGTAGTTGGGTGGGCTAATTACAGATGGGCTGTGTACAAGTGCAGTGATCAGTAAGCTGCTCTGACAACTGATGCTTAAAGTTAGTGAGGGAGATAAGTGTCTCCAGCTTCAGAGATTTTTGCAGTTCGTTCCAGTCATTGGCAGCAGAGAACTGGAAGGAATGGCGGCCAAAGGAGGTGTTGGCTTTGGGGCTGACCAGTGAGATATACCTGCTGGAGCGCATACTATGGGTGGGTGTTGCTATGGTGACCAATGAGCTAAGATAAGGCAGGGGTTTGCCTAGCAGAGATTTATAGATGACCTGGAGCCAGTGGGTTTGGCGACAAATATGTAGTGAGGGCCAGCCAACGAGAGCATACAGGTCACAATGGTGGGTAGTATATGGGGCTTTGGTGACAAAACGGATGGCACTGTGATCGACTACATCCAATTTGCTGAGTAGAGTGTTGGAGGCTATTTTGTAAATGACATCGCTGAAGTCAAGGATCGGTAGGATAGTCAGTTTTACGAGGGCATGTTTAGCAGCATGAGTGAAGAAGGCTTTGTTGCGAAATAGGAAGCCGATTCTAGATTTAACTTTGGATTGGAGATGCTTAATGTGAGTCTGGATGGAGAGTTTACAGTCTAACCAGACACCTAGGTATTTGTAGTTGTCCACATATTCTAAGTCAGACTAGCTGAGAGTAGTGATTCTAGACGGGCGGGCAGGTGCAAGCAGCGTTCGATTGACGGTGATTTCATCCATTGATTTGTATTTTGTCTTGTCCTTGTGGCAGGCTGAGACGTCTCTCAACTCCTCGTCCTTTTGTATGAAGACGGAAGATAAAGAGGAGAATGTTCTGGATCAGGGCTTCTGTTTAGGACCCAGTGAGAGTGGTGCATATTCCAACCCAGTGCCCCCAACCCCAGTGAGTACTCTAATGAAACGCGACCATTGGCTGCCATCTAAGTGAAATATTTATTTAATAGCTGTCTTTTTCATGTTTATTTTTTATACTATATCACAATCAGGAGTTTTCTAATAGCCTGTAATGCACACATCTATTGTAGTGGTTTTCATTTCTCTATTTGTCTGTTGCATCTGAAGTTATTGATATGCTTTGCTGTGTCCTCAGATGTCCAAGGCATGGGAAGCAGTGGTATGTGGACGGACTAAGGACCAGCTCATAATGACAGAGAAAGCAAGACGTTACCTCCGTTTACTGAAATCCCACGCTCCTAACCGGGCCCTCATCCTGTCCTGAGCTCTCACTAACTTAGTTGTCCTCTGTGCAGACATTTTTGTGTGTTAAACATAGGGTTGCAACATTCTGGGAACTTTCAATAAATTACCTGGTTTTCCTAGAATCAGGAGGGAATAAGCAGGAAATCCGGGATCTTCCAACCATGATTTCTGGAAAACCAGGGAATTTATTGAAAGTTTGCAACCATAGTTAAACACTCCCTAGAGCCCCCTGCAGAAATCTAATTAGCATACTAAAAACATCTCCATCAAAGTGTGTCAGTTTAAACTAGAGATATGTTTTTTTGCATGGGCTGCGTCTTAATCCACTGCATCTGCCGATGTCGCCCTTCCGCATCTGCGGTGAAAGGTGGCAGAGCTAGTGCGGTGTTTGTCAGACTATGAGCGTCACGGGACTCGTCTGAAGTCGGTACAGCCGATCTGTCAACTTCTGTCTGTAGTGTCCGAACAGTTTGGGCTACACACTAATATGACCCCTCTATGGAAAGGCGAGTCTCTCATGAACACGTACATGTCGGTTGTTTTGCTCTAGGACGTAGGACGCTCACAAGACTAGTCTGACGGTAGCCAGTTACCAGTTTAAAAAATGAATGGAAGTATATATGGAGATAGTTTAGTGCCTAGAAATAAGGGGTTAAATACATGTATTAAAAATAAATATAAAAAAAGGTTCCTGATCGTGCTTATATCTCTCACATATCGGACAGACACTTCAAAACAAACTTCCTTTCAATTTTTTTGGGGGGCCATCTGTTTATCAATATATGAAGCTGTTCAATGTGTTTCTATGGGCTAATGGCAGTAAGGCCAAATTCAATGTTTCATCAAATACATACCTCTCTCTCTCTCTCTCTCTCTCTCTCTCTCTCTCTCTCTCTCTCTCTCTCTCTCTCTCTCTCTCTCTCTCTCTCTCTCTCTCTCTCTCTCTCTCTCTCTCTCTCTCTCTCTCTCTCTCTCTCTCTCTCTCTCTCTCTCTCTCTCTCTCTCTCTCTCTCTCTCTCTCTCTCTCTCTCTCTCTCTCTCTCTCTCTCTCTCTCTCTCTCTCTCTCTCTCTCTCTCTCTCTCTCTCTCTCTCTCTCTCTCTCTCTCTCTCTCTCTCTCTCTCTCTCTCTCTCTCTCTCTCTCTCTCTCTCTCTCTCTCTCTCTCTCTCTCTCTCACAATTCTAAATCAAATAGCTAAATGATCCTTGGTTAAAAAAAATACCCATATGATAGTTTAGTAGAACCCTCCCCCCCTGGTTTAGACTTTTAAGGATTAAACATGTTCAATGCAACTGTTCCCAACCTTAGGCTGCGTTTACACAGGCAGCCTAATTATGATATTTTGCCCAATTATTGTCAAAAGAGCAAGGTTTTATGTTACTTAAACAAGGTTTTGTCAAATTGATATCTCGTGCTATGTTGGGCAAGCTTAACTGAACTGAAGTAATGTTTTCTCAGTCCTGGATACTTGTAAATATGAAATGAATGGTATAGTAGGGCAACTTTTATAATGCTATTTCAAGTGTTTCAAATGTAATGAAGTTTGAATTTACACACACCGTTCTCTAGTAAAGGTCTTAACACTGTCCAACAATTGAATAATCCACACTTAAATCACATTTTTGTCATACTCAAATGTAATGTAAATGTCTATCTTATTTTTATTTTGATATCTAAAGTTCACATGTCATTTTGCACTTACATAATTTATATCAGTATTGGAGTTGTTTGTAACTATGTGTTTGTCATGGTTGCATTTGAGTACCTGATCAATCAATAACGAATGGAAACAAGTTTACTCACACAAGCAAACAGGAGGTTGCTGACATGTTTGTTTCCAATGATCTATTTTTACATAATATGTAGTCTACTGTCCACTTGTAGGTTTATTATAGGCTACTATTTGAAGAATAGAAGTATGTGATGTGAATATGCATCACTGTAGAAGATTCATACACTCAGGTTGCCCTATTCCCATGTCCAAAATTTTATAGTTTTCATAAGATTGTGTATGGTACAGGATTTTTCTACTGAAACCTGATAATGTTCTGTGCAGATAACAAAATGTATGAGAAAATCTCATTTGTTGACTAATGTAAACAACCTACAAAATAATAAATTATATGAACAATTTGTATAATTTTCTGTGCATTTACAATGTGTGATTGAAAAAGTAATACACGTATGATGCCATTTTAGAGGTTGCCTTTTTATTGACCTAATCGGTGGGTGAGCTATTGATTTTGTGGTAAATCATAGATGGGCCAGATTAGGAATTGAGTGTGGCTTGTTCCTTGATGAGGACCAATGAAAAACGGACACAATGCTCATGTGACCCTTCCCCTTTTTATGTTGAGGTAAAGGCACATGAGCCCGGTTACGTCTGAAAGGCACTGAAATAGAATGTGAATTTGTATGTAAATGTACAATATTTGCACAGATTATACCAGATTATTTTATATAAAAAAATGTAAATTATTCTGGCCCACATTTCAGACATGTCCAACAAACTTCTGGTTCTGATATCAGAACGCGTTCATTCATTTGCAGCAGTTAACTATACGAATAGGGGTAACGACACTAGCTGTCAGATTGGACATGTCATAAAACAAAGCATCTGAGGAGAGATGATTTAAAAATGTTATTTTATTGAAATATATTTGGGAAATAATAAATTATGTGATTAGGTGGTTGTCTAATAATAATACATACCAAGTCTGAAAATGCAATTACCACCCCATGTCTTTGAAATGGAAGTCTCCAAGGCTTGGAACCCGGAAGCAATTGCGGCTCTTTGGTGACGCTACATTAGAGTGGACCAATTATCTATATATACATCATTGGAGTGGATATGGCCCAGCCTCGTAAGTATAAAGCGTTTTGTTTCCCTTAAATACGATATAAATAAACTTCTTATTAATAGTTGCCACCCCAATTTAGTAATATCGTTTTAGCGGTGATTTTGATATCGGCAAACTCTACAAATGGCGCGTGCAGGTATGTAACGACTGGACTCGAGTCCAGGCTGGAGTGACAGGACCAATGTGGAAGCTAACGTTAGAAGGTAGCTAGGTTGTCGTAGACTCGTAGCTAACTAACTAGGTATTGCTATACATATACCTTACATGTCCATCATCATAATGACCATTGGATTGTATACAAATGTACGTTGTCTGTATTATGATGTCTAGTGAGCTTGTGAAAAATCTTATCGCTCACGTTAGCTAGCTCTAACTAAGTTGGTTAAGGTAGTGAGCTGGTTCCTCTAGTTAAGAAATTGAGTGTTCTAGTGTTATGCATGGGTTGCTGTGCAATGGTTGCATAATCGAGACTACGAACTACTTCACTTTGACTTCACAAGTCTACACTTCTAAAATGGGGAAAAAAATAGTTGCAAACTTTCCTCTTACTGACCTGGCAGTAACCATCATGCATGTGTCCCCACAGGTGTCTTCTGCTTGGTCCTCCTCACCGTGGCTCTCGGAGCCCAGGCTCTAACCCCATCTCACCACCTGTCCCTGTCAGACGTGGAGAGACTTAAGGGCCTCCTAAGCCAACCCTTCACAGACCTGGCATCAGCATACTACTCAATCGTTGGTCTGAGCAAGCTTGGAGCCTCAGTTGCTGATGAAAATGTAAGAACATTTGCTTCTAATTATTGAAGGAAAGAGGCTTGAATGGAGTACCCAAAACATGTAGCCTATGGCATGTTTAGTTACCTAGGCTGTTTTCAATTTAGGCTATTCACTTCCATAATCACCACAATGTTTACCTATGTGTTTTACTGTACAGTTTGTTGCCTTATCAAATCCTTGTTTTTTTCTTTTGCAGGATGCCTGTCAGTTTCTGAAGGCCCAACTGGACCCAATGAGTGTCGACTCCCTCTTCTTCGCTGCTGAGGCCAGTCAGGCCATCTCAGACTGCGAGGTAAGTAGTCCTATAGGGAGCTTACTTCTGTATGACAAAAAAATATGTAATTTGCACCTCCAGTAACATAAACGGTGGCTTGCATGGAATTAAGACAACCTTTATGATGGTGGTTTTGGATGCTCTGCCAGTGAAGTCATCACTTGGCTCTGTTTTCTCCCTCTTTTTATGAATTACTTGTTTAGATACCAGTATCCAACGAGACCCGTGACATCCTTCTGGCAGCAGTCAGCGAGGACTCTACTGTGACACAGATCTTCAGAGCTGTCAGTGCCCTCAGTTCCCTGGGGCTTCCTCTGGCTTCACAGGAAGTCGTCGCTGCCCTGGTCGCCCGTATTGCCAAGGAGGACAACGTCTTGGCGTGAGTAATACCCTCTGGCCTGGCAGATGGAACAGACTTGCTGCTGAATCGTTTCTTTGATCATTTTGGTTTCTGAACTTCATTGTTACTTTGAGTCCTTTCAAACAAACTCTGCTTTTGAACAGATAACGCATTCCAATGGCCATTGATCTAAAGACTTGACACCGTTTTGTCATAGTAAAGTGACTGTTCTTTTTCTTGTCTCTCTGTACAGGATCACCACGGCACTCCAGACTGCCACCCGTCTTTCCCAGCAGGCTGAGCTCGGAGGAATCCTGGAGGAGATTGAGGTGAGTTTCACAAGTCCACCAGGTGGTGCTGTGCTACAGGTTTTTTCGGGTGAATTACTTCGCAAAGTTGCAAATTTCTCACATGCAAACTGGTTTCTCAAGCAGATATGTTGTATTTGAACCTTTCTCTCCCTCTTAAGGATCTGGCAGCACGATTGGATGACTTGGGTGGAGTGTACCTCCAGTTTGAGGAGGGACTTGAGGCGACTGCCCTCTTTGTGACAGCAGCCTACACACTGTCAGACCATGCGGACACGGAGCCTCCTCTGAAAGAGGTAACCTGCTGTCACCATTTATGTGGGTGGTAGGTTTGTGTGAGGGTAGTAGAAGGAAAGCAGGTTCCATGAGGGGCCATGACTTTTTCCTGATCATGTGTTCTGTATTAGATCTCTGGAATGGAACTCCAGAGTAGCTTGCTTACTTTCTCGTGTTCTTATTTCTATTTCTCGTGTATTTTTTTACAAAAAAAATTGTACTACTGATATTGATTACTGCATTGTTGGGAAAGAGCAAGCAAGAAAGGCATTTCAGTGTACTTGTGCAAATGACAAGATAGCTGGGGTTTCAAGTTCTTATCAGATTACTATAAATGTGGAACTAATGTGAGCTGTTATCCCCACAGGACCAGGTGATCCAACTGGTGAACTCTGTGTTCAGTAAGAAGTCCTGGGACTCCCGGTCTGAGGCGTTCAGCGTAGCCTGTGCTGCTGCCGCCCTCTCCAGCAACCGCTTCCACGTGCCAGTCATCGTCAGCACCCAGGGGCCTGCCACAGTCTCCCACAGCCAGCCAATCCTGCATGTAGGCTCTACTCTACTACTCCAGTGTTTATCATCCAGTGACATAAAAAAAAAAAGTATATGATTTGGATGTCATCAATTGGAAACACATTTGAAGGATGTCACATGGATAGTGTTGTTTCTTACTTGAGCCCTAACCTTGTTGACATGAACCCTAGTGGACCTTGAGGAGCAAAAGGTTGAGTGCCCCTGCTCTAGTCCATCACTGGGCGTTGGTCTCCAACACATTTTCTTTTCACTGACCATCCATCTGCCTCCTTGTCTTTACCCACAGCTTCTGGTGACTGACATCCTGTCCAATCCTCTTGCCTCAGCCAGTGTGCTGGTGGAATCTGCTCAAGCTGTAGCCTCTAAGAGCGTCGTACTCAGCCAGGCACCTTTCTCCCTCAGAGAGTAAGTATGATAGACAGACAGATTTGAATTTGTCTGGGCAATAATGTTGCTAGTTGTGTAGATTAATATTGAGTGTTATAGAATCCAAGATTGAATCAAATCTTTGGAGTCAAGGAAATGTCTCTGCTGTTCATGTATGTTATTTGTATGTCAGCGTTGCAGTTTGTAATAATTATTTCCACCTGTTTTACAGTGGCATTTTTGAACTTAACTTCATGGCTGGCCAGCCAGCTAGTGGATATTACCAGTTTACTGTGGCTGTCACTGGGGACAGCCGATTGGTTGCCAATCAGGTTGAGGTGAGTTTGTCTTCTATTCAGGATACATTTATTGGGAATCATTTGGTACCCACTTAGATTAAACAGAATATTCTATATACTATTTGGCAGTTGTGCCAGTTTAGGGGGGGGGGGGCGGCATGGTTCACACATTACCAAGTATGAAAGGTCTATAGTTTTGGATTTGTTATTTTGAGAGAACCATCAATTAGCCTAAATGTTCTAGTTCTTGGAAGTTAAGTCAGTTGCCTCTGGCTTTTGTCAAAGGTTGGCAGTTCATTGTGCTTGCCATGGACGATTATTCCAACAATGTAGCCTTTACATTAGCATACCAAACTTTTTATGTTACTTGACCATGTGTCAAAGCTATTAACCTCTAGCATTTACTTAAGCTTTCTCTGACTCACAATAAATGTGACAATCACCCTGCTTCATTTGAATTTGCACACAAATTTAATCATAAGAATTACATTGAATTCCTTCATCTCTCTCTCTCTCTTTCTCTCCACCTGCCTTCAGCTGAAAGTGAAGGTGTCCACTGAGGTAGCCATCACTAATATGGACCTGTCTGTAGTGGATAAGGACCAGAGCATTGGCACCAAGACATCCAGGTCAGAGAGCCCAACCATGTACATGAAGACCTTTTTAATACTGCCCTTATGAGACCACAGAGGTTGTCCCTACCCATAGCCACACAAAATAAATGTAATGTACGTCATTTTCATTTTCAGGGTGGACTATCCCTTCAAGGCCAAGGGCTCCTTTACTGCAGACAGCCACCAGAACTTTGCCATGACTTTCCAGTTAGTGGATGTCAACACCGGAGTAGAGCTCACCCCCCACCAGGTATTTAACTTTTCCTGTGTAAATTTTTATGTTCATGCTCTCATTCTGTCAACATTGCATTGTGTTACACCTCTTGAGGGTATTTTGTAATGCTGTTTTTTGTTTATTTCCAGACCTTTGTGAGGTTTCACAATCAGAAAACTGGCCAGGAGGTTGTGTTTGTGGCTGAGCCTGACAGTAAGAACCTTTATAAGTTTGAGCTGGACACAGCAGAGAGGAAGTCTGAGTTTGACTCCATGTCTGGGACCTATGCCCTCCACCTCATCGTGGGAGATGCCACCTTGGAGAACCCCATTCTGTGGAACGTGGCTGATGTTGTCCTGAAGTTCCTTGATGAGGAGGCCCCAGCAGCCATCCAGTCCAAGACCCTTTACATGCCCAAACCAGATATCCAGGTTAACAACAAGCCAAACACTTGCATATAATGTGACATTGTGATGAGTTATAATGTAACAATTAGCTTTTTCTCTACTCTTGAGGCTGCTAGTCATAGCTTGAAATGACTGATGAAGATTAGATAAATCTAACTCTGGTGCATTACCCATAGTCGCTGATAGATAAACTAGTTAATTGATCATGCCAGAGAAGCCGATGTTTGGAGGATATATTGGCACAGGTGTTTTTAGGCCCGAGACTAAGTCGAGGGCAGGCAAACCGTGCCAATATATCCTCCAAACACCGGCTTCGAGGGCATTATCACTTTTATACAACGGGTTACCAACATATTCAAATAATGATTCACATATTTGCATTAACATTTTTATTTTGATGAATTTATTCATACTATTTCATCCTTCCACAAGATATAGTTTGTTCTATCGGTTCTGTATCTATGGACGTGACCCAGTCGTTCGTTCTAAATGTTCCATTGCCATACTGGCTGGCAACGTTCTTACCCCTTGCTTGCTTTACATTCACGTCAAAAAGTGCAGCCAGAATAACCGCAAAGTAGCCGCATTTGCATTTGTTTAAGCTGTTTTCTTGTGACATTTATTTGCACACATCCATAACAATGGGTTAATGAGGCGCAATTTTGCCTGGCATAGAAAATGTGCTCACTCGTCAGGACACTGTTGTTCAGCGACGCTAGCCAACAATCACTTCAAACTGAAGCTGGAAAGACTGCAAACTAGCTGCACTTCGTTTCGTTTGACCTTTTTTCAATTGACATTTCTTTGTATATATCCATAAAAATGATTCATGATTTTGACTGGCTGAGAAAAGCTGCCTGCCTGTCTCTCGTCTCGACACGTTGATTACTATGGGACAGCTGGAGATCGAATTTGAATATTGGAACAATGTTGCAAATGTCAGAGAGACGGACAGCAAGGTTTATACAAATCTTGGCTGTTGAAAACTAAATGTTTGTCTAAAAGAAATGTGAGATAATGTCTAGATGCTTTTTATTGTGGAGATCAAGTTTATAAATTGCTTGGCTGGGTTGATGAGACAGTGGATTGCGCAGTCAGATGGAACAGAGTAAATAGGCATTTTAAAGTCATAGATTTAGCCGGTGGTAACTTGTGGAATAGACACTGGCTGGAATGCAGTTTTAACCAATCAGGATTAGACCCACCCGTTGTATAATAAATGGATAAATAACTGGACTTGAATGATGTTCTCCTTTGTAGCACTTGTTCCGGGAGCCTGAGAAGAAGCCACCCACGGTGGTGTCCAACACCTTCACAGCCCTCGTCCTCTCGCCATTCCTCCTGCTGCTTATTCTGGTGAGACTCGCTTTACTTCTCAAAGTTTGGAATAGTTTGAAGTTCAATGGTAACCTTTAGAAAGTGTTCAAATCTGCCTCTATTCAGTCTGTTTTTTATTTACTCAGGCTTTGAATAAAGCCTTTGTACATCCTGAATGAGCCTTGGTTTTTGATTTAACACAACACTTGTTTTCATTTGAAATTGCAGTAGCAATGCTGTATGACATTTTATGTATTTTCTATGACATTTATAGTTTTGAGTGATGACATTATCCTTACTGTGAAAGGCTTGGATCACTATGTTGTGTGCGACCTGGACAATCTATTTTCAGACCCTTTGTACTGTTGTGGTATACTGTTGTGGTATAGTCTCTCCTTCTCTCCCCCTCTCTGTTCAGTGGTTCAAACTCGGGGCCAACATCTCAAACTTCAGCCTCTCCCCCAGCGCTGTGCTCTTCCATGTGGGCCATGCATGTGAGTACTGAGCAATGATGTAGTTCTGAGTCTAGGATTACAATGGAAACTACTGGCATTGTCACTCCACAGATACAGTGGCTTCAGAAAGTATTTACACCCCTTGACCTTTTCCACATTTTGTTGTTACAATGTTTGATTAAAATTGATATAATTGACATTCTACAAAAACAAAAAATACTCAGCAATGTCAAAGTGAAAGGAAAAATTCTAACACAAAAATGTATGAATAATAAAACACTAATATATCTTGATTAGATAAGTATTCACTCCCTGAGACGATACATGTTAGAAACACCTTTGGCAGCGATTACAGCTGTGAGTCTTTTTGCGTAAGTCTCTGATTTACACACCTGGATTGTACAATATTTGCCCATTTTTTTTTTTTTTTTAATTCTTCAAGATCTGTCAAGTTGGTTTTTGATCATTGCTGGAAAGCCATTTTCATGTCTTGCCATAGATTTTCAAGTAGATTTAAGTCAAAACTGTAACTAGGCCACTTGGGAACATTCAATGTCTTCTTGGTAAGCAACTCCAGTGTAGATTTGGCCTTGTGTTTTAGGTTATTGTCCTGCTGAAAGGTGAATTTGTCTCCCAGTGTCTGTTGGAAATAAAGTTTTCCTCTAGGATTTTAGCTGTGCTTAGCAGTATTCTGTTTCTTTTATCCCCCCCAAAACTCCATAGTCCTTGCCAGTGACAAGCATACCCATAACATGATGCAGTTACCACCATGCTTGAAAATATGAAGAGTGGTACTCAGTGACGTGTTGTGTTGGATTTGCCCCAAACATAACGCTTTGTATTCAGGACAAAAAGTTCATTTCTTCGCACAATGTTTTTGCAGTATTACTTTAGTGCCTTGTTGCAAACAGGATGCATGTTTTGGAATATTTTTATTCTGTACAGGCTTCCTTCTCTTCACTCTGTTATTTAGGTTAGTATTGTGGAGTAACTACAATGTTGTTGTTGTTCCATCCTCAGTTTTCTCATATCACAAGCATTAAACTCTGTAACTTTTTTTAAATCACCATTGGCCTCGTGGTGAAATCCCTGAGCAGTTTCCTTCCTCTCTGGCAACTGAGTTAGGAAGGACGTCTGTATTTTTGTAGTGACTGGGTGAATTGCTACATCATCCAAAGCCTAATTAATAACTTCACCATGCTCAAAGGGATATTCAGCTTCTGCTTCTTTTTTTTTTACATCTACCAATCGTTGCCCCTTTTTTGCGAGGCATTGAAAAACCTCTCTGGTCTTTGTGGTTGAATCTGTGCTTAAAATTCACTACGCGATTGAGGGACCTTACAATTATCTGTGTGGGGTACAGAGATTGGGTAGTCATTCAAAAATCATGTTAACCACTATTATTGAACAGAGAATGAGTCTATGCAACTTATTAAGTGATTTTTGTTAAGCACATTTTTACTCCTGAACTTATTTAGGCTTACCATAACAAAGGGTTGAATAATTGACTCAAGACATTCAACTTTTAATTGTTCATTATTTTTGAAAATTTATTACAAACAATTCCACTTTCACATTATGGGGTATTGTGACACAAATTCTCAATTTAATACAAAAATAATAATCAGGCTGTAAAACAACAATGTGGAAAAAGTCGAGGTGTGTGAATACTTTCGGAAGGCACTGTATCTCTTTTTCTGAGTTAATCACCTTTACTCTGTGTTCTTGTTGTTTCAGGCATGCTGGGTCTGATGTACATCTACTGGACTCACCTCAACATGTTCCAGACCCTCAAGTACCTGGCCATCATCGGCAGTATCACCTTCCTGGCTGGAAACCGCATGCTGGCCCAGAAAGCAGTCAAGAGGTATGGCTAGGGCGCTACACTGACCTTGTGTGAGCCCTAGGTTAGGTATGGCTCCTGTTAGCGATCGCAACACAGACTGTCAGAGTTTCTCTCTCTAGAGAGCTCTTGACCATAGGGAGAAAGTTTGACCTCTTTTTAAAATGACAAGGACTCTGGGGCTTTGGGACCTCTTGGTGGTTCTCAGAGATGTGGCTGACTGCCGTTAACTCAGGGCCTACAGTGACACGCTGCCCCCTCAGTGTGTGTGTGTCCCTGGGGCCCCCTGGCCGTGCCGGACTAGCAGAAGAGTGGAGCCTCCACTGTAGAGCGTATGACCACTGGGACCATGAGAGGGCCAGATTGAACTGTGTGGGCAATTCCCATCATGCCTTCCACATGTACAGCTCTCCAAAGGCCATAGAGACACAGCGGTAATAAGTGTGTCACTGGCTGAAGACGTCAAGGTCTAATTGGCCAGCTTTACTGTGGAATTACTGCACCTTGTTCATGCCATATCTGACCGGGTCCTTTCAACCATTTGCTAGTCTAATGATCCTTCTGGTTGATGTGGTGTCAGTGGATTTAATTTCACAATTGATGAAACTTGACTTGTTTCTGCTTGCCTGACTTGCTTTCCTTCTCTAGCCGCTGTCTCCTATAGTGCTGGCCTGTCTCCTTAACTCTCCTGTGTACTCCTTGCTACATTTCTCTTTTTCAGGATTGCCGCAGAGCAAAGTAGTAGGTTGGCAAAGTATAGGAGCCTGCGGTAAAGGCCTGTTTTCTAATAACAAAGGGCCAGTCTTCCAGGCTGAAGTAAGGGCATCCCTATGGACTGCATCCCAGTGTATCCCCATTGCCCTGTATAATGCATGGCTGTGTGGTGCAGTCAGGGCTCACACTCTATCTAGTGTTCTGGCCAGCATCTTGCTCATCCCACCACAAAATCATCTGCTCACCTTTTTACAGCTGGGACTATAAACCCAAAATTATCCACACCGACCATACCGATCACTCATCGCAGGTTGCTGCTATCGTTCATTACGATAAGTAGCCGATTACTAGAGAAATGTGAAGTACGATATGAAATGAGTTTGCTAATATGGGTGATTTGTTAATGGGACAATTGATGGCTACAACCATCAAACTAGTAGTAGTTTTAAATAATAATATAAAATAACTGGTGCATATTAATGTTATAAACGTAACGTTCTATTTATCATTATCGCGTCAATTCAGGCAATTTATCGCGATATGGGATTTTTGTCCATATCACCCATCTCTATCACCTTTTTAACATCCTGTCCATGTCACCATTTATTCATCTTCATATTGCTTGCCGTTGTACATGGTTATTCTCAGATGCAACGTGTGAGAATAACCCTATGTCATCCTGATTGTTCTGCAGTTCATGTTCTGTTGCGGAGAAAGTCCTGTACACTTCATCTTTATGCTGTAAAGAAATGCATGAAGAAGTTTTACACATCAGATGTGTTAAACATGTATCTAGGACTTGTCATTCAGTTAACAGGCTTTAAATTAGATGATTGTTTAAGGTCTTTGACTGTCAGGTAGTTGACGCATACAACAAACATTCTAATATATGTATTTTTTTCTCTTGCAGACTTGCAAGTAAATGACAGAAGATTGAAGAAGATTTAAAGATGCTTCATTTTTGGTTTTCAAGGATTCCTTTATGGACACATCATCAACCATCAGACTGTCATCAAAGGCATGTTATTCTGTGAATCCAATGGACAATTTGAAATGCAGATTGACTTTTTTATTTTTCAACTTGAAAATAATGAATGTTATAATCAAAGGTGTTGGTAGAGGGACAGGACAGAGGGACAGGACAGATGCTCACTGACACTACTCCTATTGAGGGCTGGAAAGCTAACCATCCTTGCACTTCATTTTTCTGTGACTTTTTTGCAAATGCCTTATTTTTTTTTTCATGGCAGGTTTGGGGATATAATTTGTGGTTTCATAATGAAATCGGGATGGATTTGTTTTTTTGTAAGTTCCTGTTTCTCTGTGCCCATCTTACCACTGTTGCGTCAAAATTTGCGTCAAGAAGTGAACCATTTGATTTTTTAAAGGCCTTTTGATGTAAGTTTGACTGTGGGCTTCACTGACATGTTCATCATAAATCTGTATTGTATTTTTGTCTTCTCACTGAATTACATGTGGAGGGTGTGGATCTATTTTCCCCTTACAATAAAGACCTAACCCTCTCTAGAACAAAATAGTTGCTGGGCAATTCTAGAAAATCCTGTTTTTGTAATGAAATGAAGAAAGAAATGGGGATTAATGAGTGTACTGCTTTTTCTTCTGGGTGCAATACACACTTTAGTGTTATTCTATCATTTTTATTTTTTAAAAGTAATTAAAATAGTAGTCCTTTTACTCTTGCTTTATTGTGAAAGCTGTGCGGTTACATTCTTCAGTACAGTTGTGTTTGACAGGGTAGTGTATGAACTGAGCAATGTGTTAACAGCCTTTTCTGTCCTCAGAAAAAAGTAAGTATCGTCATGGCATATACTTTCAGGTAATTTGAAGGGATGTGTTTAGGGTCGGAGATGGCCAAATAAATACTGATTGTCTTCACTTTATCCTTCACTACATAGAAGTCTGGAAGAGAACAGTAAGTAGGAATGTCAGTCAAATCATGTGACAACACACACTTCACATATTACAAATTGGCAATGTACACTCCCCTACGTATTTATTTGGACAGTGAAGCTAAAACTTGTAATTTGTCTCTGTACTCCAGCATTTTGGATTTGAGATCAAATGTTTTATATGATGCGACAGGACATAGTGTCCCCTTTTATTTGAGGGTATTTTCATATCTGTTTTACCACTTAGAAATGAAAGCACTTTATGTATCTAGTCACCCACTTTGAAATATTTGGACAAATTCACTTATGGTGTATTACATTTTGTCAAAGGTTTAGTATTTGGTCCCATATTCCTAGCACACAATGACTACATCAATCGTGTGACTACAAACTTGTTGGATGCATTTGCAGTTTGTTTTGGTTGCGTTTCAGATTATTTTGTGCCTAATAAATAAGTAAATAATGTATTGTGCCATTTTGTAGTCCCTTTTATTGTAAATAAGAATATGTTTCTGAACACTTCTACATTAATGTGGATGCTACCATGATTACGGATAATCATGAATGAATTGTGAATAATGATGAGTGAAAAAGTTAGAGGCATAAATATCATATCCCCCCCCCCAAAATGCTAACCTCCCCTGTTATTGGTAATATTGCCAAATACTAAACTATTGACTGCATTATAAGTGAATTTCTCCAAATACTTACGACACCTTCAAATGGGGGGACTAGATACATAAAGTGCATTCATTTCTAAATGGTAAAACAGATATCTATGAAAATACCCTCAAATAAAAGGTGTCACTGTACTATCGCTTCATATAATTTTTTTAAACATTTGATCTCAAATCCAAAATGCTGGACTAAAGAGCCAAATTAAAAGTTTTAGCTTCACTGTCCAAATAAATACGTAGGGGTGTGTAAGTACGTGTATGCCTTGAATGCTTACAAATAGCTTGTTTTAACTTGACTGCAGTAAATCATGAGATTTCCAAACTGCGTGCTGAGTGGGAACTGTACCTTGGCTTCTTGACATTGTTTTGCTGTCGCCTGTAACTCTGTTTTCTCTGAATGGATGTGAGATCTGGTTTGTAGGTGCCCTCGTAAATGTCTGACTGCCGTTTCACTTTATAGCTCCCAGCTTCTTCTCTGTGTTTAAAAGATTGAAAACAAAGAGAGAAAGAATATACTACGGTCTGTATAAACATTTGCAGTGCTTCTATACTTTTGAAGCATTTTTATAACCACTATCATACTCTGGCCATGTTCCAATTCTTGTCTGCAATTGCTACCCTCCCGTCTCCTCGCTACCCTTCAAAAAAAGTGTAATGAAGGGGCCTTGAATGGAAGGAGACACGTAAAGGAAACAAATTAAAACACTATTGGGACACTACCTAAGGAACCTTCCCTTACTACCATAGTACAACAATGACAGAATACTGGACAGAAACCCATATTTTGGAAATGTTGCAAGTGTAGTTGTAAAAAGTGTGCAGCATCTCTCACAATGCTCATTGTAAGTTGTGTGTCCAACTCTTGTAGTTATTTTAGCATTTACGACACACTTGCATGACTTTACTTACTTGACATAGGTCGAGTTTCTGCCCGACTGGATGCGGAAGCATTGCATTGCATCAACCAATGGTTGCGTGCCACGCCATCGACTGTGCAGTCAGGCATCAGATTGTTATATCATCTGTGGTTAGTTGATATGTTAAATACCTATCGAGGCGCTGTAGTCGGGGAGGAACTCTACCTTGAACTCGTCTGTGCCCAGTCCTGTACCTCAGTGACCGTGTTCAAGAGCAATTATTAGAAAATGGAAGAAGTTCAAGATTACGGTCAATCACCCTCGGTCTGGGGCTCCATGCAAGATCTCACCTCCTGGGGCATCAATGATCATGAGGAAGGTGAGGGATCAGCCCAGAACTACATGGCAGGACCTGGTCAATGACCTGAAGAGAGCTGGGACCACAGTCTCAAAGAAAACCATTAGTAACACACTACGCTGTCATGGATTAAAATCCTGCAGCGCACGCAAGGTCCCCCTGCTCAAGCCAGCGCATGTCCAGGCCCGTCTGAAGTTTGCCAATGACCATCTGGATGATCCAGAGGAGGAATGGGAGAAGGTCATGTGGTCTGATGAGACAAAAATAGAGCTTTTTGGTCTAAACTCCACTCGCAGTGTTTGGAGGAAGAAGGATGAGTACAACCCCAAGAACACCATCCCAACCGTGAAGCATGGAGGTGGAAACATCATTCTTTGGGGATGCTTTTCTGGAAAGGAGATAGGACGACTGCACTGTATTAAGGGGAGGATGGATGGGGCCATGTATCGCGAGATCTTGGCCAACAACCTCCTTCCCTCAGTAAGAGCATTGAAGATGGGTCGTGGATGGGTCTTCCAGCATGACAACGACCCGAAACACACAGCCAGGGCAACTAAGGAGTGGCTCCGTAAGAAGCATCTCAAGGTCCTGGAGTGGCCTAGCCAGTCTCCAGACCTGAACCCAATAGAAAATCTTTGGAGGGAGCTGAAAGTCCGTATTGCCCATCGACAGCCCCGAAACCTGAAGGATCTGGAGAAGGTCTGTATGGAGGAGTGGGCCAAAATCCCTGCTGCAGTGTGTGCAAACCTGGTCAAGACCTACAGGAAACGTATGATCTCTGTAATTGCAAACCAAGGTTTCTGTACCAAATATTAAGTTATGCTTTTCTGATGTGTCAAATACTTATGTCATGCAATAAAATTCATCATCATTAATCACTTAAAAATCATACAATGTGATTTTCTGGATTTTTGTTTTAGATTCCGTCTCTCACAGTTGAAGTGTACCTTTGATAAAAATTACAGACCTCTACATGCTTTGTAAGTAGGAAAACCTGCAAAATCGGCAGTGTATCAAATACTTGTTCTCCCCACTGTACATGTTTTGGAGAGGTGCAGGGAGCTGCCACACTGGGCACCTGCGGAGCTGTTGTGGGGGGTTATGTGCCTTGCTCAAGGGCAGGCAATGGCATCTAGGATCTGATACCACAACCCTCCGGTTGCCAGCTCACTTCCCGCCAGATGTTTTCTATCAGACCCAGGATTCGAACTGGCAACCTCGCCTCTATAACCGCTAGGTTACCTGCCGCCCTATTCATAGGTAAATAGTGACTGACTGACTAATCTGCAAATAATATTGAGTAGTTATTTATGATGCAAGGTGATTTGTAAATCAGTCAATCTCGACTTTCCTTTAAATTCGGCTTCAATGTCATCATCAGTCAAAATTAATCATGGATTGCCCCCTGCTGTTTATCTATGAGATTACATCAGTGATCAAACCTGTGCTGCAATGCTGCAATGTCCCACACACACACACACACACATCAAACCAAAAAACACATGCTATGTGCCCATTGTGAACTTTCTTTTTGTAGAGATGAGACAGGAACTCAAACTAATACAACTATATTTTCCATATGTAACAGCGAACAACAGACATTGGTCTTCTGCTGTCATTTCTTAACTCCCTCAGATGGCGTACATCACAGACACACAGTTGAGAGGAGCACAGGGTCAGGCCTCAGTGCAGCGCCCCTGGATGGAGAGCATGTTGTGGGTGCCTTGGAGACACCCTACAGCTCTCCAGTGATCACCTTGACGTTCCCTTGGACCTTGAGCTCTATGGTTTCCCAGTCAAAAATGTTCCCTCTGGGCACACGTTTCCCAACATGCAAAGCTTCTATCATGGCATTGGAGCGCACGTAGTCCCACATGTTGACGTCTGTGATCTCGCATTATTTTTTAGCAGAGCTAAAGGTGCTATCTAGAACCAAAAAGGGTTCTTCGGCTGTCCCCATAGGATAACCCTTTGAAGAACCCTTTTTGGTTCCAGGTAGAACTATTTTAAGTTCCATGTAGAACCCTTTCAACAGAGGGTTCTACATGGAACTCTAAAAGGTTATATCTGGAACCAAAAAGGGATCTCATATGGGGACAGCCGAAGAACACTTTTGGAACCCTTTTTTCTAAAAGTGTAGGGAATAGGGTGACATTTGGGACTATGTCCCAGACAATCATGTCCCCTTATACAGTACTAGTCAAAAGTTTGGACACACCTACTTATTCAACGATTTTTCTTTATTTTTACTATTTTCTACATTGTGGAATAATAGTGAAAACATCAAAACTATGAAATAACACATATGGAATCATGTAGTAACCAACAAAGTGTTAAACAAATAAACAAATATTTTATATTTGAGATTCTTCAAAGTAGCCACCCTTTGCCTTAAATACAGCTTTGCACAGTCTTGGCATTCTCTCAATCAGCTTCATGAGGTAGTCACCTGGAATGCTTTTCCAACAGTCTTGAAGGAGTTCCCACATATGCTGAGTACATGTTGGCTGCTTTTCCTTCACTCTGCGGTCCAACTCATCCCAAACCATCTAAATTGGGTTGAGGTCAGGTGATTGTGGAGGCCAGGTCATCTGATGCAGCAATCCATCACTCTCCTTCTTGGTCAAATTGCCCTTACACAGCCTGGAGGTGTGTTTTGGGTAATTCTCCAAATGATAGTCCCACTAAGCGCAAACCAGATGGGATGGCGTATCGCTACAGAATGCTGTGGTAGCCATGCTGGTTAAGTGTGCTTTGAATTCTAAATAAATCACTGACAGTGTCACTAGCAAAGCACCCCTACACCATCACACCTCCTCCTCCATGCTTCACAGTGGGAACCACACATGCAGAGATCATCTGTTCACCTACTCTGCGTCTCACAAAAACATGGCAGTTGGAACCAAAACTCTCAAATTTGGACCGGTCGAATGTCCATTGCTCGTGTTTCTTGGCAAGTCTCTTCTTCTTATTGGTGTCCTTTAGTAGTGGTTTATTTGCAGCAACTCGACCATGAAGGCCTGATTCACACAGTCTCCTCTGAAAAGTTGATGTTGAGATGTGTCTGTTACTTGAACTCTGTGAAGCATTTATTTGGGCTGCAATTTCTGAGGCTGGTAACTCTAATGAACTTATCCTCTGCAGTAGAGGTAACTCTGGGTCTTCCTTTCCTGTGGCGGTCCTCATGAGAGCAAGTTGTATCATAGCGCTTGATGGTTTTTGCGACTGCACTTGAAAAACTTGAAAAGTTATTGAAATCTTCAGGATTGACTGACCTTCATGTCTTAAAATAATGATGGGCTGTCGTTTCTCTTTGCTTATTTGAGCTGTTCTTGCCATAATATGGACTTGGTCTTTTACCAAATAGGGCTATCTTATGTATACCACCCCTACCTTGTCACAACACAACTGATTGGCTCAAACGCATTAAGAAGGAAAGAAATTCCACAACTCTTAAGAAGGCACACCTGTTAATTGAAATGCATTCCAGGTGACTACCTCATGAAGCTGGTTGAGAGAATGCCAAGAGTGTGCAAAGCTGTCATCAAGGCAAAGGGTGGCTACTTTGAAGAATCTCAAAAATTTAATATATTTTGATTTGTTTAACACTTTTCTGGTTACTACATGATTCCATATGTGTTATTTCATAGTTACAATGTAGAAAATAGTAAAAATAAGGAAAAACCCTTGAATGAGTAGGTCCAAACTTTTGACTGGTACTGTATATCCTAATCATAATCTTTCTGGCGCCATGTGCCTTTTAAAGGGTCGTCATCTAATGCTTAAAGAGAAAAATATGAATCATAATCATAATCTCTAACAGCCCCAAAATAAACCTTAATTAAAGTAGGTCAATATGCTATGTTAGGCTACCAAAGTAAGGAACTGATAACACTCCCTCTAACCCGAAGCCTGAACCCCACGTTATTGTGTTTGTGAGTGTATCCATGTGTGTTGTGAAACTTTGTCAGAGGTTTGTCCAACTAGAAGCAAACAAAACACCCCCACACACAATCACACAAACCCAACTCTCCCTAACTCTCCCTCTCTGTAGCTGGCAGGCCATCCCATAGAATAGCCTATCCAGCACAGGAGGCTGGTGGCACCTTAATTGGTGAGGAAGGGCTCGTGGTAATGATTGGAGCGGAATAAGTGGAATATTATCAAATCCATCAAACACATGGTTTCCAGGTGTTTGATGCCATTCCATTTGCTCCGTTCTGGCCATTATCATGAGCCGTACTTCCCTCAGCAGCCTCCACTGCTATCCAGTATTTATGTAATAAAACCGACACCGCAAGTGACTACCCACATGAAAAAATACTACAGTTTACTATAGAATACTACAGTACATACTATAGAATTCTGTATGAAAACTGTAGTATACTATACTAGACACTGTAGTATCTCTCGATCATGTATAGTACTTAGTATAGACTTTTGTAGTATACTGTAGAATACTATAGTAAATACTTCAGTATTATCTGCAAAAAAAACACTGTAAAGACTGCAGCAATGTACACAAAACAACTGCAGTCTGCAAAATCATTACAGTTTTTTAACTTTAGTAACACTACAGTATGTCATTTTTTTATACCCTGCCCATTCCCCCCATATTCCAATTTGTGCCACCTGTAAGTGAGAAACATACAGGTACAGTATCTGCCAAAATAAAGGAAACAGCTGCCAGAACAGCTTTATTGCACCTTGACAAGATTCTACAAGTGTCTGGAACTCTATTGGAGGGATGCGACACCATTCTTCCACGAGGAATTCCATCATTTGGTGTTTTGTTGATGGTGGTGGATGCTCCTTTGAGACCCCTCTTTCAAAGTCACTGAGATCTCTTCTTCTAGCCATGGTAGTCAAAATAATGGGCAACTGGGCACACACACGCACGCACGCACGCACGCACGCACACACACACACACACACACCCTTTAAACCCCCTATGCTCCTTTGAGACCCCTCTTTCAAAGTCACTGAGATCTCTTCTTCTAGCCATGATAGTCAAAATAATGGGCAACTGGGCATTTTTATACATGACCCTAAGCATGATGGGATATTAATTGCTTAATTAACTCAAGAACCATACCTGTGTGGAATCACCTGCTTTCAACATACTTTGTATCCCTCATTTACACAAATGTTTCCTTTAATTTGGCAGTTACCTGTACATGCGAAGTATATCCATATATTGTATTCTCTACAGGTTATAGAAAAGAGCAGAAGCTCAGACTATCCGTTCCCTCCCCAGTCCTACCTACCTACAGGTTATGGAACATTTGCTCTTTAGTATTTGTCCAGTAGGTTTCCTCAAGGAGAAAGCTTCCACTTCTATGTCAAAGATAATAAAACAAAAACACTATAGTAAATACAACAGTAATTTCCACAAAAGCACTACAGTAAATACTACAGTATACTACAGTCTACGAAAACACTACAGTAAATACTACAGTATACTACAGTCTGCAACAACACTATAGTAAATACTACAGTTTACAACCGTTTTTTTATACTGTTTTTAAACTACAGGAAACTGTAAATACTATAGCATACTACAGTCATGTCCTCAAAAAAAAATGTCTTCATGTGGGTAGGCTTATCAGCATCACGGGCTCTGCAGCCAAGAACCGCTCAATGCATTTGTTTGCGACAGACACGGGGGGAGAGGGCCAGGGAGGTGTCTATTGGCACGATTCTCACCATTGTAGTCTTTCGCACTTTTTGAATGGTTTGAGACATATTTGACTATCATTATTTACTATTGTTGATCTACAGATGGACTATCCATATAAAGTGTGTCCTAAACATGCACTACTCACCGTAGCCATTTTCCCATGATGATCTGAAGGCACTTCCTGGCTGAGATCTGACCTAGAACCTTCCTGTACCTGTTGGTGAAGATAGCATCAGCATGTCTTCCTGATCTGAGATGAAAAATGTGAGGGAGCACATGACAGATCATTTGATGGATAGAATGTATAGAATTTGAAAGTTCCATTAACCTTATTGTTATTATTCAATTTTTCAGTACTGTATAACAACAAAAGCACTTCTGAGAAGGTTTTAGGTTTTATTTATTCGCATCAAAGAAAACAAGTGAAAGACAAAATAGTACAGATAAAAAACTGGCAAAAACGGTGTGCAGGTGAGGTTGGAAGCCCAAAAGGGCTGATATGAAAACCACACCACAAATATAATAAGTACAAAAAAATACTCTTTGTTCAATCATTTTAACAAAGCATATTAATTAAATTGTACATGATATACTCAGTATACATGAAAAGCCATGTTTGATTATGTGCGTGTGTTTGTGTGAGAGTTAGGCTACATGGAGGGGATTATTGGGTAGTTTGGTTCACCAGTCGTCGCTTGAAGTTATTGAGGGATGATGAAGTTTTGGCAATGTGAAGATAAGAATTCCAGAGTATGGTACCACTGTATCTGATAGAGAATTGACTACTTGAGGTGCAGCAGTGGGGAGGGTGAAGGTTATCGCAGTGTCTTGTGTTATATAGATGGTTTTCAGAATTAACCTGGAAGAATCCATTGAAGGGTTTCGGTAAACTGTCTGGGAGGTATGACTATTTGTAGATGAAAGTGCACAATTGGCGTACGTTAATGTCGTAAATAGACAAGATGTTGAGATTCTTATATTAAGGTGCTGATGGATCCAGGTAATTAGAGGAGGTGGCTAGTCTTGCCTATTGATGCTTTTGATGCTTTTGGGTGGCACTGACTTTAGCTCAGCTTGTTGCCTCAGGGGAGTTCTGTTCTCTTCCAGCAGGTGCGTCGTATGCTCTATCGACGAAGTCATCAGGATGGATGTGTCCCGCTGACCAAACCTGGGAAAAAAACACATCACAGAGACACGGTATGATCTTTATTATTTCCTGTAACTGTAGAGGGGAAAACATTGTCGATTTGAAAGCAATGATAAAGGAAATTAGAGAAATTATAAAGATTTAAAAAAAACTCAAGTAGACAGTTTGTTTTACATGCTATGTAAATCAACAACCATATTTTAAATGCCATTATCTCAATTGTAGTTAGGTCAAGTGACCATTTTCAGTAGATGTGTTTTTCATTCATATGCATAATAATGATCTGATACTTTGCCCCCGAATGCTGTGATTAATAATGTGTTGTAAAATGTTACACCTTTTAGTGACTAATCCAAACATTTTGACCCTTGTTAGCATAACAAGAAAAAGGGCACACTATGACAGGTAGACTGACCCCTGAGAGATTTAGTGCATTATGTTCAGAAACAGACTGCTGGCTACAGTGATTCTTTGTTTCTCTCTGGCCTCTCATGGGAGTCCAATATGTCAGTTAGGCTGTGTTTACACAGGCAACCCAATTCTGATCTGTTTCTCACTAATTGGTCTTTTGATCAATCACAGAGGATAAGTTCATTAGAGTTACCAGCCTCAGAAATCGGCAATTAACTGCACCTCAGATTGCAGCCCAAATAAATGCTTCACAGAGTTCAAGTAACAGACACATCTCAACATCAACTGTTCAGAGGAGACTGCGTGAATCAGGCCTTCATGGTCGAATTGCTGCAAAGAAACCAGTACTAAAGGACACCAATAAGAAGAAGAGACTTGCTTGGGCCAAGAAATACGAGCAATGGACATTAGACCGGTGGACCCTTTGTCTGATTAGTCCAAATGTGCGATTTTTGGTTCCAACCGCTGTGTCTTTGTGAGACGCAGAGTAGGTAAACAGATGATCTCCGCATGTGTGGTTCCCACCGTGAAGTATGGAGGAGGAGGTGTGATGGTGTAGGGGTGCTTTGCTGGTGACACTGTTAGTGATTTAGTTAGAATTCAAGGCACACTTAACCAGCATGGCTACCACAGCATTCTGCAGCGATACACCATCCCATCTGGTTTGCGCTTAGTGGGACTATCATTTGATTTTCAACAGGACAATGACCAAAAACACACCTCCAGACATGGATAACAAACAGCTGGCGGGGTTTTCGGTGCATCGGCAAGATAGAACAGCTGCCTCCAGTAAGACAAGTGGTGGCGGTCTGTGTATATTTGTAAATAGCAGCTGGTGCACGAAATCTAATATTAAGGAAGTCTTGAGGTTTTGCTCGCTTGAGGTAGGGTATCTCATGATAATCTGTAGACCACACTATTTACCAAGAGAGTTTTCATCTAGATTTTTCGTAGCTGTCTATTTAACACCACAAACCGATGCTGGCACTAAGACCGCACTCAACGAGCTGTATAAGGCCATAAGCAAACAAGAAAATGCTCATCCAGAGGCGACGCTCCTAGTGGCTGGGGACTTTAAAGCAGGGAAACTTAAATCTGTTTTACCTCATTTCTACCAGCATGTTAAATGTGCAACCAGAGGAAAAAAAAACCTAGACCACCCTTACTCCACACACAGAGACGCGTACAAAGCTCTCCCTCGCCCTCCATTTGGCAAATCTGACCATAATTCTATCCTTCTGATTCCTGCTTACAAGCAAAAACTAAAGCAGGAGGAACTAGTGACTCGCTCAATACAAAAGTGGTCAGATGGCACAGATGCTAAGCAACAGGACTCTTTTGCTAGCACAGACCGGAATATGTTCTGGGATTCTTCCGATGGCATTGAGGAGTACACCACATCAGCCACTGGCTTCATCAATAAGTGCACCGATGACGTCGTCCCCACAGTGACCGTATGTACATACCCCAACCAGAAGCCATGGATTACAGGCAACATCCGCACTGAGCTAAAGGGTAGAGCAGCCGCTTTCAAGGTGTGGGACTCTAACCCGGATGCTTATAAGAAGTCCCGCTATGCCCTTCGACGAACCATCAAACAGGTAAAGCGTCAATACAGGACTAAGATTTAATCGTATTACACCGGCTCCGACACTCGTCGGATGTGGAAGGGCTTGCAAACTATTACGGACTACAAAGGGAAGCACAACCGCGAGCTGCCCAGTGAAACGAGCCTACCAGACGAGCTAAATTACTTATATGCTCACTTCGAGGCAAGCAACACTGAAGCATGCATCAGCTGTTCCGGACGACTGTGTGATCACGCTCTCCGTAGCTGATGTGAGTAAGACCTTTAAACAGGTCAACATTCACAAGGCCGCAGGGCCAGACGGATTACCAGGACTTGTACTCCGAGCATGCGCTGACCAACTGGCAAGTGTCTTCACTGACATTTTCAACCTGTCCCTGACTGAGTCTGTAATACCAACATGTTTCAAGCAGACCACCATAGTCCCTGTGCCTAAGAACACTAAGGTGACCTGCCTAAATGACTACCGACCTGTAGCACTCACGTCTGTAGCCATGAAAAGCTTTGAAAGGCTGGTCATGGCTCACATCAACACCATTATCCCAGAAAACTTGGACCCACTCCAATTTCCATACCGCCCCAACAGATCCACATATGATGCAGTCTCTATTGCACTCCACACTGCCCTTTCCCACCTGGACAAAAGAAACACCTACGTGAGAATGATACTCATTGACTACAGCTCAGCATTCAACACCATAGTGCCCTCAAAGCTCATCACTAAGCTAAGGACCCTGGGACTAAACACCTCCCTCTGCAACTGGATCCTGGACTTCCTGACGGGCCACCCCCAGGTGGTAAGGGTAGGTAACAACACATCTGCCCTATAACCTGGACACCCACCTGAGCGACCCATACACCAAAGAGAAGTTCCCATCTCTTTTATGGACCTGCTGTGAATATGCAGCCTAAACAGAGAAATAAATGCGGTCAGAGACCTACTTGAGCAGCACCGCCCCCTCAAGATTCTGAGCCTGCCTGGCAGGGTTGGTCCTACAAAGCCAGAGCCCCCTGATGGGAGAGCATAATATACAAGGAAATTCTCAAAGCTGCTAATGAGAACCTTGACGACCTTTTACCTAGCCGGTGGGGATTCCGGTGGGGTACACCCACCCAGGTAGTGGCAGTGCTGGCAACACTGGCTGCAGTAACCCATGGGGAGGGGGTCACACTCGGACAATCAGAGAGGGGGTTTATCAATGTGGCCCAGGTGGCACAAAATAATTATGGGATGGACCACGGGAATTATTTGCTAGGATAATAATTGCTTGTCAATGAATTAAATGTAATACAATGGCAATCCGGGTTATATGTTAGAATCCTACGCGTGAACTGCCGACATTATTACGCATATTAATTGATAATGATGGAAAATAGGATATGCATAATTTAAAAGAAATAGTTATATAGATATATATATAGAGGTGAAAGCATTGGAAATGCTTTTGGCGGTTAATCTGCTTCTATTTTGTGGGTGGCACTGTGTGCTGTTTTCGATGGATGGGTCCTGGCCTCTCGTGGCCTTAGGGATCCGGAGGGACGTGGGTGGGATGCTGATCACTGGGATGACGGATCAACTTGGGATGGGGAGGGGCTTTAGCGGGGGAATTAGTGGAGAACAATTGAAGGGTTACTCCGTAGCAATGCAAATATCACGGTACAGCTATATGGACACTCAATCATTACGCTATTTTTTATTGGTAAATTTACAAACATATATAATGATAAATAGACTTGAAACTTGTATCTCATTATGGTGTATGGTGAAATAAGTATAGCCAGTTATAATTGTAATGGCTTAGCTGATAATAACAAAAGAAGAACAATAATTACATGGCTCAAAGAGAAGGAATATAATATCTATTGTATACAGGAAACTCATTCAACAATTCGAGATGAAGTAGAGTGGAAAAAAGAATGGGGGGGGGGGGGATATACTTCTCCCATGGGCAAAGAAATTCAAAAGGGGTGATGATATTAATGAATAGTAATTTCGATCCAAATGTGCAAATTGTCCAAATAGATACGCAAGGTAGATGGATTATTTTAAATATGTTATTGGACCATAAACAGACATGGCTCATTAACCTTTACGGACCAAATAATGATGATCCACAGTTCTTTGACAATATATATAATAAATTATCAAGCCTGCAAGCAACTCAAGACAATATTATTATGGTGGGGGATTATAATACTGTTTTAAATAGCTCAATGGACCGTAAAGGAAATCACACCACAAACAATCACCCACATGCTCTTAAGGAAATTGTGAAAGTCATGGATACATTAGAACTAGTAGATATATGGAGGCTTAAATATACTGATCTAGTGAGATATACATGGCGGAGACTGAATCAAGCTAGTCGTCTTGACTTCTTTCTTATCTCATTCTCGTTGGCACCAAAAGTAAAAAAAAGTGTTGATAGGGGACAGAATGCGGTCGGACAAATCATATAATAGGCATATACATTACTCTTACTGAATTTCCACGTGGGCGAGGATATTGGAAATGTAATCAAAGCCTATTGGATGATCATTTATTTATAATTAGAACAAAGGAATTTATAACTGACTTTTTCCAACATAACATAGGTACAGCGAATCCCCTTATTGTATGGGACACCTTTAAATGTGCCTTTAGAGGCCATGCAATTCAGTACTCATCTCGAAAACAAAAACAATTTAGGTCAAAATAGTTTATACTAAGAAAGGAAATAGAAAGTCTAACAGAACAGATAGATGGCAATAAAAACTGTAACATAGAGGCTCAGAATAAATTAGAGGAAAAACAAAAAGAAATGGAGAAACTTATTCAAGAAAGATGAAGTGTAATATATTATAAAAATAAAGCAAACTGGATGGAATATGGGGAAAAATGCACAAAATTATTTTTTAATCTTCAACATAGGAATGCTACCAAAAAGAACTTAATGAAACTGGTTACAATTGACGGAGTCACCCATAATTCACCAAATGATATTTTGAAGGAAGAAATAAAGTACTTTAAGCATATGTTTTATTTTCAGTCGCCTCCATCTCCTCTAACTGAAGCTAATTGTAGAGATTTTTTTTCTATTGATAATGTCAAATTAACAGCCACACAGAAAGACTCATGTGAAGGTGAAATTACAGAGGAGGAACTTCTGGATGCAATTAAAGACTTTAAGTCCGGGGAAAACTCCAGGGTTGGATGGCATACCAGTCGAGGTATACCAAACCTTTTTTGATATACTAAGAGGACCGTTATTAGCATGTTTTAACCACTCCTATGTAAATGGTAGATTAACTGACACTCAAGAAGAAGGTCTGATCTCATTATTACTGAAACAGGATACAAGTGGAAAATATAAAGATCCAGTCCATTTACAAAATTGGAGGCCCCTTACACTTCAGTGTTGTGATGCAAAAATCCTAGCAAAATGTATAGCGCATAGAATTAAAAAGGTATTGTCGGATATTATTAATTCTAATCAGACAGGTTTTTTACATGGAAGATACATTGGAGATAATATAAGGCAAGTATTGGAAACAATAGAACACTATGGAAAATATGGGAAACCAGGCCTGCTATTCATAGCAGACTTCGAAAAGGCATTTGATAAAGTTCGACTGGGGTTTATATATAAATGCCTGGAGCATTTCAATTTTGGAGAATCTCTTATAAAATGGGTCAAAATCATGTATAGTAACCCTAGATGTAAAATAGTAAATAATGGCTATTTCTCAGAAAGTTTTAAACTGTCAAGAGGAGTGAACCAAGGTTGTCCACTATCGGCATATCTATTTATTGTGGCCATCGAGATGTTAGCTATTAAAATAAGATCCAATAATAATATCAGAGGATTAAAAATACAGGGCCTAAAAACAAAGGTGTCATTGTACGCTGATGATTCATGTTTTCATTTAAATCCACAACTAGAATCCCTCCACAGCCTCATAGAGGATCTAGATACATTTTCTAACCTCTCTGGATTACAACCAAATTATGACAAATGTACTATATTACGTATTGGATCACTAAAGAATACAATTTTTACATTACCATGTAGTTTACCAATAAAATGGTCTGATGGTGATGTGGATATACTCGGAATACATATCCCAAAGGAAATAAATGATCTCACTTCAATAAATTTTAATAGAAAGTTAGCAAAAATAGATAAGATCTTACTACCATGGAAAGGAAAATACCTGTCAATTTGTGGAAAAATCACCCTGATTAACTCTTTAGTATTATCCCAGTTTACCTATTTGCTTATGGTCTTGCCTACGCCTAGCGAACAGTTTTTAAATTATATGAGAAAAAAATATTAAATTTTATTTGGAACGGCAAGCCAGACAAAATTAAAAGGGCATATTTATATAATGAATATGAATTCGGAGGACAGAAATTATTAAATATTAAAGCATTAGACCTATCACTAAAAGCTTCAGTCATACAAAAGTTATACTTAAATCCGAACTGGTTCTCAAGCAAATTAGTAAGATTGTCTCACCCAATGTTCAAAGGACTTTTTCCCTTTATTCCGATTACAACCTCTCACTTTCAGTTATTTGAAAAGGAAATAATCTCCCAAATATCACTATTTCTAAAACAAGCCATAGAAAGTTGGTTGCAATTTCAATTTAATCCTCCTGAAACGACAGAACAAATAATGCAACAAATATTGTGGTTAAATTCAAATATACTAATTGACAAAAAAACTTTATTTTTTGACAGAATGTTTAAAAAAGGTATAATATTCGTAAATGATATCATCGGTAGGACTGATGGAGTTATGTCGCACATGCAGCTAACAAAAACATATGGAAGTGTCTGCTCTACCCCAAATTACAACCAAATATTTGCAGCCTTACCGCAAAAGTGGAAGAGGAAAGTGGAAGGTGGAGAAAGTAAGGAACTTGTCTGTCGGCCTTGCATTAAAGAACATAATTGGTTAAGGAAAACTGTGATAAATAAAAAAGTATATCAGTTTCACTTAAGGACCAAAGGATTGACAGCCGTCCCATATAGATTGCAAAATAGTTGGGAAGAGATCTTTGACGTACCGATCCCATGGCATAGTGTTTATGAACTGACATGCAAAACGACACCGGATTCAAAAATTTGAATCTTTCAATTTAAATTATTATATACAATTCTTGCTACCAATAGAATGTTATTTATATGGGGGATACAATCTTCCCAGCTCTGCAGATTTTGCTGTGAAGAGACAGAATCATTAGATCATTTGTTTTGGTTCTGTCCATTTGTAGCTTGTTTTTGGACACAGGTCCAGGAATGGCTAAAGGATTGCAATATTTACCTGGAGCTAACCTTGCAGATAGCATTACTGGGTATTCTGAAAAGTCATAGTCAATCAATCAATAATATAATAATACTTTTAGCAAAAATGTTTATTTTTAATTCACAATCTGTAGAAGCAATGAGAATAGAAAGGTTCAGAACTTTTGTAAAACATCACAGTACGGTTGAAATATATATGGCAAATAGAAATCCTATATGGATGGTGTTAAGAGATAGATGGGAGGTATTGAATAGAGTTGAAGGATGGGACTAATAACAAATAACAACAAATAATAACAAAGATAGCTAATAATGTAAGCATACTGTGTCCATAATAAGTATATAGGTTGTATGTTGGGAGCTTTTGGGAAAGAGCACAGTTAGAAAGATATGGCATATAGAAGCAAACCGGATGGACATCATGAAAATGATCGGAGAGGTTGAGAGTAGAAGAATTTCAGGAGCAAAAAAATAAATAAAATAAAATAAAATAAAGTATATATATATATATATAATAGAATTATTGTAAAATTAACTCTGTCCATAAGGTGTAGATAGTAAGTATAGACCGGAAGTAGAGGCCTGGGAATTGTTGTTCACTAATTTACTCCAAGTAGGGAAAGGATGGTGGGGTTGAAAAGTAATAAAGGGGAGTATATATATTTTTTAAAACATGGGGGATTGGAAGTGATGCAGACAATTACATTGATAGAAGATACAATCTATCTGCAATATTAAGCTGATCCATTCATTTTTTTTTTTACAACACATCTGCCACGCTGATCCTCAACAAGGGTGCCCCTCAGGGGTGCGTGCTCAGTCCCCTCCTGTACTCCCTGTTCACCCATGACTGCATGGCCAAGCACGACTCCAACACCATCATTAAGTTTGCTGACGACACAACAGTGGTAGGCCTGATCACTGACAATGACGAGACAGCCTATAGGAAGGAGGTCAGAGACCTGGCCATGTGGTGCCAGGATAACAACAGCTCCCTCAACGTGATCAAGACAAAGGAGATGATTGTGGACTACAGGAAAAGGAGGACCGAGCACGCCCCAATTCTCATTGACGGGGCTGTAGTGGAGCAGGTTGAGAGCTTCAAGTTCATTGGTGTCCACATCACCTTAGCTCAGCTTGTTGCCTCAGGGGAGTTCTGTTCTCTTCCAGCAGGTGCGTCGGATGCTCTATGGACGAAGTCATCAGGATGGATGTGTCCCTCTGATCAAACCTGGGGAAAAAACACATCACAGAGACACGGTATGATCATTATTATTTCCTGTAATTGTACAGGGGAAACCATTGTCGATTTGAAATCAATGATAAAGGACATTAGAGAAATTATAAAAAATGAATAAATTAGACAGTTGTTTTACATCCTAAGTAAAACAACAACCATATTTTAAATGCCATTATCTCAATTGTAGTCAGGTCAAGTGACCATTTTCAGTAGATCATATCATATGCATAATAATGATCTAATACTTTGCCCCCGAACACTGTGATTAATAAAGTGCTGTACAAATGTTAGACATTATAGTGACTAATCCAAACATAATTGTTTGTGTTTCTGCCGGTAAGAGGGAGCAGGCGCGCCGCGTTATGGGGACAAGAGCTGTGACTTGTTTTGCTCTCAAGAAAAGGGCGGCATTGAAAGGAGTTATTACTGGGGTAGCGGTACATTTTATTTATTTTACTAGGCAAGTCAGTTAAGAACAAATTCTTATTTACAATGACGTCCTACACCGGCCAAACCCGGACGACGCTGGGCCAATTGTGCGCCGCCCTATGGGACTCCCAATCACGGCCGGTTGTGATACAGCCTGGAATCGAGTGACGCCTCAAGCACTGAGATGCAGTGCCTTAGACCGCTGCGACACTCGGGAGCCCCAACTGAAGGGGAAGATTCCCGGTGTTTGTGATGCTCGTCGTTTGGAGCGACGCAGACAGGGGGGCGTGAGTCTTTGCCCGACAAAGTGATGTTAGGATATTTCAGTTATCCCGTACGGTGTTACAGGTGTCATGCTTATGGGCATGTGGCAGCAGTGTGTAGGAGGGAGGTTCCTAGGAGTGAGAAGTGTGCAGAAGGGCATGAGGCAAAGAATGTATAGTATTGGGGAATGAAGCGGTAGGCTATGTGTTAATTTAGGGGTGCCCATGGGACTGAGGATCAGAAGTGTCCGGTGCGAGAGAGGCAGGTTGAGGTTACCAGGGTTAGAATAGTGCAGAGGTTGTCGTATGCTGAGGCAGTGAAGAAAGTAGAGGAAGATGGGTCATGGAGGAGGGTTCCTGAGAGGATTCGTGTGAGTAGTAGATCTGTGCCAGTACAGAGGGATAGGCCAATGAGTGATACATGCTTCAGTAAGACTGGCTCTTTAGTGCTCAAAGCAATGGTTATCAACAGTACCGCAGGGATGGGACATAAGTCGCAGAAAATAGAGGTTGTGGTGACAGCTGCAGATTCGTTTTTGGGTGTACGAGATTTGACGTCAGAAGAATTACAGGGTGCATTGAGTGGTGGTGTCCCGTCCTTCCAGGCCGTTGGCCTGAGGTAGTACTAGGTAAAATGGGTGTCTGCCTTTCAACAGACGTGTGGTTGGGATTAGGTTGTGTTTTCTCTAGCAGGAGGTAAGCTTGGCTTCTCATATGGTGTTGAGTAAAGCTTAAACCATGTATTTAGATCGTAGGTAGGTAGTTGTAGGTAGTTTATTTAGGTAGTTATTTAGGTAGTTATTGTAGGTTTCCGTAGGTAATTATTGTAGGTAAGTATTGTTTACGGCTGAGCACGGCGAAGCACGAGGCTAGCTAGCTAGCGGGTAGCTACTGGTAACGTTTATTGGTAATTATCTGTTTAGTGCAACGGTGGAGAGTTGTTTCCAATGTTAATGTGCCAGCTAGCCAACGTTTAATTTTTGCTGCGTTATGAAAGGAACTAGACACGGACATGAATTATCTGTTTAGTGTGTTAACACACTCTTGGTATGCTAGCTAGCTAGCGGGTAGCTACTGGTAACGTTTATTGGTAATTATCTGTTTAGTGCAACGGTGGAGAGTTGTTTCCAATGTTAATGTGCTAGCTAGCCAACGTTTAATTTTTGCTGCGTTATGATAGGAACTAGACACGGACATGAATTATCTGTTTAGTGTGTTAACACACTCTTGGTAGTTTGTTGTAACCAAGTATTGGTGCTAAACTGTGTGTTATTGGATGCTAGCATGCTAGTTAGCCATGGCGTCATAGCTAGGCATCGTGGGCTGTTGTGGGTAGCTACTGTAGGTTGGCATTGTTTTTCGGCGGTGCCGGGGGTAGCACGAAGCTAGCCGTTCTTCAAACAAAGTCAACACAGTGGCCATTGCTAGCTAGCCAACACGACCAGCTAACTGTACTGTAGTAGCTAAAATACAATATATTTGTGCTAGCTAGCCAACGTTTAATCATTGCTGCGTTATGATAGGAACTAGACACGGACACGAACTATCTGCTTAGTGTGTTAACACACTATTGGTGGTTTGTTGTGACCAAGTGTTGGTGCTAAACGGTGTGTTATTGGATGCTAGCATGCTAGTTAGCTATGGTGTCATAGTTAGCTAGCTGAATAAAGTGGGTTGAGTCTATTCCTTTAAACATTGAACCGCTGTGGTTCACAACAATTCTAATTTCTAAAGGTGGAAGTTGGTAGAGTTTTTGTTCGGGTGGTTCAGTGAAACAATTATAGTTTCTGAGGTAGAAGTTTTTGGTGAGAGGGCCCTGCTCTCTCCTCTCCCTGATGTTTAGCTCATTTCATTCCGATCTCCTCTGCATTATTGTAGCCATTTGCTACAGCCTGTCAACTATGCCTCTGCCTATCCCTGTTCTCTCCTCTCTGCACAGGCTACACAAACGCCCCACACCGCGTGGCTGCTGCCTCTCTAACCTGGTGGTCCCTGCACGCACCCCACACCTGGAGTTCCAGGTCTCAGGCAGCCTCTGGAACTGCCGTTCTGCTGCCAACAAAGCTGACTTCATCCCAGCCTATGCTAACCTCCAGTCCCTCGACTTCCTGGCGCTGACGGAAACATGGATTACCACTGAAAACACTGCTACTCCTACTGCTCTCTCCTCGTCTGACCATGTGTTCTCGCATACTCCGAGAGCATCTGGTCAGAGGGGTGGTGGCACAGGAATCCTCATCTCTCCCAAGTGGACATTCTCAATTTTTCCCCTAACCCATCTGTCTATCTCCTCATTTGAATTCCATGCTGTCACAGTCACTAGCCCATTTAAGCTTAATATCCTTCATCGCCCTCCAGGTTCCCTTGGAGAGTTCATCAATGAGCTTGACGCCTTGATAAGTTCCTTTCCTGAGGATGGCTCACCCCTCACAGTTTTGGGGGATTTCAACCTCCCTATGTCTACATTTGACTCATTTCTCTCTGCCTCCTTCTTTCCACTCCTCTCCTCTTTTGACCTCACCCTCTCACCGTCCCCCCCTACTCACAAGGCAGGCAATACGCTTGACCTCATCTTTACTAGATGCTGCTCTTCTACTAATCTCACTGCAACTCCCCTCCATGTCTCCGACCACTACTTTGTTTCCTTTTCTCTCTCGCTCTCCTCCCACACTACTCACTCTGCCCCTACACAGATGGTAATGCGCCGCCGCAACCTTCGCTCTCTCTCTCCCACTACTCTCTCCTCTTCCATCCTATCATCTCTTCCCTCTGCTCAATCCTTCTCCCTCCAATCTCCTGATTCTGCCTCCTCAACCCTCCTCTCCTCCCCTTTCTGCATCCTTTGACTCTCTGTGTCCCCTATCCTCCCGGCCGGCTCGGTCCTCCCCTCCAGCTCCGTGGCTTGATGACTCATTGCGAGCTCACAGAACAGAGCTCCGGGCAGCTGAGCGGAAATGGAAGAAAACTAAACTCCCTGCCGACCTGGCATCTTTTCACTCCCTCCTCTCTACATTTTCTTCATCTGTTTCTGCTGCTAAGGCCACTTTCTACCACTCTAAATTCCAAGCATCTGCCTCTAACCCTAGGAAGCTCTTTGCCACTTTTTCCTCCCTGCTGAATCCCCCTCCTCTCTCTCTGTGGATGACTTTGTCAACCACTTTGAAAAGAAGGTTGACGACATCCGATCCTCGTTTGTTAAGTCTAATGACACTGCTGGTCCTACTCACACTGCCCTACCCTATGCTTTGACTTCTTTCTCCCTCTCTCTCCAGATAAAATCCTGCGACTTGTGACTGCAGGCCGCCCAACAACCTGCCCGCTTGACCCCATCCCCTCCTCTCTTCTCCAGACCATCTCCGGTGACCTTCTCCCCTACCTCACCTCGCTGATCAACTCATCCTTGACCGCTGGCCATGTCCCTTCCGTCTTCAAGAGAGCGAGAGTCGGTCCCCTTCTCAAAAAACCAACACTCGATCCCACTGATGTCAACAACTACAGACCAGTATCCCTTCTTTCTTTTCTTTCCAAAACTATTGAGCGTGCCGTCTTTAGCCAACTCTCTTGCTATCTCTCTCAGAATTACCTTCTTGATCCAAACCAGTCAGGTTTCAGGACTGGTCATTCAACTGAGACTGCTCTTCTCTGTGTCACGGAGGCTCTCCACACTGCTAAAGCTAACTCTCTCTCCTCTGCTCTTGTCCTTCTAGACCTGTCTGCTGCCTTTGATACTGTGAACCATCAGATCATCCTCTCCACCCTCTCCGAGCTGGGCATCTCCGGCGCGGCTCACTCCTGGATGGCGTCCTACCTGACCGGTCGCTCCTACCAAGTGGCGTGGCGAGAAGCTGTCTCCGCACCACGTGCTCTCACCACTGGTGTCCCCCAGGGCTCAGTTCTAGGCCCTCTCCTTTTCTCCCTATACACCAAGTCACTTGGCTCTGTCATATCCTCACATGGCCTCTCCTATCATTGCTACGCTGACGATACACAACTAATCTTCTCCTTTCCCCCTTCTGATAACCAGGTGGCGAATCGCATCTCTGCATGTCTGGCAGACATATCAGTATGGATGACGGATCACCACCTCAAGCTGAACCCCTGGCAAGACGGAGCTGCTCTTCCTCCCGGGAAGGACTGCCCGTTCCATGATCTCGCCATCACGGTTGACAACTCCGTTGTGCCCTCCTCCCAGAGTGCGAAGAGCCTTGGCGTGACCCTGGACAACACCCTGTCGTTCTCCGCTAACATCAAGGCGGTGACCCGCTCCTGCAGGTTCATGCTCTACAACATTCGGAGAGTACGACCCTGCCTTACACAGGAAGCGGCACAGGTCCTAATCCAGGCACTTGTCATCTCCCGTCTGGACTACTGCAACTCGCTGTTGGCTGGCCTCCCTGCCTGTGCCATTAAACCCCTACAACTCATCCAGAATGCCGCAGCCCGTCTGGTGTTCAACCTTCCCAAGTTCTCTCACGTCACCCCCTCCTCCGCACACTCCACTGGCTTCCAGTTGAAGCTCGCATCCGTTACAAGACCATGGTGCTTGCCTATGGAGCAGTGAGGGGAACGGCACCTCTGTACCTTCGGGCTCTGATCAGTCCCTACACCCAAACGAGGGCATTGCGTTCATCCACCTCTGGCCTGCTGGCTCCCCTTCCTCTGCGGAAGCATAGTTCCCGCTCAGCCCAGTCAAAACTGTTCGCTGCTCTGGCACCCCAATGGTGGAACAAGCTCCCTCACGACGCCAGGACAGCGGAGTCACTCACCACCTTCCGGAGACATTTGAAACCCCACCTCTTTAAGGATTACCTGGGATAGGATAAAGTAATCCTTCTACAGATTTCAAATTCAGCCTATAACTGACAATTTACTGTTTAGAAGAAAGAAGAATGATGACATACGAAAGCAGCAGTAGCTACCTGCTGAGTAAATTCTCAGGGCTCGTTTTATGATAATGATGTGATGTCAAGCCTCTAGCTGGCTAGCTTTGTTCAACATTGTTTTCAAATTTTCATCCATTGCAAAATGTCACAGTAATTGACTATATAGATGTATTGACATGACAAACACTGACCACTTACTACCTCTCTTTCTTACTTTACAAGAATGGTAACCTAGAAGGAGCTTGCAACAACACAGGTTGTGTTGTTCAAAGCTAGGCAGCGTTCATTCTGAGGCAAGCAGGGTAGATAAATTAAAGACTCAAATAGCCACAGGTCCAACATTTCATGACTTTGTCAAGGGATCCTCTATCAACAAACAAGCTGTCATCACTGATGATTTGATAAATGCTGACAAGCATGCCTATCTTCCTGAGGACTCAGAAATTGGGAATTCAAGAACAGGTTTGTGTACTACTCTCACATCAATGATTCTTCTAATATACACTGAACAAAAATATAAACACAACATGTAAAGTGTTGGTCCCATGTTTCATGAGCTGAAATAAAAGATCCCAGAAATGTTCCATATGCACAAAAAGCTTATGTCTCTCAATTGTTTTGCACCAGCCAGCCTCACAACCGCAGACCACATGTATGACGCCGTGTGGGTTAGCGGTTTGCTGATGTCAACGTTGTGAACATAGTGCCCCATGGTGATGGTGGCATTATGGTATGGGCAGGCATAAGCTACGGACAACGAACACAATTGCATTTTATTGATAGCAATTTGAATGCACAGAGATACCGTGATGAGATCCTGAGGCCCATTGTCATGCCATTCATCCGCCGCCATCTCCTCATGTTTCAGTATGACAATGCACGTCCCCATGTCGCAAGGATCTGTACAAATTCCTGGAAGCTGAACATTTCCTAGTTCTTCCATGGCCTGCATATTCACCAGACATGTCACCCATTGAGCATGTTTGGGATGCTCTGGATCGATGTGTAACCAGTGTGTTCCTGTTCCCGCAATATCCAGCAACTTCACACAGCCATTGAAGAGGAGTGGAACAGCATTCCACAGGCCACAATGAACAGCCTGATCAACTCTATGCAAATGAGATGTGTTGCTCTGCATGAGGCAAATGATGTTCACACCAGATACTGACTGGTTTTCTGATCCACGCCCACTTTTGTATTTTGTGTTTTTTTTTTAATGTTTCTGTGACCAACAATAAAGTTAACAGCTGCAGACTGGTTCTGCTATGCAGATTGGCTGCATGCTAACAGCATGTTATGTAATGTACGTTTGAAAGGACTGACTGTGTCTTATTGCCAGTGGCAGTGGATCAGTGATGGTTCAATCCTGTGTGTGTGTGTGTCAGGGGTGAGCCTGAGAAGTGACTTCGTCTCAGGGTTCTGTGGGGAGACAGAGGAGGACCAGCTGCAGAACCTGTCTCTGATCAGGGAGGTGTGATACAACGTGGGCTTCCTCTTCCCCTACAGCATGAGGAAGGTGTGTTCAACTTAATTCACAGACTGGAAATGATCCCACATTTCTTATCAATACCATTGGAATATAGCAGGGGTTCTCAACCCTTTCCTTTCTCAGGCCTATAGAGTTTGTGTTACGGAATCCAAGCCCCACTAAATTAGGCAGTATTTTCAAGAGTAAACCAAAAGCTCTGACTTTGTTTATAACTACTTTATTGAGGAAAAGTGTACTTACTATGACTGTGATATGTGGTTGTCCCACCTAGCTATCTTAAGGTGAATGCACTAAGTGTAAGTCGCTCTGGATAAGACTAAAATGTAAATGTAAAAGTAATGTATTGTGTTACTGCCATATCTACTGTGGACACTACACTTATTAATATGCAGTGTCCTCTCTCCCGGAAAAAACCAATGCGTTCCATCGTCTCCAGGACGACGTGCCAGCTGAGGTGAAGCAGCGGCGGCTAGAGGAGCTCATCAGTGTGTTCAGAGAGGAGGCCACCAAGGTCAACGCTGCCCTCATCGGCAGTACACAGCTCGTCCTAGTGGAGGGAGCTCTAAGGCTAAATTTAAATCCACACGAGTCGAGCTGTGAGCCCCAACTCCCCACACCTGACTTTTCCCTGCATGGGCTGACTAGCAATTTAGACTGGACCAGTCATCTCTCCCCATGGCGTGCAAAGTAGCATGATAGCAGCCAACAAGGATTCAAGATTCACCGGGGGAGTCAGGTAAAAAGGACGCTCTGAACTATAATTCACATATAAGCAATGGTACGTATTCATCCCACTTAACTCCAATATAAATGTACCCTAACATTTTGGGAACTTGTTTCCTCATCCACTCAGGAGAGTAAGAGATCAGCCAAGGACCTGTATGGGAGGAACGATGGAAATGTGATCTTCCCTCGAGAGGAAGTGGCCGTTCAGCCAGACACAACCACTGACACACAGACTGACACACACACTGCCCCCATCAACCATGGAGATTACGTCCTAGTCAAGGTACACTCTCATTCTGGCATAGTTGTATCATAGACAATAAAACTTCTCTCTCACTCTCTCTCAATTATACTGTTTGAAAGTACACATTCAAATGTTTCATTTTATGACCATTTCAGGTGCTTATAATGTCTTATGGGTGATTTTATAGGGATTATAAGACTACCTTCATCGGGGCACCATGTTTAGACCTGCTCTGCTCTGTTCCTGTCTCTAATACAGATAACATCAGCCAACTCCCAGAGCCTGAGAGGCCACGCCCTCAGCCACACCTCTCTGAGTGACACAGCTGCACGTCTACCTGACCACCGCCATGACGGACAACTGGCTTCAGTCTGACCCACCCTGAAGGTGAGTGTGGAGTGGACGTCCTTTGTGGCACCACGGTACCGAGCTGAGCAGTGCTATGCAGGCTTTTGTGGGCATAGCTTGTTATAAAGCCAGCAGTTGATGGACAAAGATGTTACCTCAAACCAGAGGCACAGACTGAAGACTGAATAAGACTGTTGTTGAATTTAAAAAAAGCTTTACTGATATTTGTTTATTTATACAAATTTATTCATTATAAATTACATAATTGAATAGAAGTGGAATACTGAAAAGATTGGAAGATATAGTATTTAAGCATTTCAGAATGTGGTGTACTGTTTGAGAGTATATATGTACAGTATAAAATATTTGATTTGCGAACATTAATTACATGTCTCATTGGTTTGATTTTATTTCTGATTTTATTTCTGATCAATCATCGATTAATGATGACTTTACATGGCACTTATCCTGTGAACTGAACGTCTGTCCCAATCAGCATGTAGTCCTGGAGACAGAAAAGCAACACTAGTTTGTCAAATATAGGACATGGACACACACTGGCTACAGTATAAGAGATATTGGATGTGAGAAGAGATGTGAGAAGAGATGTAGAAAGCAATGATCTCTTAGATATCTGACGTTACCTTCAGGACCTGCAGCTGAGTGTTGACAAGGTTCATCTTTCCAATAGAGGGAAGAGGAAAACCCTTCTCTAGGCGACCTATAAGATACAAATGCATGGTTTTCCAGTGGCCAATCAGTGCAGAAACAATTAATATAAATAAACAAGGAAATAAAGCACTCACCATTGACCTTAGGTATCACAACCACTTTCAGAACCATCAGGAAGATGTTGTCAAGAGATTGAACCTGTTTGATATCATTTCATTGTTTAGGTTCAGTGTTTCAGTGTTTAAAAAGCAAGTTATATGTATGTTATAAGCTCTGAAAATATAATTCTTACCTGAAACTGTCCCACATAACTAGTTCCCAGAGTCATCTCAATTCTGTGAAAAGCAGACAGTATTAATGTCAGTCTTTTTTGGTCAGTTTTTGAAGGGCTTTTGTTCCCCTTTTGCACCAATTATACTCACTTGTTCAGAGTGACAGCCCCAGCCAGCTTCACCCCAGTCACGTTCAGTCGAGCACTGACACTACCCTCCTGTAGAGATAAAGAGAGCTTGTAGAGTTAATTATCACTCTCAAAGTCTAAGCTACAGTATTCTACTTCCTGAGTGACTGACAGACTGACTGACCATGTTGAGGACAAAGAGGGGAGAGAGGGTGGTGTTGGGCTGGATGGCGTAGGCCGTCACTGTGCCGCTGGCCTGGACTGTCATGTTGTTGGGCTCAAGGGAGATGGTGGGCTCCTTCACCGTCTTCACCAGCAGCTTCATCATCATTCCAGGGAAACGCTTCGCTATCTGAAACAACACACATAATCTCTCTTTAAGCCTGAGAAGAATGTTAACTGTATCCTGAACACAGAGTAAATGTGTTTGAACAAAACGCACATTTTCATCTCTGGATGGACACTAAAGACAAACTCTTTTAATGATCAATATTTAATAGATTTTTTATTCTAAATAAATGAAGTCATATCATATGGAGGTAGAATGGTGATAGTGGGGTCTGGTGTATCACCTCTGGAATGAAGACTCCAAATGTTCCGGTGTTCAGTCGGATGGGAGAGCTAGGAGGGATCTGTCAGGGGGAAACAGTTATGTTTAACCTCACCCCTGAGACAGATGGGACTATGTTAAACCTTACTCCCTGTAGATGGGAATCAGATTCAGACTCACCATATCATCTGTGACATATAGGCTGAGTGCTCCAGCATTGTTGTACACGAAGCCTGCGGAGTTGGGGGTGAAGGCAGAGACCCCGATGTAGAGCATGTTGTTTTCCTGAGGCAGGGAGAAGGGCGTGGGGGAGAACGGAGGCTCCTGGTGCTTCCCAATGTTGTAGAACTCACCCTGCAGAGAGAGACGGACGGACAAAGATGGACACAGAGAGAGAGAGAGAGAGAGAGAGAGAGAGAGAGAGAGAGAGAGAGAGAGAGAGAGAGAGAGAGAGAGAGAGACACACAGACAGACAGACAGACAGACAGACAGACAGACAGACAGAGGGAGGGAGACAGAGGGAGACAGAGAGGGAGACAGAGAGAGGGAGACAGAGAGAGAGAGCGAGAATTGACATCTTGCCTTACTGAGCCCATATGTTTGTAGCGTTGAAAGGTAGATTAGGAGTCTGCAGTTTTTACCTTCAAGCTGAAGTCAATGGAGGACTTTGAAATGGTGGGTGATGACACCATGGAATATTCAATTTCAGCATACTGGTCCACTTTGGCTAGAACTTCAAGATGGCAGAAAATAAATATGTAGGATCCATTTAGTAGCCTATGAATAACACTGTAATATACAAATATGTTCATGAGGATAAGTGCTTAAAGGCCCAGTGCAGTCAAAATTATGTTTTGTATCATATTGTACAACAGCTGATGAAACTAACACTGTAAAAGTATGAAGAAAATGTGTCAGTGTTATTTCCTTATAGTTGCTGGTTGAAAATACACAGGACCTTCTAATCATCAGGTTTACACATGGGCAGGAGTTTCGGCTTTCCATGGTGACATCACCATGTGGTAAATTGGTTAATAGACCAATAACAAACCTCAGACCACTCCCAGATAGTCCTAGCAAAATTCTTGCTTGAGAAATAATTGTTTTGCAAAAAAGCTATTTTTGTTCATTTTAATGGAAATCTATTACAGTAATGTACTTCATTGTTACCCAGAAATTATTTGATATAAAACTGGCTACATTTGGCCTTCAAGTCTTGTTTTACCATTGAGAGTTTTGAGGTGTGGGTTCATGTCAGTAATAGCATCAGCCACTAGGGGGCAGATCTGTAATAATGAACAGAGGGATTATTATTGTCAAGAGAACAGAACAAGATTAACCTGTTTAGTTTGTAGTCTGGCATTACACTGTCCCTCACCTGTTTCTGCAGAGTACTGCGCAGGGCCTTGTCAATGTAGGACTTGAAAAGATTGTAAAGCCAACTGGAAAACAGGAACCAAAGTATTTGAGGAAACAAGTAAATCCACATTGCAACAATTTTTTGACATTGTGGTTTGATGATTCCTAAATCAGTAACATGCGTTCTCACAAAGTTTTTAGTACACCATAGTGTTAAGTGCCGCTATATACTCCAGTTACCTGGCCCCACCATGGAACTTGATGCTGGCTCTGCCAATGTTGGCCACACAGTTGACACTGCTGACCGTTGGCCTGCCAGTTTCATCACTCTTGATTGCAATACTGGCAGTGATGGTGAGTCCATTTACTGCCAGGTCGAAGGAGCCACTGTCTGTTCTTGATCGTTAACGAGAAAATAATGTTGTTTGAGTCCTTTGGGGTATAGACAGACAGACCCAAGAGAAAATTGTGCAGTGTTTTAGTGTTGTTCAATCCTGGTCCTGGGGATGTACTGGGTGTGCAGTTTTTTTGTTACAGCTTGCTTGGAAAAAAAGCCTGTACAATCCAGTTGGTCCCCAGGATCAAAATTGAGGGTGTTCAGACCATCCCTCATGCACTTACATGAACTTGAAGTATCGGACCTTCCAGTTCCCGTGCAGGTTGATGAAGGCATTAGTAATAGCCAGGCTGACTCCAGTACCTGGCACCAGTACCAAAGCAGACTTGGGAAGTTCCAGATTCACTATTGTCATTCTGGAGGATAGATCACAGTACATAGTTGGTAGGATAGAGGCGTGTTGTGAACACTACAGCCTTTGTAAGCACAGTTGATTATCAACAAATGCTTACATCAGATATGCAGACAATTGACAATGTGTTTGACTGCAATATATTTTTTGGGGAAAATATATTGGATTTAATCCCTTACCCTGTCAAACTGTACTTGACCTTCCCAATGGGAGGCACTTTCACTGTTCCAGAGAGATCTGGGACCTTAATGGTCTTAAGTTTCTGCTGCAGAGATGCTATCCCAATCTGTTTACCTGTGGACAGGACAGAGCAAGGCATTGAGGCAGAATGGGCTGTGAGGAGTATAGTATATTTACTGTACCTCTGCCACATGATCACAATACATAGCCTCATCTTGATCTAAAACCATGCAATATTATTGCCCATGCCTCAAACATACCATATTCAATGCCCTTGTCTGTGAGTTTGACCTTGACTCCAGGGTTGGCAGCCAGAGTTAAGGGGACTAGAGCCAACAGTGCCAGCCAATAGCATGGAGACATCTTGACTGCAGTCACCTGTAGGGAAGATGAACAAACAATAATATATCTACATTACAATACAGGTGTTGTTTATTGTCCAATGAATATAATTGGGAACATCCATATCTTATGACTTTTGGGCTTCCGTTTTCATGGGAGGAACATTAAGGTTGAACAGTTTCTTGTGTAAAGCCTTATTTTCCACTGTATTGAACGGTACTGATTTTCACTCTAGACACATGTGCACTGTAGTCTCAACACTAATATTGACCTACGTCTGACTTGATTTCTTTTGACCAATAATGAAACCATGTTTTGCCACAATCTTATAACTGATCAGGGGAATTTCTAGAATGGACAAATACTTCCTGGTTTGTTGCACACAGCTTCCCTGATACCATCAACACTTTGTGACACAAAGTCCCATATTTTAAATCATTTTACGGAGGAGTGGCACCTTCTTGGGCTCGCCAGTGAGAAAGCCAAAAAACGGAACGCACCTGAACTGCTAGCATCATTATCTGATAATCATAATAGATTCTATAAACACCATTTTTACCAGACCAACAAATGCTAATCCTTAATCCCCGTGATCAACACTGTGGGAGTGGTAACATCTTTCTGTTGTCTGGTAATTGATTCTCGACGAGAGACAATCAGACAATGTAATCAGCCACCACCGTGGCCTTACAGGTCCTGATTGGAGCCCTGGGGGATGGAGAAGAAACCCAAATGGAACAATCCAGACTTGATTCACTTGTGGCCTCTGAAAGTACTAAGTGCTTGTCTGTCAGAGTTGCAGATAAATCCACATGACCAGTGAGGAGTTAGCGGGTGAGCTGGGCCTATTTTGAACTATGTTTGCCTGAAATGAACAGAGGCAAGGAGAAGAAAGTAGACAGAGATGACCTGCTAAATCACAGACATTTGACTGGTGTGTTTGTCAAGGAACTCTGTATCCAGTGATAGAAAAAGTACCCAATTGTCATACTTGAGTAAAAGTATAGATACTTTAATAGAAAATGACTCAAGTAAAAGTGAAAGTCACCCAGTAAAATACTACTTAAGTAAAAGTCTAAAAGTATTTGGTTTTAAATATACTTAAGTATAAAAAGTAAAAGTATAAATAATTTACTTTATTATTTTACTTAAGTACTTTACACCACTGTCTGTATCTATAGAGAGTTGGCTGTTTGTTGATGGCTACCCCATTGGAATCAGTTTTAGGTTTGACAGAGAGAAACAGGCCAGTCTATTTTGTATGCAGTACCATTCATTACATATGAGATACAGATTGAATTAGAAAAAAGCATAATTACACATGCACGACTCTGTAGTTACCTACCTTATGCACTGGTAAGAAAGTGGTGAAGGATTTCTTCTGTTGTTGTCGCTCCCTGGCAAGCGGCAGGGCAGAGTGAAAGGAGAAGAGAATCACATGGCCTTTGATTCACTTCTCTGAACCAGGAAAAGCTGCTTGAGAAATGGGCTGACTGATACTTGACTACCCATTCTGTAAATAACGCAGAGAGCATGGAGAAAACATTGTGCAAAGAAGAACAATCTAGTCAATTTTAGCTATTCCCTTAGTTATGTCTGTAAATCCAATAGATTCGTATTTTCAGACCTTCATTCATACCTTTCAGAGAATGATTTGTTCAGGATATACAGTAAAGAGAAAGTAAACAATGAAATGTTTATGAGTGCCAATGAGAATTAGGTCACATGGTTTGATACAAATCCAACCAATAATTGTGGTAATAAAGGAATGTCTTGTAGAGTGTATAATTCGGTCATGGGCTCTTAAACATAATAATTAATTTGGTCTGGCTTCTTGAAGCGAAACTTTTTTTTTTTTTTTTTTTTTTTTTTTTTTGGGGGGGATGGATCAGCTTAATATTGCAGATAGATTGTATCTTCTATCAATGTAATTGTCTGCATCACTTCCAATCCCCCATGTTTTTTTTATTTTTTATATATATATTCCCCTTTATTACTTTTCAACCCCACCATCCTTTCCCTACTTGGAGTAAATTAGTGAACAACAATGCCCAGGCCTCTACTTCCGGTCTATACTTACTATCTACACCTTATGGACAGAGTTAATTTTACAATAATTATATATATATATATATATATATATATATATATATATATATATATATATATATATTTTTTTTTGCTCCTGAACCTCTTCTACTCTCAACCTCTCCGATCATTTTCATGATGTCCATCCGGTTTGCTTCTAAATGCCATATCTTTCTAACTGTGCTCTTTCCCAAAAGCTCCCAACATACAACCTATATACTTATTATGGACACAGTATGCTTACATTATTAGCTATCTTTGTTATTATTTGTTGTTATTTGTTATTAGTCCCATCCTTCAACTCTATTCAATACCTCCCATCTATCTCTTAACACCATCCATATAGGATTTCTATTTGCCATATATATTTCAACCGTACTGTGATGTTTTACAAAAGTTCTGAACCTTTCTATTCTCATTGCTTCTACAGATTGTGAATTAAAAATAAACATTTTTGCTAAAAGTATTATTATATTATTGATTGATTGACTATGACTTTTCAGATCACCCAGTAATGCTATCTGCAAGGTTAGTTCCAGGTAAATATTGCAATCCTTTAGCCATTCCTGGACCTGTGTCCAAAAACAAGCTACAAATGGACAGAACCAAAACAAATGATCTAATGATTCTATCTCTTCACAGCAAAATCTGCAGAGCTGGGAAGATTGTATCCCCCATATAAATAACATTCTATTGGTAGCAAGAATTTTATATAATAATTTAAATTGAAAGATTCAAATTTTTGAATCCGGTGTCGCTTTTGCGTGTCAGTTCATAAACACTATGCCATGGGATCGGTACGTCAAAGATCTCTTCCCAACTATTTTGCAATCTATATGGGACGGCTGTCAATCCTTTGGTCCTTAAGTGAAACTGATATACTTTTTTATTTATCACAGTTTTCCTTAACCAATTATGTTCTTTAATGCAAGGCCGACAGACAAGTTCCTTACATTCTCCCCCTTCAACTTTCCTCTTCCACTTTTGCGGTAAGGCTGCAATTATTTGGTTGTAATTTTGGGTAGAGCAGACATTTCCATATGTTTTTGTTAGCTGCATGTGCGACATAACTCCACCAGTCCTAACGATGATATTATTTACGAAGATTATACCTTTTTTAAACATTCTGTCAAAAAATAAAGGTTTTTTGTCAATTAGTATATTTGAATTTAACCACAATATTTGTTGCATTATTTGTTCTGTCGTTTCTGGAGGATTAAATTGAAATTGCAACCAACTTTCTATGGCTTGTTTTAGAAATAGTGACATTTGGGAGATTATTTCCTTTTCAAATAACTGAAAGTGAGAGGTTGTAATCTGAATAAAGGGAAAAAGGCCTTTCTTGAACAGTGGGTGAGACAATCTTACTAATTTGCTTGAGAACCAGTTCGGATTTAAGTATAACTTTTGGATGACTGAAGATTTTAGTGATAGGTCTAATGCTTTAATATTTAATAATTTCTGTCCTCCGAATTCATATTCATTATATAAATATGCTCTTTTAATTTTGTCTGGCTTGCCATTCCAAATAAAATTGAATATTTTTTTCACATATAATTTAAAAAACGGTTTGCTAGGCGTAGGCAAGACCATAAGCAAATAGGTAAACTGGGATAATACTAAAGAGTTAATCAGGGTGATTTTTCCACAAATTGACAGGTATTTTCCTTTCCATGGTAGTAAGATCTTATCTATTTTTGCTAACTTTCTATTAAAATTTATTGAAGTGAGATCATTTATTTCCTTTGGGATATGTATTCCGAGTATATCCACATCACCATCAGACCATTTTATTGGTAAACTACATGGTATTGTAAAAATTGTATTTTTTAGTGATCCAATACGTAATATAGTACATTTGTCATAATTTGGTTTTAATCCAGAGAGGTTAGAAAATGTATCTAGATCCTCTATGAGGCTGTGGAGGGATTCTAGTTGTGGATCTAAAAGAAAACATGAATCATCTGCGTACAATGACACCTTTGTTTTTAAGCCCTGTATTTCTAATCCTCTGATATTATTATTGGATCTGATTTTAATAGCTAACATCTCGATGGCCACAATAAATAGATATGCCGATAGTGGAGAACCTTGTTTCACTCCTCTTGACAGTTTAAAACTTTCTGAGAAATAGCCATTATTTACTATTTTACACCTAGGGTTACTATACTTGATTTTGACCCATTTTATAAGAGATTCTCCAAAATTGAAATGCTCCAGGCATTTATATATAAATTCCAGTCGAACTTTATCAAATGCCTTTTTGAAGTCTGCTATGAATAGCAGGCCTGGTTTCCCATATTTTCCATAGTGTTCTATTGTTTCCAATACTTGCCTTATATTATCTCCAATGTATCTTCCATGTAAAAAACCTGTCTGATTAGAATGAATAATATCCGACAATACCTTTTTAATTCTATGCGCTATACATTTTGCTAGGATTTTTGCATCACAACACTGAAGTGTAAGGGGCCTCCAATTTTGTAAATGGACTGGATCTTTATATTTTCCACTTGTATCCTGTTTCAGTAATAATGAGATCAGACCTTCTTCTTGAGTGTCAGATAATCTACCATTTACATAGGAGTGGTTAAAACATGCTAATAACGGTCCTCTTAGTATATCAAAAAAGGTTTGGTATACCTCGATTGGTATGCCATTCAACCCTGGAGTTTTCCCGGACTTAAAGTCTTTAATTGCATCCAGAAGTTCCTCCTCTGTAATTTCACCTTCACATGAGTCTTTCTGTGTGGCTGTTAATTTGACATTATCAATAGAAAAAAAATCTCTACAATTAGCTTCAGTTAGAGGAGATGGAGGCGACTGAAAAGAAAACATATGCTTAAAATACTTTGTTTCTTCCTTCAAAATATCATTAGGTGAATTATGGGTGACTCCGTCAATTGTAACCAGTTTCATTAAGTTCTTTTTGGTAGCATTCCTATGTTGAAGATTAAAAAAGAATTTTGTGCATTTTTCCCCATATTCCATCCAGTTTGCTTTATTTTTATAATATATTACACTAGATCTTTCTTGAATAAGTTTTTCCATTTCTTTTTGTTTTTCCTCTAATTTACTCTGAGCCTCTATGTTACAGTTTTTATTGCCATCTATCTGTTCTGTTAGACTTTCTATTTCCTTTCTTAGTATAAACTCTTTTGACCTAAATTGCTTTTGTTTTCGAGATGAGTACTGAATTGCATGGCCTCTAAAGGCACATTTAAAGGTGTCCCATACAATAAGGGGATTCGCTGTACCTATGCTATGTTGGAAAAAGTCAGTTATAAATTCCTTTGTTCTAATTATAAATAAATTATCATCTAATAGGCTTTGATAAAATTTCCAATATCCTCGCCCACGTGGAAATTCAGTCCGAGTAATGTATATGCCTATTATATGATGGTCCGACCGCATTCTGTCCCCTATCAACACTTTTTTTTACTTTTGGTGCCAACGAGAATGAGATAAGAAAGAAGTCAAGACGACTAGCTTGATTCAGTCTCCGCCATGTATATCTCACTAGATCAGCATATTTAAGCCTCCATATATCTACTAGTTCTAATGTATCCATGACATTCACAATTTCCTTAAGAGCATGTGGGTGATTGTTTATGGTGTGATTTCCTTTTCGGTCCATTGAGCTATTTAAAACAGTATTATAATCCCCCACCATAATAATATTGTCTTGAGTTGCTTGCAGGCTTGATAATTTATTATATATATTGTCAAAGAATTGTGGATCATCATTATTTGGTCCGTAAAGGTTAATGAGCCATATCTGTTTATGGTCCAATACCATATTTAAAATAATCCATCTACCTTGCGTATCTATTTGGACAATTTGCACATTCGGATCGAAATTACTATTAATTAATATCATCACCCCTTTTGAATTTCTTTGCCCATGGGAGAAGTATATTTCCCCCCCATTCTTTTTCCACGCTACTTCATCTCGAATTGTTGAATGAGTTTCCTGTATACAATAGATATTATATTCCTTCTCTTTGAGCCATGTAAATATTGTTCTTCTTTTGTTATTATCAGCTAAGCCATTACAATTATAACTGGCTATACTTATTTCACCATACACCATAATGAGATACAAGTTTCAAGTCTATTTATCATTATATATGTTTGTAAATTTACCAATAAAAAAATAGCGTAATGATTGAGTGTCCATATAGCTGTACCGTGATATTTGCATTGCTACGGAGTAACCCTTCAATTGTTCTCCACTAATTCCCCCGCTAAAGCCCCTCCCCATCCTAAGTTGAGCCGTCATCCCAGTGATCAGCATCCCACCCACGTCCCTCCGTATCCCTAAGGCCCCGAGAGGCCAGGACCCATCCATCGAAAACAGCACACAGTGCCACCCACAAAACAGAAGCAGGTTAACCGCCAAAAGCATTTCCAATGCTTTCACCTCTATATATATATATCTATATAACTATTTTTTTTATTTTTTATTATGCATATCCTATTTTCCATCATTATCAATTAATATGCGTAATAATGTCGGCAGTTCACGCATAGGATTCTAACATATAACCAGGATTGCCATTGTATTACATTTAATTCATTGACAAGCAATTATTATCCTAGCAAATAATTCCCGCGGTCCATCCCATACCCCCCCCCCAACATCCCCACCCCCCCCACAACAGATGCCAGACAAGCACACACGCACATACTCACATACTCCAAGACACTCAACCCCCCTCCTCCACAATCCACCATAAAATCCGATACTCAACGGCTGTTATATCCCAGAGCCCAACTCGAGAAATAACTTGATCTACGAGTGCACATACAGTTAAAGCTGATTGAGAAAGCATGCAGATTGAGCAGAAATTGATAACAATGTGAGATTTTATTAATCTACTTAATCTATGTCAAGTCCTAGGTGATGGAGATCAGTTCCACCCTCTTCACCTGAGACACAAACACTCTGATCCCCTGTTGTAACCATTTTCCCAAGCATCTCCATGCGGTCAGACCTTTGATTATTTTGTGCCACCTGGGCCACAATGATAAACCCCCTCTCTGATTGTCCGAGTGTGACCCCCTCCCCATGGGTTACTGCAGCCAGTGTAGCCAGCACTGCCACTATCTGGGTGGGCGTACCCCACCGGAATCCCCACCGGCTAGGTAAAAGGTCGTCAAGGTTCTCATTAGCAGCTTTGAGAATTTCCTTGTATATTATGCTCTCCCATCAGGGGGCTCTGGCTTTGTAGGACCAACCCTGCCAGGCAGGCTCAGAATCTTGAGGGGGCGGTGCTGCTCAAGTAGGTCTCTGACCGCATTTATTTCTCTGTTTAGGCTGCATATTCACAGCAGGTCCATAAAATAGATGGGAACTTCTCTTTGGTGTATGGGTCGCTCAGGTGGGTGTCCAGGTTATAGGGTTAGGGATCTTTCCATCATGATAGGACAATGAGTAATTAGATTAGATGTATACTATATTTAAAAATGTATATCCCTCATCTACACAAAATTGAAAGCTCCTCTCTCACTACCCCTGTTCATAGACCCCGGTCGGCTCTGGGATATGCAACCATTTCCCCTCTCACTCACTTAACGCCGCACCTTTTCAAACACAAAAATGCACACCACATGGTTGACTGGGGAAGAAATGGGCCGAGCGTGCAAACGCACCCGCATCCACATCTGCTGCAAGGGGGAGAGGACGCCAGAGAGAACACAGGACCAACCACAACAATCATCCGCCAAAACAACAACCTCCCGCCAAAAAATCCATGTTCTAATTATTTGTATATAAAGATGTATTATTCTGCTTGTTATATCGTTTTATCCATTTATAAAATACTATACTTACTATAAATGTTATTTAATATTACAATCCCTATTATTGCTAGTATCAGGTGCTCCAATATTTGACTCCTCTATTACAACTTTTAGAATAGCCATGGAGTAGTCTTTGTGTCTCTGAACATTTGGTTGTCAATATATAATTTATCCACCACTAGTGCAACACGTTTCCCTTTTAATCTGTTTTCCTTGAAGATTGGATACAGAACTTGAAGCGAAACTTGTTTGCAATAACCTAAGCTTTCGATTGTGATAATGAATATCCAACCAAGAAACCAAAACTGGCTTGTGGAACTTTTATATTTTCAGGATGGAAAAATAGCTTATTTTGCCATCAATTAATGGTTATGACATTTCAAATGATTCATTTGGGTTAAAATGCAATGCAAAAGAAATCCCAGTAAATGGCTGTCTAACACAATATCTGCCGATCATTTAAGCCAACCTTCGCATCAATTCCATCTCTGGGGTCCAGAGTACAACTTGTGAAACAATATAACTCTTAGGCCTATGTACTATGCTTTAGCCTAATACAGTGAGGGAAAAAAGTATTTGATCCCCTGCTGATTTTGTACGTTTTCCCACTGACAAAGACATGATCAGTCTATAATTTTAATGGTAGGTTTATTTGAACAGTGAGAGACAGAATAACAACAAAAAAATCCAGAGAAACGCATGTTATAAATTGATTTGCATTTTAATGAGGGAAATAAGTATTTGACCCCTCTGCAAAACATGACTTGGTGGCAAAACCCTTGTTGGCAATCACAGAGGTCAGACGTTTCTTGTAGTTGGCCACCAGGTTTGCACACATCTCAGGAGGGATTTTGTTCTTCTCCAAGTCATTAAGGTTTCGAGGCTGACGTTTGGCAAATCGAACCTTCAGCTCCCTCCACAGATTTTCTATGGGATTAAGGTCTGGAGGCTGGCTAGGCCACTCCAGGACCTTAATGTGCTTCTTCTTGAGCCACTCCTTTGTTGCCTTGGCCATGTGTTTTGGGTCATTGACATGCTGGAATACCCATCCACAACCCATTTTCAATGCCCTGGCTGAGGGAAGGAGGTTCTCACCCAAGATTTGACGGTACATGGCCCCATCCATCGTCCCTTTGAAGCGGTGAAGTTGTCCTGTCCCCTTAGCAGAAAAACACCCCTAAAGCATAATGTTTCCACCTCCATGTTTGACGGTGGGGATGGTGTTCTTGGGGTCATAGGCAGCATTCCTCCTCCTCCAAACACGGCGAGTTGAGTTGATGCAGTGGTTGTGGGTTCGGGATGCAGTGGTCTAAGGCGCTGCATCGCAGTGCTAGCTGTGCCATTAGAGATCCTGGTTCGAATCCAGGCTCTGTCGTAGCCGGCCGCGACCGGGAGACCCATGGGGCGGCGCACAATTGGCCCGGCGTCGTCCAGGGTAGGGGAGGGAATGGCCGGCAGGGATGTAGCTCAGTTGGTAGAGCATGGCGTTTGCAACGCAGGGGTTGTGGGTTCGATTCCCAGTACTCACTAACTGTAAGTCGCTCTGGATAAGAGCGTCTGCTAAATGACTAAAATGTAAAATGTAATGCCAAAGAGCTCCATTTTGGTCTCAACTGACCACAACATTTTCACCCAGTTCTCCTCTGAATCATTCAGATGTTCATTGGCAAACTTCAGACGGCCCTGTATATGTGCTTTCTTGAGCAGGGGGACCTTGCGGGCACTGCAGGATTTCAGTCCTTCACGGCGTAGTGTGTTACCAATTGTTTTCTTGGTGACTATGGTCCCAGCTGCCATGAGATCATTGACAAGATCCTCCCGTGTAGTTCTGGGCTGATTCCTCACCGTTCTCATGATCATTGCAACTCCACGAGGTGAGATCTTGCATGGAGCCCCAGGCCGAGGGAGATTGACAGTTCTTTTGTGTTTCTTCCATTTGTGAATAATCGCACCAACTGTTGTCACCTTCTCACCAAGCTGCTTGGCGATGGTCTTGTAGCCCATTCCAGCCTTGTGTAGGTCTACAATCTTGTCCCTGACATCCTTGGAGAGCTCTTTGGTCTTGGCCATGGTGGAGAGTTTGGAATCTGATTGATTGATTGCTTCTGTGGACAGGTGTCTTTTATACAGGTAACAAACTGAGATTAGGAGCACTCCCTTTAAGAGTGTGCTTCTAATCTCAGCTCGTTACCTGTATAAAAGACACCTGGGAGCCAGAAATCTTTCTGATTGAGAGGGGGTCAAATACTTATTTCCCTCATTAAAATGCAAATCAATTTATAACATTCTTGACATGCGTTTTTCTGGATTTTGTTGTTGTTATTCTGTCTCTCACTGTTCAAATAAACCTACCATTAAAATTATAGACTGATCATTTCTTTGTCAGTGGGCAAACGTACAAAATCAGCAGGGGATCAAATACTTTTTTCCCTCACTGTAGATAATAGAAAGAGTGATTTGTGAATATTGATCTTGACTTTCTTGTTACGTCACTGATTTGCCCAACAGGTACATAAGCACATTTAATGATTGGGGGTCTTGTTGACAATGGTAACAATATGTACTGTAAGAGATTATTTCATATTATCAGGCTTTAATTGGATGTAAACATCATACTGAGCAAACATCATGATGACTGTTTGATAATCTAATGTCTACACAGTGGTGTCAAGTACTTAAGTACAAATACTTTAAAGTACTACTTAAGTAGTTTTTTTTGGGTATCTGTACTTTACTTCACTATTTATGTTTTTGACAACTTTTACTTTTACTTCACTACATTCGTAATGAAAATAATGTACTTTTTACTCCATACATTTTCCCTGACACCAAAAAGTACCCATTACATGTTGAATGCTTAGCAGGACAGGAAAATGGTCCAATTCATTCACTTATCAAGAGAACACCTGGTCATCCCTACTGCCTCTGATCTGGCAGACTCTCTAAACACAAATGCATCGTTTGTAAATTATGTCTGAGTGTTGCAGTGTACCCCTGGTTATCCGTAAATTTTTAAAACAAGAAAATGGTGCCGTCTGCTTTGCTTAATATAAGGAATTTGAAATGATTTATACTTTTACTTTTGATACTTAAGTATATTTTAGTAATTACATTTACTTTTGGATACTTAAGTATATTTAGAACCAAATACTTTTAGACTTTATTTAGTATTTACTGGGTGACTTTCACTTTTACGTGAGTAAATTTCTATTAAGGTATTTATACTTTTACTAAAGTATGACAATTGGGTACTTTTTCCACCACTGTGTCTACATAACTTTCACTGCATTGCCTCACAATGACAAAGTAAATCAGTAGAAAGGTAAATTGAGAAAGGGGAAACCAAGGGCATTGCACTCAGGAAACAGGACACTTTCAAACGGCTTGTCAGGCCTGTAATGTGATTGTGCAGATGGCCTCAACTCCCTGTAGTCAGATATTTGAATAATGTGAGAAGAATACATTTGGTGAGAATCACAACATAGGGTACAAAATCAATGTTAGTTCTTAAAGGGGCAGTAGTCTATATTGGGTGTACAATGTTCAATTACAGCAATATTTAATCTGCAGTTATTCTTCTGCTATTTATCATGTTACTAATAATATTTACAAGTAAATGTTATCTTTTCATTATAATTATTGTCTTATCTTTTAACTAAATGCAATCTATTAGCTTCCAAAATGTAAGTAGGTATATTCTTAGCTGTCCGATAACAGGTTCTGATGAAATGTGTGTAATTACCTAGAATGCATTGAGTGAACGTTGGGAAAATATATTGATTCCTTTCTAAACATAGCAATCAATGTGAATACAAAGAGGATTCGGACCACAAAACAGTTGAAGTGAACTGGCAAAGGAGCTGAGTCCTTATTTAAAGGCAAAGGCAGTGTGAATAGAGTTCACTTTAAAGAGGACTGAGATCGGTTCTTTTGGAGGACTACAGTTGAAGTCAGAAGTTTACATACACTTAGGTTGAAGTCATTAAAACTCGTTTTTCAACCACTCCACAAATTTCTTGTTAACAAACTATAGTTTTGGCAAGTCGGTTAGGATATCTACTTTGTGCATGACACAAGTAATTTTTCAATTGTTTACAGACAGATTATTTCACTTATAATTCACTGTATCACAATTCCAGTGGGTCAGAAGTTTACATACACTAAGTTGACTGTGCCTTTAAACAGCTTGGAAAATTCCAGAATATGATGTCATGGCTTTAGAAGCTTCTGATAGGCTAATTGACATAATTTGAGTCAATTGGAGGTGTACCTGTGGATGTATTTCAAGGCCTACCTTCAAACTCAGTGCCTCTTTGCTTGACATCATAGGAAAATCAAAAGAAATCAGCCAAGACCTCAGAATAAAATGTGTAGACCTCCACAAGTCTGGTTCATCCTTGGGAGCAATTTCCAAGCGCCTGAAGGTACCATGTTCATCTGTACAAACAATAGTACGCAAGTATAAACACCATGGGACCACGCAGCCATCATACCGCTCAGGAAGGAGACATGTTCTGTCTCCTAGAGATTAACGTACTTTGGTGCGAAAAGTGAAAATCAATCCCAGAACAACAGCAAAGGACCTTGTGGAGATGCTGGAGGAAACAGGTACAAAAGTATCTATATACACAGTAAAATGAGTCCTATATCGACATAACCTGAAAGGCTACTCAGCAAGGAAGAAGCCACGGCTCCAAAACCGCCATTAAAAAGCCAGACTATGGTTTGCGACTGCACATGGGAACAAATATCTTACTTTTTGGAGAAATGTCCTCTGGTCTGATGAAACAAAAATAGAACTGTTTGGCCATAATGACCATCGTTATGTTTGGAGGAAAAAGGGGAAGGCTTGCAAGCCAAAGAACACCATCCCAACCGTGAAGCACGGGGGTGGCAGCATCATGTTGTGGGGGTGCTTTGCTGCAGGAGGGACTGGTGCACTTCACAAAATAGATGGCATCATGAGGAAGGAAAATGATGTGGATATATTGAAGTAACATCTCAAGACATCAGTCAGGAAGTTAAAGCTTGGTCGCAATTGGGTCTTCCAAATGGACAATGACCCCAAGCATCCTTCCAAAGTTGTGGCAAAATGGCTTAAGGGCAACAAAGTCAAGGTATTGGAGTGGCCATCACAAAGCCCTGACCTCAATCCTATAGAAAATGTGTGGGCAGAACTGAAAAAGCGTGTGCGAGCAAGGAGGCCTACAAACCTGACTCAGTTACACCAGCTCTGTCAGGAGGAATGGGCCAAAATTCACCCAACTTATTGTGGGAAGCTTGTGGAAGGCTACCCGAAATGCTAACACTAATTTAGTGTATGTAAACTTCTGACCCACTGGGAATGTGATGAAAGAAATAAAAGCTCTCTACTATTATTTTGACATTTCACATTCTTAAAATAAAGTGGTGATCCTAACTGACCTAAAACAGGGAATTTTTACTAGGATTAAATGTCAGGAATTGTGAAAAACTGAGCTTAAATGTATTTGGCTAAGGTGTAGGTAAACTTCGGACTTCAACTGTATATGTGAAAACACCCTAGAGATCAGCCCAGGACCTGTGTGGGTGGAACGATGGAAATGTGAAAGATGATCTTACCTCGACAGGAAGTGGCTGGTCAGCCCACACACACACACACACACACACACACAGCCCCCATCAACCATAGGTGCTTTCAAGACAACTGGAAACTCGGGGAAAAAACAAGGTCAAATCATGACATCAGTGATCTTTAGGATGGAAAGTTGGATTTCTACAAAGATGCCAGAGTTTCCGACTTGGAATTCCGACTTGGATGACCGCTCAAATCAATTTTACCAGTAGGAGCTAGTTTTTTTCCGAGTTCCCAGTTGTCTTCAACGCACTGAAGTCTGAGATTTCCGAGTTTCCAGTTGCTTTGACAAGGCATATGTCCGGTCAAGGTACCCTCTCATTCTGCCATACGACAACATTTTATATTTTATATCACAGCAAGACTTATCTCTCCTTCAATTATACTGTATGTATGAACACATATCATGTCAAGCTTTGCTATGATGTATTGTTTATTTAAATGGCTAGGTGCTTATAAGGGCATTAGTAGTCACTTATAAGAAACAAACAATTCAAAGCACTTGAAGACAGTTGTCAAATGAAAAAAAGCTTTAATGATGTTTGTTTATTTATACAAATGTATTAATTATAAATTACATAATTGAATAGAAGTGGAAAACCGAAAAGATTGGAAGATACAGTATTTAAGCATTTCAGAATGTGGTTTATTGTTTGAGAGTATACATGTACAGTGTAATAGATTTGATTTGCGAACCTTAATTACATGTCTCATTGGTTTGATTTGATTTGATTTGACGTATGACAATCGATTAATGATGACTTGCATTCTGATTTACATGGCACTTATCCTGTGAACTGAACGTCTGTCCCAATCAGCATGTAGTCCTGGAGACAGAAAAGCAACAGTAGTTTGTCAAATATAGGACATGGACACACACTGGCTACAGTATAAGAGATATTGGATGTGAGAAGAGATGTGAGAAGAGATGTAGAAAGCAATGATCTCTTAGATATCTGACGTTACCTTCAGGACCTGCAGCTGAGTGTTGACAAGGTTCATCTTTCCAATAGAGGGAAGAGGAAAACCCTTCTCTAGGCGACCTATAAGATACAAATGCATGGTTTTCCAGTGGCCAATCAGTGCAATGTTTATAGAATGTAAATAATGTATAATGTACAGTGAAACAAAGCATTCACCATTGACCTTTGGTATCACAGCCACTCTCAGATCCATCAGTAAGAAGTTGTCAAGTCCAACTTGTTTGATACAATTTCACTGTTTAGATTCAGTGTTCAGTCTTAAACTGACAGTCCCCGAAATCGGGTACTAGAATTAATTTAAAAAATATGTATATGTTTACGTTACTTATTTTAATGATATCCCACTGTCAGAAGGCAGCCATCCAGACCTTGCTACAGTAGGACCATGTAAACGTCCTCTGTGGAATAAATTTATATTAGCATCATTACATCCATTTATATCACTTCACTGCAACGTTACATCAAAGGGGCGGTCCTTAGAAAAACATTTATCCAGCTCGACTGCTTCAGGGCACAGCCATGGCAAAGCAATCGCCGAATTTGTCTCGAGCAGGCGGATCTAAATAAATAAAGTTCATAGCTCTACGATAAAGAAAGTGACCTACACACTTCCTTAAACCTAAAATAAGTCAATCATAAATTTTGTGTGGAAGTCAAACATTTGTATTACATCGGAGGCAGACACATTGCATATGCTCAGAACGACAAAATCGATCCCTTTACATAGCCCTTCACCTCTTGTCTATAGGAGGGACACACGCTGTTTAAATGGCCCAAATGTTGATTTAGACATTCACAAATGTAACAGATTTTGACTATCACTAATGTCATGATATGTTTGGTAAAGTAATAAAGGTGAAATATTTTGAGTAGATGTTCCTAAAACAGACTATAACTATATATGGACATACTGTATTATAGAGTATGAAAAGGCTTATTCATTCACAATTTTTTTTAATCATATCAAATCAAATTCTATTTGTCACATGCACCAAATACAGCCTTACAGTGAAATGCTTACTTACAAGCCCTTAACCAACAATGCAGTTTTAAGAAAGAATACCCCAAAAATTATAATATAGAAGTAACAAATAATTAAAGAGCAGCAGTAAAATAACAATAGCGAGGCTATATACAGGGGGTACTGGTACAGAGTCAATGTGCGGGGGCACCGGTTAGTCAAGGTAATTGAGGTAATATGTACATGTAGGTAGAGTTATTAAAGTGACTATGCATAGATAATAAACAGAGAGTAGCAGCAGCGTAAAATGGGGGGATGCAAATAGTCTGGGTAGCCATTTGATTAGATGTTCAGGAGTCTTATGGCTTGGGGGTAGAAGCTGTTTAGAAGCCTCTTGGACCTAGACTTGACGCTCCGGTACCGCTTGCCGTGCGGTAGCAGCGAGAACCATCTATGACTAGGGTGGCTGGAGTCTTTTTAGGGCCTTCCTCTGACACCGCCTGGTATAGAGGTCCTGGATGGCAGGAAGCTTGGCCGTACGCACTACCCTCTGTAGTGCCTTGCGGTCGGAGGCCGAGCAGTTGCCATACCAGGCAGTGATGCAAACAGTCAGGATGCTCTCGATGGTGCAGCTGTCGTGCCCTCTTCACGACTGTCTTGGTGTGCTAGGACCATGTTAGTTTGTTGGTGATGTGGACACCAAGGAACTTGAAGCTCTCAACCTGCTCCACTACAGCCCTGTCGATGAGAATGGGGGTGTGCTCGGTCCTCTTCTTTTTCCTGTAGTCCACAATCATCTCCTTTGTCTTGATCACGTTGAGGGAGAGGTTGTTGTCCTGGCACCACACGGCCAGGTCTCTGACCTCCTCCCTATAGGCTGTCTCATCGTTATCGGTGACCAGGCCTACCACTGTTGTGTCATCTGCAAACTTAATGATGGTGTTGGAGTCGTGCCTGGCATGAGTGAACAGGGAGTACAGGAGGGGACTGAGCACGCACCCCTGAGGGGCCCCCGTGTTGAGGATCAGCGTGGTGGATGTGATGTTACCTACCCTTACCACCTGGGGGCGGCCCGTCAGGAAGTCCAGGATCCAGTTGCAGAGGGAGGTGTTTAGTCCCAGGGTCCTTAGCTTAGTGATGAGCTTTGAGGGCACTATGGTGTTGAACGCTGAGCTGCAGTCAATGAATAGCATTCTCACATAGGTGTTCCTTTTGTCCAGGTGTGAAAGGGCAGTGTGGAGTGCAATAGAGATTGCATCATCTGTGGATCTGTTGGGCCGGTATGCAAATTAGGGTGGGTCTAGGGTTTCTGGGATAATGTTGTTGATGTGAGCCATGACCAGCCTTTCAAAGCACTTCATGGCTACAGACGTGAGTGCTACGGGTCGGTAGTCATTTAGGCAGGTTACCTTAGTGTTCTTGGGCACAGGGACTATGGTGGTCTGCTTGAAACATGTTGGTATTACAGACTCAGACAAGGAGAGGTTGAAAATGTCAGTGAAGACACTTGCCAGTTGGTCAGCGCATGCTCGGAGTACAAATCAAATCAAATCGTATTTGCCACATGCGCCGAATACAACATGTCACGCCCTGGCTCGGGGGACTTTCGTATGTTGAGCCAGGGTGTTAGTTTCTATGTTTTGTGTTGTAGGTTGTGGGTCTAGTTTTGCTTTTCTATGTTGGCCAGGGTGGCTCCCAATCAGAGACGGCTGTAGCTCGTTGTCTCTGATTGGGAGTCATACTTAGGTAGCCGTTAGGCTTTCATTCTTTGTGGTTTCTTGTTCTTATTTGGTTTGTGTTCAACCGTAGACATCACGTTATCGTCTGTTGTTTTGATCGTGTGATCATTTATATAATAAATATGTTCACCTTCAACGCTGCGCATTGGTCCTCCTCCTTAGACGATCGTGACAGAAGAAACCACCCCAACTGGACCAAGCAGCGAGTCGAGGAGCCATCGCCAGGGAGATCCCTAGCAGATCTCCGTGGCAGCCTCGACTGGGTCAAGCCGAGGGAAGAGCAGAGAGAGTGGACTTGGGAACAATGGAGGAAGAGCTTCGACTGGGTCAAGCCCATTGAGGAGCTGAATAGCGGGAGTTGGAGACAGAAGAGCGAGAGTTGGGCGAGAACGATAGAGGCCTGGCCCACGGGGAGGAGAGACCCCCAGAAATTTTTTAGGGGGGGGCTCACGACGTCGGGGCAGCAGGAGGCCGCGATAGAGCGGTCCAGCGGGTTGGCAGAGGAGGCCGCCAGGTTACGGGGGCCACTGGTCGAAGAGGGGATGGAAGGTGGAGAGGCACGGCGAGAGGTACTGGGGTGTGTTACCAGTCCGGTCCGGCCCGTTCCAGATCCCGGTGTAGGGCCAGTGGTGTGTGTCCCCAGTACGGTCCAGTCTGTTCCTGCTCCCCGCACCAAGTCAGTGGTGCGCTTCGTCAGCCCGGCTCGGCCCGTTCCTGCTCCCCGCACCAAGTCAGTGGTGCGCTCGTCAGCCCGGCTCGGCCCGTTCCTGCTCCCCGCACCAAGTCAGTGGTGCGCCCGTCAGCCCGGCTCGGCCCGTTCCTGCTCCCCGCACCAAGTCAGTGGTGCGCTTCGTCAGCCGGCTCGGCCCGTTCCTGCTCCCCGCACCAAGTCAGTGGTGCGCTCGTCAGCCCGGCTCGGCCCGTTCCTGCTCCCCGCACCAAGTCAGTGGTGCGCTTCGTCAGCCCGGCTCGGCCCGTTCCTGCTCCCCGCACCAAGTCAGTGGTGCACTTCGTCAGCCCGGTTTGGCCCGCTCCTGCTCCCCGCACCAAGTCAGGGGTGCGTTTCGTCAGTCCGGCTCGGGCCGTCCCTGCTCCCCACACCAAGCCAGTGGTGTGCGTCGTCAGTCCGGCACAGCCCGTGCCTGTTCCACTGGTGCCTGGTTCGGCACGGGTCAGCTGCTTCACGCCGGAGCTAGAGCAATCCGCTCCACCAGTGTGCAGTCCAGCTCCGGTCAGCAGGGCCAGACCGGACCAGGGGTACTTTGGGGGGTTAGAGAGCGAGTGGGGATCATGCCCAGAGCCGGATCCGCCGCCTAGGCGGAGTGCCCACCCGGTCCCTCCCCTGTTGTGTTTGGTTGGCGCGGTCGGAGTCCGCGCCTTTAGGGGGGGGTACTGTCACGCCCTGGCTCGGGGGACTTTCGTATGTTGAGCCAGGGTGTTAGTTTCTATGTTTTGTGTTGTAGGTTGTGGGTCTAGTGACTCCAACTCTGAATTGAGGATAGATTGGGAGTCAGAAATCTGGAGTTCTCACCTTCAGACTGAAGTCAATGGATGATTTCAAAATGGAATGTTCAATTTCAGCATCTTTGTCCTCTTTGGCTAGAACTTCAAGATGGCAGAAAATATGAAATATTTAGGATCCATTTAGTAGCCTATGAATAACACAATAATAAACACATATGTTAATTACTATAAGTTCTGTAAGTCTTGTTTTACCGTTGATCGTTTTGTTGTGGGTTCATGTCAGTAATAGCATCAGCCACTAGGGGGCAGATCTGTAATAATGAACAGAGGGATTATTATTGTCAAGAGAACAGAACAAGATTAACCTGTTGAGTTTGTAGTCTGGCATTACACTGTCCCTCACCTGTTTCTGCAGAGTACTGCGCAGGGCCTTGTCAATGTAGGACTTGAAAAGATTGTACAGCCTGCTGGAAAAGAGGAACCAAATCATTTGAGGAAACAAGTAACACAATTAATCCACATTGCAATCATTTTATGACATTGTGTTTTGATTATGCTTCCTAACGGAAGCTTCCTATCGGTAACATGCGCTCTCACAAAGTTTTATGTGCACCATATTGTTTAGTACAGATACATGTACACTACCGTTCAAAAGTTTGGGGTCACTTAGAAATGTCCTTGTTTTCGAAATAAAATTTTAAAAATGGTCCATTCAAATAACATAAAGTTGATCAGAAATACAGTTGTAAACGGCTATTGTAGCTGGAAACTGCTGATTTTTAATGGAATATCTACATAGGCGTACAGAGGCCCATTATCAGCAACCTTCAGTCCTGTGTTCCAATGGCACGTTGTGTTTGCTAAATCAAATTTATCATTTTAAAAGGCTAATTGATCATTAGAAAACCATTTTTCAATTATGTTAGCACAGCTGAAAACTGTTGTGCTGATTAAAGAAGCAATAAAACTGGCCTTCTTGAGACTAGTTGAGTATCTGGAGCATCAGCAATTGTGGGTTCGATTACAGGCTCAAAATGGCCAGAAACAAATAACTTTCTTCTGAAACTCGTCAGTCTATTCTTGTTCTGAGAAATGAAGGCTATTCCATGTGAGAAATTGCCAAGAAACTGAAGATCTCGTACAATGCTGTGTACTACTCCCTTCACAGAATAGAAAGAGGAGTGGGAGGCCCCGGAGCACAACTGAGCAAGAGGACAAATACATTAGAGTGTCTAGTTTGAGAAACAGGTGCCTCACAGGTCCTCAACTGGCAGCTTCATTAAATAGTACCCGCAAAACACCAGTCTCAACATCAACAATGAAGAGGCGACTCCGGGATGCTGACCTTCTAGGCAGAGTTGCAAAGAAAAAGCCATATCTCAGACTGGCCAATAAAAAGAAAAGATTAAGATGGGCAAAAGAACACAGACACTGGACAGAGTGGAAGACTAATCGAAGTTTGAGGTGTTCGGATCACAAAGAAGAACATTTGTGAGACGCAGACCAAATGAAAAGATGCTGGAGGAGTGCTTGATGCCATCTGTCAAGCATGGTGGAGGCAATGTGATGGTCTGGGGTGCTTTGGTGGTAGTAAAGTGGGAGATTCGTACAGGGTAAAAGGGATCTTGAAGAAGGAAGACTATCACTTCATTTTGCAATGCCATGCCATACCCTGTGGACGGAGCTTGATTGGAGCCAATTTCCTCCTACAACAGGACAATGACCCAAAGCACAGCTCCAAACTATGCAATAACTATTTAGGGAAGAAGCAGTCAGCTGGTATTCTGTCTATAATGGAGTGGGCAGCACAGTCACCGGATCTCAACCGTATTGAGCTGTTGTGGGAGCAGCTTGACCGTATGGTACGTAAGAAGTGCCCATCAAGCCAATCCAACTTGTGGGAGGTGCTTCAGGATGCATGGGGTGAAATCTCTTCAGATTACCTCAACAAATTGACAACTAGAATGCCAAAGGTCTGCAAGGCTGTAATTGCTGCAAATTGAGGATTATTTGACGAAAACAAAGGACACAATTATTATTTCAATTAAAAATTATTATTTCTAACCTTGTCAATGACTACATTTCCTATTCATTTTGCTATATTTCCTATTCAAACTTATTTCATGTATGTTTTCATGGAAATCAAGGAAATGTCTAAGTGACCCCAAACTTTTGAACGGTAGTGTATGTACTCCAGTTACCTGGCCCCACCATGGAACTTGATGCTGGCGCTGCCCACGTTGGCCACACAGTTGACACTGCTGACCGTTGGCCTGCTAGTCTTATCACTCTTGGGTGCAATACTGGCAGTGATGGTGAGTCCATTTACCACCAGGTCTAAGGAGCCACGGTCTTTTCTATAATGTCACACAGAAAGTAAGAACTGTTGATTGAGCTCCTTGGAGTATGGATAGACCCAAGAGGAAATTGTACAGTGTTTTAAGTGGCTAGTGTGCTAGTCATGTGCTGGAACAAAAACCTGCACAACCCAGTGGTTCCCTAGAACCAGGGAAGAAGAACACTCATGCACTCACATGAACCTGAGGTATCGGACCGTCCAGTTCCCGTGCAGGCTGATGAAGGCATTAGTAATAGCCAGGCTGACTCCAGTACCTGGCACCAGTAGCAAAGCAGACTTGGGAAGTCCCAGATTCACTATCGTCATTCTGGAGGATAGAACACAGTACATAGTTGGTAGGATAGGGGCGTGTTGTGAGCACTATAGCATTTGTAAGCACAGTTGATTATCAACCAAGAGATGCAGACAATGTATTTGACTGCAATGTATTTGAAAAGGAGACTTTTGATTTGTTCCCTTACCCTGTCAAGCTGTACTTGACCTTGCCAATGGTCACACTAAATTTTCTCCAGAAAGATCTGGGACCTTAATGGTCTTAAGTTTCTGCTGCAGAGATGCCATCCCAATCTGTTCACCTATGAATGGGACAGAGCAAAGCATTGAGGCAGTATGGGCTGTGAGGAGTATAGTGTACAGTGCCTAGTCTTCACATTATGCTGCCTTAAACAAGGCAAAGTGAAAGAAAAGCAATATTTGTGTATGTTTTTTAAGCAGACTGGACCACTCAGGATCACTCAACATCACTTGGAAAGCCATGCTTGTGTGTCTGGCATTAAAATGTGTGTAATTGTCCCGCTGATTGTAACTTACCAGGGCTTTGCTCCGTTCATATTTATTTTGATCCTAAGAAACTCCCCAGTCCCTGCTGGTGACAAGCATACCCTTAACATGATGCTGCCACCACAATACTTGAAAATACAGAGGATCAACAACATTGCATTCTCTCCACATTACTGGCCTGTATGAAAAAGTGAAAAGAAGGAAGCCTGTGCTAAAAATCCTCGATTCTCTTTACAAAAAGGCTGTTAAGGAATACTGCAAGACAACACGGCAAAGAAATTAACTTTTTGGCCTAAATTAAAAACTACAGTTTTGGGTCAAATCCAATACAACACAACACAGAGTGAAACCCTCTGTATTTTCAAGTATTGGGGTGGCAGCATCATGTTAAGAGCTTGAGCAATTTTGACAAAAACAATGGATATATATTATCCTTAGAGTTGCTAGAATCTCATTAGAAGCTGTAATGGCGGCCATATGTGCTTCCACCAATACTAACTCTGGGGTATGAAGACATATGCAATCAAGACAGCTCTTTTTATTTTTTTATTACTAATTTGGAAAATGTTCTTTTTTTTTTCTTTCGCATTGAAAATTGAGTAGGTTGTCTAGATCATTTTAAAGAAAGTTTTAAGGCAGCAAAATGTGAAGACTGTGCAAGGGGCCTTTCACTGTACAGCAGCATTTACTGTACCTCTGCCACATGATCACAATACATAGCCTCATCTTGATATAAAACCATGCAATATTATTGCCCCTGCCTCAAACCTACTATAGTCAATGCCCTTGTCTGTGAGTTTGACCTTGACTCCAGGGTTGGTGGCCAGAGTTAAGGGGACTAGAGCAAACAGAGCCAGCCAATAGCATGGAGACATCTTAACTGCAGTCACCTGTAGGGAAGATGAACAAACAATAATATATCTACATTACAATACAGGTTTATTGTTATTGTCCAACTAAGAATGGAAATGTGAGTTATGAGTTACATCGTATTAGAAAGAAGTGTCATTAGGCATGCACGACTGTAGTTACCTATGCACTGGTAAGAAAGTGGCGAAGGACTTCTCCTGTTATTGTTGCACCCTGGCTGGTGGCAAGGCAGAGTGAAAGGAAAGAGATGCACATGGCCTTTTATTCACTTCTTTGGACCAGGAAGAGCTGCTTGAGAAATGGACTTACTGAGACAACCCATTCTGTAGGGAACAGAGAGAGCATGGAGCAAACATTGTGCAAGGAAGGGCAATCTAGTCAATGTTTCCATAGTTGGGCAATTCCATGACAGGATGGCCCAAAGATATTTATGATGTTTTGGATCTTCCTGAAATGAAATCCATAAAAATATCCTTTGGTGGAAGGATGTTTGGCATACCTTTGAAATCTGTATCCAATTCTTTACATTTTTATAACTAATTTTGGCCTTCTTTTAGACACTACAACGATGAGTCTGTAGATGCTACAAAACCAGTGTTGGTGTCATCTGAAACCTTACAGTGTATTCTGAAATATGAGTAGTGTTTAGATTAAGAATACATTTTATTTACATTATGTGATGTCACGAGAGGCTGTGTCCTGGAGGGACGTTACATCCCCCTGAGATGGCTGCAAACCCAGACAGCTATGGCTCCATCTGCTGGTATGGTCGGGAACTCCACCCCTCTATGGCCAATCTTCCCACGCAGCTGAAACAAATCAGGAGCTGATGAGCTGAAGGTTTGGGAAGGGAAGAGACACACTGAGGGAGTGTGTGGGGGGTGAAGAAACACAGTCTCCAACCTGGGCTCTCTGGAGGACAAGAGTGCTGCACGTCCACTTCCATGAGGAATATAAGGATTTGGAGATACTTACCTTTGGGAAATACTCACCTTTGGATATATGCACCTGTGGAAATACGTGAGAGACATTTGGAAGGACTTTTTGCTGGGTTGGCCACTAGCTGCAACGTGGACTACAGTAAGGCTGGGGAAAAGTTATCTGAGCGAGTGAGAATTATGATTTTGGATGTGGAAGAGACATCCCTGAACTGTTAACCCTTAAAGAGCCACAAGAGAACAGAATTTTGTTATATTTTCGTTAATTTCCCAAGACCTATAATAAAATCCTTGTTTTGTTTGAACCTTGTCTCCTTGCACTACTTGAGCAATCCCGCTGAAAGCTGTGTAGCCTCTCGTGACGTCACAATTAATTTATTGATAATTACAAATATAATCTAAATATCTCAAAAGTACCATTTAATTTTGTTCATTTTTAGACATATTGTTTTAAAGGTACAATAGGTAAGAATTTTTTATTCAAATAGCTCTAAATGGCTTTAATAAAGTGGCAAGGAACAGAGAATAAAATGTTATGAAGACTAAATGGTGATGTCCAACCCCAGTCTGGCCCAATGATGTGTATAAACCCTAAATGACTGACAGGGATTTTGAAGCCACTGCACAGCCATTTTTGTACTTCTTCACTATTGTAAAAAATACTTTGGAAGCTAATGCATTTATTAATTTCTACATTCGTTTTTGCCAAGTATATTCTATTACAGACACCTTTATGCATACTTTGAAATTATACTATGTGAACTGAACATAAAAATAAAGTTAAATCAAATATAAAACCCTTTTTCCTTAAATATTTTTTTTTTTAGAGTACTGATGTTACTATCCCCACTACAACAAAGAAATACTTAAATACATGTAATTTTGTCCTTGAAGCCATTGATTGAAATACTGTAGAATTCAGTTAATTGCTATGGAGGACTGCTTCTCCTGAGGAGTACCAATATGGTGGCCAGTTGCTTCAAAGCCTCTCATTGGCCAATACATAGCATCAGCAAATCCACGCCCAAACTTGGTGCAAAACGACGCCCATAAGTATCCTAGCAACATTCAAAGCCACGCTGATTAGTCAGTGAGTTTCTTCCAAGCGGTTCCAAGTCGAAACCACGCCCCAAAGCGTTTTGAAAGCATATTATCAAGCTTAACTTGCTAACTATTATAGCTAGCTAAGATATTTGGAAATGTTGTCTTACCTCACAGTACCGGGTTTGAAGTATCTATCGCTGTATTGTTTGCAGCATCCATGCTTGCTAAAATCAAGTTTTTCAAGCAAGCTTTGCAAGCCAGTATTTCTAAAATCAAGTTATGTAAATCAGTAATCAACAGTTACCACGCGTGAATTATGCTTGTACTTAATCCAGTAATAATGAGCCAAATTTTAAGGTAAAACATGTAAAAAACGTCAACAACTTCAGACTTATCACATTTTAGCCTGTCTTTGCGCCTGGATGAGGCTCTTCGACTATCCAATCACTGCTTTCACGCTGCTTTGGGGCATGGTTTCGACATGGAAGCGCTTGGAAGAAACTCGCTGACCAATCAGTGCAGCTTTGAATGTTGCTAGGTTAGTCGTGGTTGTGGTTTTGCACCAAGTTTGGCGTGGATAGGAAGGATGCAGCCTGGGTTTATATACATCATTGGTCTGGAATTTGTGGCCGCAGCTGATATTCCATTGGCCGGGTACACACGATTCACAACATTTGGACGGGAGATATAATATATATAATATATATAAAAAGTGTCAACTATGTGTGTCGTTATTGCTTGAATTCAGGCCAAGTTGAACTGCTTTGAATGGGGAAAGATTGGCTCGTACCCCACTTTCGTGATTTTAGTTGTAAACCCCATTTGGCAGTGATAAGCTATGTATAAAATTGGTCATATCTTTAGAAAAATAGATTAAAAGGGTACTTTTTAAGATATTTACGTTTATATTTTTTATGTATATAAATTGTATTCTTAATCTAAATACTATACTCATTTTTCAGAACAAACTGCAAGGTTTTAGATGACACCAAAACTGGCTTTGTAGCTTCTACAGACACATCATTGTAGTGTATTAAAGGGGCAATCAGCAGTTGATGCAATAACAAAGTAGGCCCTGCCCCTGTTTAGGTAAAAAGCTGAGGGATGGGGTGGAGAAATGCAACCACTCTCAAATCATAGACAGAGCTATCAAAATTATAGTTTTAACCATGTTTTGAGGCTATATAGTGTATGTTTACATTAACTGTTTACAAACATTGGAGTAAAACAAGCTTATATTTTGGGTTCTGATGGGGTACGACAGTTGAACTAAGCTCATGAGGCATTCATAAGTTATATTCTTCAAGAATCAATGGGTACATATCACAAGTTTAAAATTGATGTAGTAACGGCAGATTGCCCCTTTAAAGAAGGCCTGGGTAAGGCCAACATTTCACAGATGTAACAACTTTAATCAGTTATTTCTTAGTCATTATTTTGGTTATCAAATGACATTTTAAGGATTTAATTTCAGGAAGATCCAAAACATCATAAAAATATTTGGGCCATCCTGGCATGGAATTGCCCAGTTCTGTTTTCTACAATTCCAATAGATTCGATTTTTTCAGACTTCCATTCATCCCATTCAGATAACAATTTGTTCAGGATAGACAGTACAGAGAAAGTATACAATGGAATGTTTATGAGTGCCAATGATACAAATACAACCAATAATTGCAGTAATGAAGTCATATCTTGTCATTCAGTCATGGATTTATCAAGAACATAAGAATGACTGTGGTCTGGTTTTGGAGGGAGAGTAGTATTTTTGCAATACCCTAAGCTTTTGATTATGATAATAATTAACCATCCAAGCAACCAAAGAATGGTATATTTTGCCACCAATTAAAGGTTTTGACATTTCAAATGATTAATTTGGGTTCAACTGCAACACAAAAAATCCCCAGTAGATAACAGTCTAACACAATATCTGCGTATCATTTGAGCCAACCTTCGCATCAATTCCATCTCTGGGGTCCAGAGTACAACTTGGGAAACAATATAACTATTAGGCCTATGTGCTATGCTTTACCCTAATAGATAATATAAAGAGTGATTTGTGAATATTGATCTTGACTTTCTTGTTACTTCAATGATTTGCCCAACAGGTATATCAGCACATTTAAGGATTGGGGTTCTTGATGACAATGGTAACAATATGTACTGTAAAATATTATTTCAGATTATCACGCTATAGTAAAATGTAAATATCAAACATAATGCGGACTTTCTGATAATCTAACGTCTGCATAATTTTCATTGCAGTGCCTCTCAATGACTCTGATGAATATATAAGTAAATCATTAGAAAGTAAAATTGAGCCAGGGGAAACCAAGGACATTACACTCATAGGAAACAGGATGCCTTCAAACTGTTTGGCAGGCCTGTAATGTGATGGTGCAACTCCCTGGGGTCAGACTAGGGTGGAATTCATTCAGCTCTACAGAGTAGCCTCAAGGATGTCCCTCTATAGCTAACATGTTAAGCATTTTAGTCAAAACTAATGGGTAAGGTAGTCCTCTGTAGCAGTACTTCCCAACCCTCTCTTCGGGGACCAAAATATGTTTCATATATTTGTGGTAGCCCTGAATTGGCACATCTGATTCAATTAGTCAAGGGCTTGGTGATAGTTGACTAATTGAATCAGGTGTGCCAGTTTAGGGCAACTACAAATTATGTGAAATGTCTGGTGGTCCCTGAGGAGAAGGTTGGGAAACCCTGCTTTGTAGCTCAGTTGGTAGAGCAGGAATGTCAAACTCATTCCATGGAGGGCCTAGTGTCTGCGGCGTTTGTTTTTTCCTTTCAATTAAGACCTAGACAACCAGGTGAGGGGAGTTACTTAGTGACCTTAATTCATCAATCAAGTACAAGGGAGGAGCGAAAACACGCAGACACTCGGCCATCCATGGAATGAGTTTAACACGTGTGGTAGAGCATGGCTCTTGCAACGCCAGGATAGTGGGCTTGATTCCTCGGTCACTGTTACCTAACAAATGTATGCATGCATGACTGTAGGTCGCTTTGAATAAAAGTGTCTCCTAAATGACATATACTGTATACATGTACAGTATACAGTGCCTTGCAAAAGTATTCACCACGCTTGGCATTTTTCCTATTTTGTTGCATGACAACCTGTAATTTAAATTGATTTTTATTTGGATTTCATGTAATGGACATACACAAAATAGTCTGAATTGGTGAAGTGAAATTAAAAAAATAACTTGTTTCAAAAAATTTGAAAAAATAAATTACGGAAAAGTGGTGCGTGCATATGTATTCACCCCCTTTGCTATGAAGCCCCTAAATCAGATCTGGTGCAACCAACTACCTCAGAAGTCACATAATTAGTTAAATAAAGTCCACCTGTGTGCAATCTAAGTGTCACATGATCTGTCACATGATCTCAGTATTTATACACCTGTTCTGAAAGGCCCCAGAGTCTGCAACACCACTAAGCAAGGGGCACCACCAAGCAAGCGGCACCATGAAGACCAAGGAGCTCTCCAAACAGATCAGGGACAAAGTTGTGGAGATGTACAGATCAGGGTTGGGTTATAAAAAAATATCTGAAACTTTGAACATCCCACGGAGCACCATTAAATCCATTATTAAAAAATTGAAAGAATATGGCACCACAACAAACCTGCCAAGAGAGGGCCGCCCACCAAAACTCACGGACCAGGCAAGGAGGGCATTAATCAGAGAGGCAACAAAGAGACCAAAGATAACCCTGAAGGAGCTGCAAAGCTCCACAGTGGAGATTGGAGTATCTGTCCATAGGATCACTTTAAGCCGTACACTCCACAGAGCTGGGATTTTTGGAAGAGTGGCCAGAAAAAAGTCATTGCTTAAATAAAAAAATAAGCAAACACATTTGGTGTTCGCCAAAAGGCATGTGGAAGACACCCCAAACATATGGAAGAAGGTACTCTGGTCAGTTGAGACTAAAATTGAGCTTTTTGGCCATCAAGGAAAACGCTATGTCTGGCGCAAACCCAACACCTCTCATCACCCCGAGAACACCATCCAATGTTTTTCATTGGCAGGGACTGGGAAACTGGTCAGAATTGAAGGAATGATGGATGGCGCTAAATACAGGGAAATTCTTGAGGGAAACCTGTTTCGGTCTTCCAGAGATTTGAGACTGGGATGGAGGTTCACCTTCCAGCAGGACAATGACACTAAGCATACCGCTAAAACAACACTTGAGTGGTTGAAGGGGAAACATTTAAATGTCTTGGAATGGCCTAGTCAAAGCCCAGACCTCAATCCAATTGAGAATCTGTGGTATGACTTAAAGATTGCTGTACACCAGCGGAACCCATCCAAGGAGTTGGAGAAGTTTTGCCTTGAAGAATGGGCAAAAATCCCAGTGGCTAGATGTGCCAAGCTTATAGAGACATACCCCAAGAGACTTGCTGCTGTAATTGCTGCAAATGGTGGCTCTTCAAATTATTGACTTTGGGGGGGGGGTGAATAGTTATATATACGCTCAAGTTTTCTGTTTTTTTGTCTTATTCCTTGTTTGTTTCACCCCAAAAAATATTTTGCATCTTCAAAGTGGTAGGCATGTTGTGTAAATCAAATGATACAAACCCCTCAAAAATCCATTTTAATTCCAGGTTGTAAGGCAACAAAATAGAAAAAATGCCAAGGGTGGTGAATACTTTTGCAAGCCACTGTACAGGTAACTGACAAAATAAAGGAAACACCAACATAAAGTGTCTTAATAGGGCGTTGGGCCACCACGAGCCACAAGAACAGCTTCAATGCACTTTGGCATCGATTCTACAAGAGTCTGGAAATCTATTGGAGGGATGTGACACCATTCTTCCATGAGAAATTCCATAATTTGGTGTTTTGTTGATGGTTCTGGAAAATGCTGTCTCAGGCGCCGCTCCAGAATCTCTCAAGTGTTCAATTGGGATGAGATCTGGTGACTGAGACACCCATTTCATATCGTGAAACACCAGCAAGTTGAGCAGTCTTCGTCACTGAAGCTCCTGACAAACGTGCCACTACAATCACCCATCTTTCAAAGTCACTGAGATCTCTTGGTAGCCAAAATAATGGGCAAATGGGCCTGCCCAGCATTTTTATTTATTTAGCCAGTTACCTGTCTATTGTATAGGTAAGTGGACATCCTGAGAATTAGAACTTGTTCTTTAGTTCAGTTAGGGTTTAGGTTTTTAGCTTTGATATTATATCAATCTAAACTCAGAAATAGTAGTTATTAGGTCAAGCCAATGGTAATTATTTGATCAAGCCAATGGTAGTTATTTGGTCAAGCCAATGGTAGTTATTTGGTCAAGCCAATGGTCGTTGTTTGGTCAAGCCAATAGTAGTTATTTGGTCAATCCAATGGTAGTTATGTGGTCAAGCCAATGGTAGTTATTTGGTCAAGCCAATGGTAATTATTTGGTCAAGCACACTAGTCCAGAGGAAGCAGATGTGTCTTCTGTCTTGAGGCTACTGGTCAGTGTGAGTAGAGAGCTGATCTGAGTTTCCCACACTGAGTCCTGTGTGCTATGATCAATGCACTACAAAAGCTGCTCAGTGGACCATCAGTGACGGCTATTGGCTCTGTGTTGTACTATAGACAGAGTATGACATCACAGACCATCTGGATTCTGGAGGGAAACACTACCACTGGCTGATTCTGCATGTTCATACTCACAAGACACACTTTTAGAAATATTTTTGCTAATCAAAAGAGGAATAGAAACTGATAGTGACTCGATGTAGATGGTGGTACACTCCTCTGACAATCGTCTCAACTCAACCCCGTAGAGATGTATATGTGGACAGAGTTGAACTCAGCTACTGTAGTTGATTGGTTGTAGTGGCTTTTCACCAAAAATGTACAAATATGGCATTAACATTGTATTAAAAAATTATAAAAACTAAATGAATCATAAACGTTTAGCTAACTCTCCCAACTTCACACACACACACAGGAGGGGGAAGTGGCAGCAGAGGGAGAAAAACATTGTAAAGTAGAGAATCCTGCACATGCGCAGATGGTTCATTTTTCTTGCTATCGGGAAGAGGTGTCCGATGTTTTTGGCAATGCAGCCACTCCATATTTAGAAAAATAGATCCATTGATTGCAGCATAGAGTGTCACATCACATAAGCTATGAGTTTGGGGGGCACAGCTGCTCTAAACTTTTAGAGCACTTAGATGACAGTACCAGTTTTGGCCCAACACCTGGAATCACTGATATCAGGACCAGACAAAAAATCATGAAAATGTAATTGTACATACATGTAAAACATGGACATCAGCAACAACAAAAAACAGTCATAACTCCTGGGAAACTCATAATTATGATTCATTATCTCTCCATAGTTAATTTCACATGTCAAATAAAACAATAAATGTAAAGTAATTATGTATGGACAGAAATATCTCTTGACTTTTAACTTACTTGTTAGATTTTGACTGAAACCAGAGGTAGAAAGGAATACGTAGATTCAGTGTTATATTCTAATCTAATGCATTCAAGATCATTGTGTACAGTCTTGGGTCAAAGTAGGCTTTTTTGCTTCTACATGTGGAATTTTATCAATCAGTAATGTAAATTCTTTGGAAGCTCTACATGTGGAATTTAATCAATCAGTAATGTAACCTCATTGGAAGCTCTACATGTGGAATTTAATCAATCAGTAATGCAACCTCATTGGAAGCTCTACATGTGGAATGTAATCAATCAGTAATGTAACCTCATTGGAAGCTCTACATGTGGAATTCAATCAATCAGTTATGTAACCTCATGGGAAGCTCTACATGTGGAATTTCATCAATCAGTAATGTAACCTCTTTGAAAGCTCTACATGTGGAATTTAATTAATCAGTAATGCAACCTCTTTGGAAGCTCTACATGTGGAATTTAATCAATCAGTAATGCAACCTCATTGGAAGTTCTACATGTGGAATTTAATCAATCAGTAATGTAACCTTATTGGAAGCTCTACATGTGGAATTTAATCAATCAGTAATGTAACCTCATTGGAAGCTCTACATGTGGAATTTAATCGATCAGTAATGCAACTTCATTGGAAGCTCTACATGTGGAATTTGATCAATCAATAACGAAACCTCATTCGAAGCTCTGCATGAGGAATTTAATCAATCATTATTCTAACCTCATTGGAAGCTCTTCATGTGGAATTTAATCAATCAGTAATGTAACCTAATTGGAAGCACTACATGTGGAATTTAATCAATCAGTAATGTAACCTCATTGGATGCTCTACATGTGGAATTTAATTAATCAGTAATGTAACCTCATTGGAAGCTCTACATGTGGAATTTAATCAATCAGTAATGTAACCTCTTTGAAAGCTCTACATGTGGAATTTAATCAATCAGTAATGTAACCTCATTGGAAGCTCTACATGTGGAATTTAATAAATCAGTAATTCAACCTCATTGGAAGCTCTACATGTGGAATTTAATAAATCAGTAATGCAACCTCATTGGAAGCTCTACATGTGGAATTTAATTAATCAGTAATGCAACCTCTTTGGAAGCTATACATGTGGAATTTAATCAATCAGTAATGCAACCTCATTGGAAGCTCTACATGTGGAATTTAATCAATCAGTAATGTAACCTTATTGGAAGCTCTACATGTGGAATTTAATCAATCAGTAATGTAACCTTATTGGAAGCTCTACATGTGGAATTTAATCAATCAGTAATGTAACCTCATTGGAAGCTCTACATGTGGAATTTAATCAATCAGGAATGTAACCTCATTGGAAGCTGTACATGTGGGATTTAATCAATCAGTAATGTAACCTTATTGGAAGCTCTACATGTGGAATTTAATCAATCAGTAATGTAACCTCATTGTTAGCTCTACATGTGGAATTTAATAAATCAGGAATGTAACCTCATTGGAAGCTCTGCATGTGGAATTTAATCAATCAGTAATGTAACCTCATTGGAAGCTGTACATGTGGAATTTAATCAATCAGTAATGTAACCTCATTGGAAGCTCTACATGTGGAATTTAATCAATCAGTTATGTAACCTCATTAGAAGCTCTACATGTGGAATTTAATCAATCAGTAATGTAACCTCATTGGAAGCTCTACATGTGGAATTTTATCAATCAGTAATGTAACCTCATTGGAAGCTGTACATGTGGAATTTAATCAATCAGTAATGTAACCTCATTGGAAGCTATACATGTGGAATTTAATCAATCAGTAATGTAACCTCATTGGAAGCTCTACATGTGGAATTTAATCAATCAGTAATGTAACCTTATTGGAAGCTCTACATGTGGAATTTAATCAATCAGTAATGTAACCCCATTGGAAGCTCTTGTCACGTACGTTGAAGGACGGGTCAGACCAAGGCGCAGCGTGAAATGCGTACATGTTTATTACAACGATAAACACACTACAAAACAACAAACAAAACAAAACGTGAAGTCCTAAGGCTGATCACAAAACAAACCTACACACGGAACAAGATCCCACAACTAACTAGTGCCAATAGGCTGCCTAAGTATGATCCCCAATCAGAGACAACGAGCGACAGCTGCCTCTGATTGGGAACCACACCGGCCAACTTAGAACTACACGTACTAGATATTACACATAGATATACACAACATAGAATATACACACCCTGACTCAACATATAAGAGTCCCCTGAGTCAGGGCGTGACAGTATCCCCCCCCAAAGGTGCGGACTCCGACCGCACAACCTTTACATAACAGGGTAGGGGCCGGGTGGGCAGTCCGCCTCGGAGGCGGATCCGGCTCCGGGGCGTGACGACCACATACTCTCCGCCTCCCTGTTGCGCCCCTGGTCTGGTCTGGACCTCGGCGCGCTGCTTCCCCTCTCCTTCCTCCCACGATACTCCAAGCCCTGTCTGGACCCTGGTGTGGGAGACCCCGAACCTGGAGAGGGGTTGACGTCTGGGTCTGGACTGGAACCGCTGACCGGAGCTGGACCGGACGCCGGTTGAGCGGACTGCTCAGGCTCTGGACTGGAGCCGCTGACCGGAGCTGGACTGGGCACCGGTGGAGCGGACTGCTCTGGCTCCGGACTGGAGCCGCTGACCGGAGCTGGATCAGGCACCGGTGGAGCGGACTACTCTGGCTCCGGAGTGGAGCCGCTGACCGGAGCTGGACTGGACCCCGGTGGAGCGGACTGCTCTGGCTCCGGAGTGGAGCAGCTGACCGGAGCTGGATCAGGCACCGGTGGAGCGGACTGCTCTGGCTCCGGAGTGGAGCCGCTGACCGGAGCTGGACTGGAACCCGGTGGAGCGGACTGATCTGGCTCCGGAGTAGAGCAGCTGACTGGAGCTGGATCAGGCACCGGTGTAGCGGACTGCTCTGTCTCCGGAGTGGAGCAGCTGACCGGTGCCGAACCAGGCACCGGTGGAACAGGCACGGGCCGTGCCGGATTGGACACACGCACCACTGGTCTGGTGCGAGGAGCAGGCACGGGCCGGACCGGACTAGGAACACGCACCACTGACTTGGTGCGAGGAGCAGGAACGGGCCGGGCCGGACTGGGAACACGCACCACTGGCTTGGTGCGAGGAGCAGGAACGGGCCGGGCTGGACTGGCGACACGCACCACTGGCTTGGTGCGAGGAGCAGGAACGGGCCGGGCCGGACTGGCGACACGCACCACTGGCTTGATGCGAGGAGCAGGAACAGGCCAGGCCGGACTGGGAACACGCACCACTGGCTTGGTGCGAGGAGCAGGAACGGGCCGGGCCGGACTGGCGACACGCACCACTGGCTTGGTGCGAGGAGCAGGAACAGGCCGGGCCGGACTGGGAACACGCACCACTGGCTTGGTGCGAGGAGCAGGAACAGGCCCGGGCCGGACTGGGAACACGTACCACTGGCCTGGTGCGAGGAGCAGGAACGGACCGGGCCGGACTGTGGAGGCGGACTGGAGGTCTGGAGCGGAGAGCTGGCACAACCCGTCCTGGCTGGCTGCCCACTTTCGCACGACACGTGCGGGGCGCTGGCACAGAACGCACTGGGCTGTGCATGCGCACTGGCGATACAGTGCGTATCTCCGCATACCTGGGTTCCTTTATTAACCCCCGCTCCTTATGCTGCCTAACCAGCTCCTCTCTCCGTGCCTCTACTTCCTCCTTTTCCCTACGAGCGTCCTGCAGTGCCTCCTCATGACTGGATCTCTCCCGCTCTATTCTATCTATCAGCCCCCGTAATATGGTGGCCTCCTCTCTTACCCTGCCGATCCGATCCTTCTCTTTCTCTCGGCACTCCTCCTCCAGTGAGGACTCCTCCGGGAGCCCCCACGAGATAGGGAACAGAAACTCATCGTCGTCGTCATCCTCCGACTCCTCAGTATAGAACTGTTCCCACTCTTTTTCCCATGGTCATAGGGAATCAATCTGGAAACCAACCGGGTGCAGTGGTCGGGGCTCTTCTCTCTCGCTCCCCGACAACCCCTTTATCCCCCCAACATTTTTTATTGGGGCTGCTTCTCTGGCTTCCTCCTCGGCCGGTTTCTGTGTTGCCGTTGCTCCTCTCCTGCCTGGGCTTCATTCTTCGCCCATGGTCCTTTTCCCGCAAATATCTCCTCCCACGACCAAATCTTCCCCACCTATGTCCAGGGTGTTCGGTCCTCCTGGGCACGCTGCTTGGTCCGTGTTTGGTGGGATCTTCTGTCACGTACGTTGAAGGACGGGTCAGACCAAGGCGCAGCGTGAAATGCGTACATGTTTATTACAACGATAAACACACTACAAAACAACAAACCAAACGAAACGTGAAGTCCTAAGGCTGAACACAAAACAAGCCTACACACGGAACAAGATCCCACAACTAACTAGTGCCAATAGGCTGCCTAAGTATGATCCCCAATCAGAGACAACGAGCGACAGTTGCCTCTGATTGGGAACCACACCGGCCAACATAGATCAACACGTACTAGATATTACACATAGATATACACAACATAGAATATACACACCCTGACTCAACATATAAGAGTCCCCTGAGTCAGGGCGTGACAGCTCTACATGTGGAATTTAATGAATCAGTAATGTAACCTCATGGGAAGCTGTACATGTGGAATTTAATGAATCAGTAATTTAACCTCTTTGAAAGCTCTACATGTGGAATTTAATCAATCAGTAATGTAACCTCATTGGAAGCTGTACATGTGAAAGTTAATCAATCAGTAATGTAACCTCATTGGAAGCTCTACATGTGGAATTTAATCAATCAGTAATCAACATCACTGGAAGCTCTACATGTGGAATTTAATCAATCAGTAATTCAACCTCATTGGAAGCTCTACATGTGGAATTTAATCAATCAGTAATGCAACCTCATTGGAAGCTCTACATGTGGAATTTAATCAATCAGTAATAAAACCTCATTGGAAGCTCTAAATGTGGAATTTAATCAATCAGTAATGCAACCTCATTGGAAGCTCTACATGTGGAATTTAATCGATCAGTAATGCAACTTCATTGGAAGCTCTACATGTGGAATTTGATCAATCAATAACGAAACCTCATTCGAAGCTCTGCATGAGGAATTTAATCAATCATTAATCTAACCTCATTGGAAGCTCTTCATGTGGAATTTAATCAATCAGTAATGTAACCTAATTGGAAGCACTACATGTGGAATTTAATCAATCAGTAATGTAACCTCATTGGATGCTCTACATGTGGAATTTAATTAATCAGTAATGTAACCTCATTGGAAGCTCTACATGTGGAATTTAATCAATCAGTAATGTAACCTTATTGGAAGCTATACATGTGGAATTTAATCAATCAGTAATGTAAACTTATTGGAAGCTCTACAAGTGGAATTTAATCAATCAGTAATGTAAACTTGTTGGAAGCTCTACATGTGGAATTTTATCCATCAGTAATGTAACCTTATTGAAAGCTCTACATGTCGAATTTAATCAATCAGTAATGTAACCTCATTGGAAGCTCTACATGTGGAATTTAATCAATCAGTAATGTAACCTCATTGGAAGCTCTACATGTGGAATTTAATCAATCAGTAATGTAACCTCATTGGAAGCTCTACATGTGGAATTTAATCAATCAGTAATGTAACCTTATTGGAAGCTCTACCTGTGGAATTTAATCAATCAGTAATGTAACCTAATTGGAAGCTTTACATGTGGAATTTAATCAATCAGTAATGTAACCTTGTTGGAAGCTCTACATGTGGAATTTAATCAATCAGTAATGCAACCTCATTGGAAGCTCTACATGTGGAATTTAATCAATCAGTAATGCAGTCTCATTGGAAGCTCTACATGTGGAATTTAATCAATCAGTAATGCAACCTCATTGAAAGCTCTACAAGTGGAATTTGATCAATCAGTAATGAAACCTCATTCGAAGCTATACATGAGGATTGTAATCAATCTTTAATCTAACCTCATTGGAAGCTCTACATGTGGAATTTCATCAATCAGTAATGTAACCTCATTGGAAGTTCTACATGTGGAATTTAATCAATCAGTAATGTAACCTTATTTGAGCTCTACATGTGGAATTTAATCGATCATTAATGTAACCGTATTGGAAGCTCTACATGTGGAATTTAATCGATCAGTAATGCAACTTCATTGGAAGCTCTACATGTGGAATTTGATCAATCAATAACGAAACCTCATTCGAAGCTCTGCATGAGGAATTTAATCAATCATTAATCTAACCTCATTGGAAGCTCTTCATGTGGAATTTAATCAATCAGTAATGTAACCTTATTGAAAGCTCTACATGTCGAATTTAATCAATCAGTAATGTAACCTCATTGGAAGCTCTACATGTGGAATTTAATCAATCAGTAATGTAACCTCATTGGAAGCTTTACATGTGGAATTTAATCAATCAGTAATGTAACCTCATTGGAAGCTCTACATGTGGAATTTAATCAATCAGTAATGTAACTATAGTATCTGAAGATTATGCCTTTGTTAAATGTTTTTCATGAAGAAATGGAATGTTGTTTATGGTAGGTCCTAAATGATATTATAACCGCGATCGATAACCGCGATCGATAATAGACAGTACTGTGCAGCCGTTTTCATTGACCTGGCCAAGGCTTTCGACTCTGTCAACCACCGCATTCTTATTGGCAGACTAAATAGCCTTGGTTTCTCTAATGACTGCCTCGCCTGGTTCACCAACTACTTCTCAGATAGAGTTCAATGTGTCAAATCGGAGGGCCTGTTGTCTGGACCTATGGCAGTCTCTATGGGGGTGCCACAGGGTTCAATTCTTGGGCCAACTCTTTTCTCTGTGTATATCAATGACGTCGCTCTTGCTGCTGGTGACTCTCAGATCCACCTCTACGCAGACGACACCATTTTGTATACATCTGGCCCTTCATTGGACACTGTGTTAACAAACCTCCAAACGAGCTTCAATTCCATACAACACTCCTTCAGTAGCCTCCAACTGCTCTTAAACACTAGTAAAACAAAATGCATGCTCTTCAACCGAACGCTGCTTGCACCCGCCCACCCGACTAGAATCACTACTCTAGACGGGTCTGACCTAGAGTACGTGGACAACTACAAATATCTAGGTGTCTGGTTAGACTGTAAACTCTCCTTCCAGACTCACATTAAGAATCTCCAATCCAAAGTTAAATCTAGAATCGGTTTCCTATTTCGCAACAAAGCCTCCTTCACTCATGCTGCCAAACATGCCCTTGTAAAACTGACTATCCTACCGATCCTTGACTTCGGCGATGTCATTTACAAAATAGCCTCCAACACTCTACTCAGCAAATTGGATGTTGTCTATCACAGTGCCATCCGTTTTGTCTCCAAAGCCCCATATAATACCCACCACTGTGACCTGTACGCTCTTGTTGGCTGGTCCTCACTACATATTCAGCCGCCAAACCCACTGGCTCCAGGCCATCTATAAATCACTGCTAGGCAAATCCCCGCCTTATCTTAGCTCATTGGTCACCATAGCAACACCCACCCGTAGTCTGCGCTCCAGCGGGTATATCTCACTGGTCATCCCCAAAGCCAACACCTCCTTTGGCCGCAATTCCTTCCAGTTCTCTGCTGCCAATGACTGGAACAAACTGCAAAAATCTCTGAAGCTGGAGACGCTTATCTCCCTCACTAACTTTAGGCATCAGTTGTCAGAGCACCTTACCGATCACTGCACCTGTACACAGCCCATCTGAAATTAGCCCGCCCAACTACCTCATCCCTATATTGTTATTTATTTTGCTCATCTGTACCCCAGTATCTCTATTTGCACATCATCTCTTGCACATCATTCCAGTGTTAATACTAAATTGTAATTATTTTGCACTATAGCCTATTTTATTGCCTTACCTCCATAACTTGCTAAATTTGCACACTGTATATTAATTGTATTTCTGTTGTATTTTTTTGATTTTTGTTTTGTTTTACCCCATATGTAACTCTGTGTTGTTGTTTTTATCGCACTGCTATGCTTTATCTTGGCCAGGTCGCAGTTGTAAATGAGAACTTGTTCTCAACTGGTTTACCTGGTTAAATAAAGGTGAAATAAAAATAAATAAAAAAAAAAAAGTATCAAGAGGGAATGTTTTAGGTGTAATACCACATACCACAGACAGGAGGTGGGTTGTAGACAGGGGAGACTGGTGATTGGCCAGAAGAGGGAGTCACCCCCCTTTTTGCATTGTTTATAAATAGGGGTTAAACGATGAGACGTTAGAACGGCCATAGCAATCTTGAGGAGGCGTTCTCCGGACAACGCGTGTCTGTAATTTATGCTGTAACCTCGTGGTATGAATAAAAGCCTCTAACACGATGCAGCATAGATCGGACTCTTTTGTTGACAGCGATAATTGCCACCATTCATCATATACGACATAATGGCGCCCAACGTGGGGGCTTGGGTTTGCGTCTCTTCCTTGTTTCAGTCAATCGCTGGGCTAACTCTCTCTGAGGCATGGAAAGGGTGAGTGTTCTTGCCGCTTCGGAGTTTGTTAGATTGGATATGACTTGTGTACACTGAAGCGATGCTCCATTATAACCTGGCCTCAGGTGGCGGTGTTGCTGGTCGACTAGAGTCTGCTAAAATTTATTCCATTGGAAGCGGCAGTTAATTGGAAGCATTTAGAGCATTAAACGGTAGGATTTAAGTATTGAAAGTGTATGGTCCATTGGTAACGGGTGACAATGGTTGGTAAATTCAGATATGCGCATTCTTTAGGGCACTGGACCGCTTGAAGACCCCGAGGGGGCCATTTTAGATAATGGGCTGGCAAATCCGTGTATGCGATAGAATGTATATTCGGTGGGTTTCTTTTTGTTTAAAGAGAGCTCAGATTCATGAGGTTTATCTGATTGTGATTATGATTTGACTCTCGTCCGACGGGATGTTTGATTGGATCTGATTTCTCGGTGTAATGGTCATTAGTCTCGGCAACAAAAACGGTAGGAGAAATAGGTTAAAAAATAAATAGGCCAGTGCAGGGTATGTTTCTGTGTAGTAGGCTGCAGTTGGCTAGAGGCTGAAGCTAAGGCTGGATTGTTTTGGGCCACGTGGTATATCGTTGCTCAGGCTAATCTTTGTAAGGCTAAAGTGTGAATCATGCTATAGTGTACCTTAGGCTAAGCTAAATGCTAATGCTACAGGCTAATTGTGTTGTGTGCTACATGTTAACGTATCCTTAGAGATTCCGTTACGACGGGTGAAAGTCTCTTAAACTTGTTTATGTGTTTGTAAGTCAGGTTATATGTTTTGTGAGCGCTGTTAAATGTTGTTTGACTATAAGGGGGAAATGGGGAATTACAGCTGGACTGGTATTCTGTTTGGAGAGAGAGAGTAGAGAATCTTCCTTTCACGGTGAAAGTGTAGTGAGGAATGATATTTGCGCATGCGTTTAATTTTGCGACACTACAGTACCAAACGTGGGAGTTGGAGTTTATGGCACGAGATTAGGGAACGTTTTGTTTTACGGCACCATGAGGGGATGCTGAGACTCAAGTGAGGTTAAAATGATATTTGCGCATGTGTGATTTTACGGGGCTAAAAACTACAACATGTGGTTATGTGCTAAGCCTACAAAGCACGGCATTATGGGTAAGGGTCATAGGTCCCATGTGGGGGGTTTTTGGGGAAAAATCTCTTAGGTGTTAAACGGCTGTTGTTCGAACGGGAAACTATTTGGCGATATGTAGTAAAGTTATAAATCAAATATATGTTGACGGAGTATAATTAATTAAATTAAAAGACGATTAAAATTAAATGAAATGTTTTGGAGCGATCTATGTAATAAATGATATTTGCGCATGCGTGGGATTCTGCAAAACAACACATGGGTTAAACTGCAGGGGGAGACAGAGGAACACAGACGACGGAACAAATAGGCACAAGGGAGAGTTTAACACGAAGTTTACACGGCGGTGGGTTAAGATGAAACTTGTTTTGGGACCTATTGAATTTATAAATTAAATATATGGTGGCGGATTATAATAGAGTGAATTAAATAATTAAATGACGGATTAAAATCAAAATGTTTTTGGGCGATCTATAATTAGTCCTGAGTTAAAGTTTTAGAGTGAATGTAGAACGAACGAATATTGAATGGTTGGAAACACTCAGTGATGGCATTAACTATTAAAAGCTGTTTCTGTGTCTTTGTCCCTTGTCATGAGAGACAGGAGAGAGGGGGAGCGAGGAGATACAGGAAGTGATCACGTGACGCGGTGGAGGGATCAAATCATCAAACAGGTTACTGTTACAAGATATGTGAGTTTATGACGATTTTGCATAGGCTTGGCAAATACTATTTCATTAAAAATTGCATTTTGGATGCTCTGTGTATCATTTATTGAAGGGTTAGAGGCTTTGTTTTTGGGATTGCTTTGAAGTTGACTAATTTACTTGCATTTGATGGGTTGTGGTAATATAGTCAACACTAATGGATAAATTGGGGACATAGGAGATAGGAATAAAAATGGGTTTTAATTATTCATTATTCATTATTAATTGACTTATTTGGATTTATTTGGAGTTGTTTAGGTTATATTAAGAATTACAGGGGGGAAGCCTACATAGGCTATATAATTTAAAATAAGATAGTTCACAATAAAGGAATATAAAGGGTTGTTACAATGGGGAAAAAGATATCAGGACTATGAAAGTCATTACACGGGTTGATATAGTGCATAGTGGTAATCCTTTAACTAAAGTGTTGCTAGGGTATCCGGCAAGTGAAACAAAAGTTGCCCTTCATTCTCAAACAGAAATTGATAAAATATGTCAGCGATAAGATAGGTTTAAAAAGTAGAGCTTAGGGAGGTTTATTCTCAGCTTACAATAATCATCCAGGAGTGATTATTGCATCAGAAATATAGAGTAATAATAGGGTATCAGCGGAAACAACGATGAAGATGAATCCAGAAGACGGAAGAAAATGAGAGGTCTGGAACGTGAAGGAGAAGGGGAAGTTAAAGAAGATGAGTGATGATGAAGAGGTTATGCATGGGTGGATATGACTCTGTGATCAGAAGGAAGTTGGCAAGAGGAGAAACGAAGAAGGATGCACAAGATTTGATCTCTGATGGAAGTTGAAGATGAAGAAAGCGATGAAGATTTGGAGATTAAAGGTGCTTTATTTTCAAGAGGAGTTTGTCCTACAAGGACTGGCACAGAAGAAAAGTAAGAAGATGATGGAAGATGATATTTCGAGGACAGAACTTAGAACTAAGGTTGAAGAATACTGATATGTCAACGACGAGAAGGAACAGGACCAAGAAAACCTGCTGAGAAAATAATCCCAAGAGTTGGAGAAGGAGAAAATAAGTTTGGTTAGGAAGAATCAGAGTGAACCAAATCAACAATCACTGTCACAGCTTCAACTGAACAATATCAAATGCAATTGTACCAGCCAAAGGGGGGTACCAGATGTTCCTTATCCACAGCAACAAGTCAGGAGGAAACAAGAGAACATTTTTAAGGAAGATACAGGGGCAATTCAAGATCACCTGTTCTCCAGGTGAACACTAAATATTCTAGAGTGCCTAGAATATCCGGAAGGGGGGTATCAGCTGAGAGCATCGATTAGAGAAGATGAGAAAATAGCCAACAATTGAAGTAAAAACAACCGACCATTAGAAGTGATAGTGAATAGGGGAAAAACTTATCTGGGTTCAGCCTAAAGAGGTTAAACATATCACTCTGTAAAATAAACTAATTAGGTTAGGAAAGGGATTGGAAGTAGTAAAACAGTTTAAATACTCTTAGGGAATCAATTGAGCTCTGCTATAGAAGTCAAATAGGAATTAAAATAGACATACTAATATTAGGACAATATATCAATGATATTGTGGGAAGAGATGCATGGTGTAAATTGAAGTGTTCAAGCAGAGGCACACTAGACGACTGACTGTCTGGTAGAATATTTTAAGAAGTAGGGTTTTTGGGAATCATTTGCTTAAAAGATATTATCATAGGAAGGATGATAATGTATTAGATTGCCTGTTAGACAATCTGTCTGGGAAAATAAACTTAATAGAGTGACTGTTATTCTGGGTTACATTCTTACACAAAGAGATTTGAGGTTAGGCTAAAGGTGTTTAGTCGGTTTTGCCAAGTCTGTGTAAAGGAGTCAGGAGCAGGTGGGGAATTCCCAATCACGTATTCTAAAAATTGGTGGGGAAGGAATTTTGTCAATAAATCAGTGGGAAAAGGTTTTAAATGTTATGAGAGAAAAGATTAGATTAAAATAAGTTAGGAGAACTAGGGGTGAAGGAACTCTGAGACAGTAAGTTAAGTTTTAAAGTTAGTAGTAAGAGAGAGAGAGAACAGTAATGAATGACACTTTAGAATAGGAAGATCAAGGTAATTGTGGGTACCTTTTGTTATAATCAAAAGGTTTAAAGTTTAGAGGTAGAACTGAAAGGGGGAAAAAGTGACACTAATGGTGATGGATGGAAGTACAAGTAAAGAGTTCAGAGCTTTGGGATGAGGTAGTAACAATAATGACATCACCACGGGAGTCTATTAAAACAACAGTGAGAAGTAATTTAACTCTTTCAACATTGATAGTTATTAAAGCCATAAATATAGCGCATTTGATTATAAGGGTCCAGCACCAATTATAGGGGGAAAATACTGTTATTAGAGTTAGGATAATAATAATAATAATATGCCATTTAGGATGATGACGTTTCTTTCACAGAGAGAGAGAGATAATTAGGGAGAATAAGTATTGTTAGCAGGATCAGAAGTAGAAGCTGTTGCACTTAGTCAAATAAGGGATTATTTTGTGTAAGGTTACAGATAAAGATCAGGGGAGAATATGTGTACTTATCTAGTGAAAGCATAGAAATTTGTTCCGGTTAAGAATTATGGGTTAAAGGGCTATGTAATTTATAAGGTGATGCTTATAATGGAAGATTTGAAGTCTGTAAAACTTTCTACAGTCACAGAGGGAGTTAAGGATAAGTTTATTACAGTAGTCACTCCAACAGGGAATAATCGAATAGGATGTTGGTAGTTTCCCACTAGAGGGAATTAAGGGTTTTAATTCATCAACTAAATCAACAACGTTAATGGTAACTTTGGGAAGGGATTAATGATACGATGGTAATAGCAAATGTAGGAAGGATGACAACAACTTTTCTGAAATTAAAGGAGGCAGGCAGCAAGAGAGACTCAGGGGTTTAGGTTACGACGAATAGGGTTAAAAAAGCAGAGCAGATAGTAGTAGAGAGCAATATAGATTAATCTGAAATGGAGAAGAGAGATTCATCATGGAAGCTGCAGGATGAGGTCTTTTGATTTTGATGACAGAGGGGGGGCATCTGATCAGTGCTGCTCGTTCCTCTGTTGTGAAAATTAGAGATAGATTAACTCATTCTGTAAGAATCAGTGAGGAATCTTGGGGGTTGATGTCTGTTGGGGATGCCAGCCCAAGACGTGTTGGACGGTTGCGCAGCCTCTAGCGGGTCTGGGTCAGGGTTATGCTTTGTCATGACTGTGGTATCGGCAACAGTCATTGACAGATAAAATAATGTAGTTGTCAGAACAGTAGGGTTTAAGTGTTCTTGGGTAAAGGGAGTACCCTATGGGAATTGTTCAATGGGAAAGGAAAATCAGGTAACAACGGAACCCTGAAGTATTCAGGTGAAACAGTGAGGATAAAAGTTGTTGTTGTTCTAATAAAACATATGAGGTAAGGGGTATGTTTATGGGAATATCAGAGGGTGATGAGTATAGTATAACTTTGGATAAGTATGACTTTAAGGGTAGTAATGACAAATAATAGGTTATTTTTTATATACCAGGTAGTAAGAAGAGCAGGACTTTGATGGTTAAAAGATTAGCTTTTGACTGACAATGTAACTATGGGAATTTGAGAGATATTTGGTGGGTTTGTGATGATAGAGTATATTCTTACCCTATGGGGGGATAGGATGTTGTTACAGGTCAATGTTTAAGCTTCCATATGAGGTTTTTACCATTAAAAGAGGAGTGGTACGAACACAGAAATCTGAATCTAGGGTTAAAAGGATGACATGGCTACATGTCATAGTCTTCAAGCCTACCATTGGAGAATAAGTCTAAGGGGAGAAGGGGGACTTCTTCCATGGTATGGTGTAACATTTGGGAAGATCATATGGATAAATATTAGTTATACTTTGAGTCCAGATAGGTCAGATAATATCACTGGGGTTATAGATACATTATAAGAGATGTGTTTGGGAGATCTGAGAAGATTTGGTTACAAGATCAATTAGGCCAGTAGGGGCAGTGATGGGTCAGATTTTAGTTTCAGCTTTGATAACACTGTGATGTTTGTAATTTGTTACTGATCTTTGAGAAAGTTATGATATTGAGATAGGTTGGAGAGTGATTCCTGGAGACAACACTCAGATGCCGTTGGTGATTGTTCCTGATCTGGACGAAGATGGACGAGGGGATTTAGATGGACTACTGATGGATAAATATCCTTTTTGATTATTTGATCATTTTATTTTTATTGTTTCAAGGAAAACATTTTGTAGGCTGATTTTAATATGATTTTAGAATGATTTTATGAATAAAGGGGGGAATGGATAATGTGATTCATACATCATTGATATGTCATTTTTATATTCTTTTAAATTGATGTGGAGGTTTAATTTGAAAATGTTGTTTTGCAAAGGATACTGTTTGGTCGTTTCTTTTCTTTTCATTCCAGAAGCATGTGGGGGAACATGGGAAGGGAGAATATGACTGGAGGAGATGAAATAAGGAGGGTGTGGCTGATTCCATCATCAACAAGTCCATTGGAGGAGGAGACTACGGAGGAGATGAAGTGTAGTGGAAATATAGACATATTTGATGTGTAATACATAATGGTGTCATATTCTTAGGTATTGATTTTAGTAGAATGAGGTTTGATGTTATTGAATGCAGATGAGGATCTTAGATGCTTTTGTTTATTTCGATGGGGTTAGGGAAAGGACGTTTAGGCAGGGAGAGAGTCCCTTTCAAGTCCTATGGGTTGACCAGCTTGAGAGTGGATGTTTCTGGATAGGATTTTGTTTGCAGGGGAAACATGTGTATTTAATGGCATCATAGTTTCAAATGTCTTTACATGATTTATGAGTTTATCTGGAGTACCGCGGTGGTTGCCTGGGGCAGAGGGACCGTGAGAGAATTTTACTGTCTTGATTGATGGATGGATGGATTTGGAACGAAGGTTGCCGGACAGGTTTTTCGCTCTCACACTCCATAAAGATTT